>NC_133001.1:24671908-24982075 GCF_048564905.1 Vicugna pacos
GAAAGATTTCTTTTGAGTATTTGTTTGGATTGGACATTTAATAAGCCTCAAAAGATGCATTTAACTTGTGCACCAATAATATATATGTTTATTTCAGTTCCTCTCTCTTTGTTGTGTCTAAATCTGTTCTCGACCAGTTAAAGTCCTTTCCCCAACAGTAGAGTGACATCTCCCAAATTCGAAGTATAAGATTTTTTATAAAAATCGATGTATCAGGAAATGATAATCTAGAAATCTTCCTAGGTTATTAAAGGAAAAAAATTAATACATACTAAAAAATAATTTTGAATACCACTTAAATGAAGAAAGCAAACTGCAACATGTGGAAACTTGAATCTTCTTATCAGCAAGTAATCTTTGTTTTCATTTGTTTAAAGCGTAGTTTTATCTAACATGTGGTAGACTTTGAGAATGATAAAATATGAAAACAGACCATTCCATTATAATCCATCTGTACCCTAATTAAGACGGCATCCTAGAGTCAGATGATAGAAAGCAAGCTTAACTTGAGAGACATGTTCTATTTGTCATCTTTCCCCTGTTGCAATCCCATCTTAGGGAAATAAGACTTGCTAGTATTCAGACAATGTGAGCTCTGGACAGTGTCAGGAGGAAAACATTCCTTCAAATACTAGATAACATGTAAAAGAAAAATTATATAAACACCTTTTTGGAAGATAACAAATCTCTATCCATTTGTAGTTCCCTTCCCCCATAGTATTTCTCATGCCTTCCAATGCTAAGGGCATATTAAAAATCATAGCAAAAGATTAAATGTACTTGCCCTATCACTTGGGGCTGAAGAATATAGAGACACATTGATTAATTTTTAATTCAAGAAATTATAAGAAGAGATACTAAATGTGAGACATAAGTACATAAAACATGTAGGCACTGAATTTGAACAGCTTGGCAGTCACCTGGATTATTTTTATTTGTTTTTATATATTGTTCTGTAAAAAGTATTGAGCCTCAAGCTCAATGAAATGATGTAGTTAAGCAATTTACAAGCCTGTGTCTATTGCTGATCATGATGCTTAGATTATTATAAGTTGAAAAGTACCCTCCATAAAATGGGAAGTTCTGTGCATCAGTCCTTTGCACTTGAATGCCAACATCAGCATGTCCACATTGGATGATGAGGATGAGGATGGTAAGATGAAAAAGCTGAAGTGGAAGTAGTAACAGCAGTCAGGTTATTACAGAATGCCTTGCGATTTCTTAGGGACTAAAAATAATTTCCCCATTATCAAGAGAACACTGAATTTCAAACTCTAATTTTATCTCAAGACTTCTTCAGAGATAATATGAATTCATATATATTTATAGGAGCCCTTCAAAGCATTTTTCAATTATAGAGCAATCACTTTTCCTCAGAAAATTTTAATGTACTTACCCGGATAACAATAAGGTGTGAGAGATTTTTCTAGTTTTGTTTTTTTTTTTTTGGTTTGGTTGTTTAGCTGATGTGTTTTGTTGATCAGTTTGTCTCCTACACCTTTGAATAACATTCATAGCCTGTTCATTTACTAGCGACCTTAACTAGTTCACGGGTTAACTGCCTTACCTAAATCTTCTTCCTGAGATGCACCTTTTCTTAAGAAGCTTTTGGTTAAATTTTTCTGTACTGCTTTCTGTGACAGTTGTAAATTGAGGATATTTCATTCTCTCATGCTAGTTTTTCAAGGTTTGTTCTCAAATATGCAATTGTATTGAATGTCAGATTGACTTTATATTGAAAAGTAAGCTGTGTGGGTAATTTGAAACTGTTTTTCTGTGGGCCTTAGTGTAAGTGGAAGACTTAAACATACATAAGGCTCTAGTAAGTGGCATGCAACTAAAACAAACTCCAAATTTATAGTAGAATTTCATAAAATTATTTCTTAAAGTTTTTTTGCCTATTGTAACATTTAAATTACTACCTTTTTAAGCAAAATGTATATAAATACTTAACATATATAATATTTAATATATATGTATTTCACTTGGTTTGAAAATATCAGATAGTACTTAACACAATAATCTCCTGCCTCACCCCACAGATTTTCCTGTTGTAAGTAGATAAGGACAACAGGAGACTAGAATTGGGTTGGGGAATAAAAATAGAATTAAGAAAAAGCATTTACTAACTACAGTATATTTTGTGGTAGGCACTCTTCTAGGTGCTAAGGATATGATGGAGAAAAAAAATCTAGGCTTTGCCTTTATGATGTTTCTAGCCATTGTGGAAGGCAGCCATTATTAAAAGATTCCAAAATACGTAGTAGTTTTAAAACTATTATAAGTATCGTAGAACGACAGAGAAGAAGATGCTATAAAATCATATAATTAAGGACCCTAATCTAGCGTGGGAGGCCAACAAAGGCTTCCTTAGAGGAACATCATTTGAACTGCAATCTGCTGGGTGAGTGGGAGTTCATTAGGTGAAGAGGAGAGAAGCGCTAGGTAGGAGATTTCAAGCTGACAGGACAGCACAGGCTCAGGCCTGGATGCATGGGGGAAAAATGACTCTCGTAAGGAACTGGGATGTTATTGCTCCCCTTCATCAACGAGTGCCGACTGAGAATCCTCGAAGGTCAGTGCACTAGAGCTGTGTTAGATGGTCTCCATGATTTCCAAAGGAAGACACTCTCTTGATCTTGTATGTGCAGTGAAAACTAGACCATAGCAGCCCCTCACACCATCTGTTGTGCATCCCGTATACTTTGGTTGGTGGAGGAAAGGAATGAATAAAAGAAACTCTTCTCTTGAAAAACTTTATTCTAGTTAGAAAAGGAGAACAAAGAGACAGAAATGGACATAGAGAGATGGTGAGAAAGCGTGTAAGGCATTTGCCTGGAGTTCTCCAAATCCAGTCTGGAGAATAATAAGCCTGGAGTTTCTTATAAGAATGACTATAGAGATAGACCCTGTTAACAGTGGCTGCTGCTGATGGCTGTTGAGATACAGAAGATATTTAGATAGAAAACGTAGGTATTACAAGGAATAACATGTATTAAATCATACACTCTGGTTCCAGATTTAAATATGTAGCAGTTATGTGTAGTAGAAAAGGAAATAGATAAGCTAAGAAAAATTATCACCTGATCGCTCTTCTATTTAAAAAGTAACTCTAACAGATCATTAAGTGAAGAGTGTGTCACTACATCCTCCAATCTTTATCAGAGGCCTCCAATGTTAAGCTTCTTTGTTCAAATTGGAGCCTTAAAATTCTGCACCAGAAAAAGGAAGTTATTGATTCCTTTTGTCATGTGCATTTTGTACTTTAAGCAAAGCCAATATTTAAGACTACCAGCAGAGTAAATTTTAAGGACTCTTGTTCATTCCTGAGGCATTTCCATAAAAAACAATTTACTTACAATGCATCTTGAGAGATGGGACCTTTTGATTTTGTTGAAGAAAACATACTTTGTTTTCAGAGCATCCTCCAATAACTGGGTCTTTAAAAGAATTTACAGACTACTCATGGAGTAGGCAAAGCAAAGACAACAGTAATAACTAACATTACGGTGTACGGAGCAATTTCACATTTATTACTTCGTTTGGCAGTTCTTTTCTGTTTTCATCCATTTCCGCTCCTCGTGTGTGCCAGGCAGCCCTGGAGGCTGTCGGTACAGCAGTGGAGACAACAGATGCTGCTTGTTTTTTCCTACACAGAGCTTATGATGTCAAAAATACAGGGAGATAGATGAGTTTTATTTTACTATGTTACAGACAAGTTATCCACGACTCAAAGAGTTAAAACACGTATCTGGAGTAAAAGAAGTCTGTTTGCCTTAACTTAAGCCAAAGAAGATGTTGATCTGAGGATGGTTACTCTTTGACCTCAAAATGAGATTAGAGTTAATAATGTTGTTAATAGGTAAAATCCCCTGATACTCGAAACATGTCTCTCTGTTTGTCTCACCTACCCAAAATTATTTTACTGCTCCAGTTAGTCATCAAATTGTGGAAGAAATGTTATGCTGGATTTTATTTGGAATCGGTTCATGTTTTCAAAGAATTCATCTGATCTCACATAATGAAAGGAGATAGTGTAAAAATAGAAAGTCAACAATATGACAGAAATTATACCATTTATGCCACACTTCGAATTGTATCTTACTTTGAGGCTGTGATGAATGCCTTAAAAATATTCTGCAGTGCTGTCTAAGGGATCTGCCTAAAATTAAATGTAACTATTCGTGTCCTTGACTTAAAACTGTTCAGTGGCTCCCTATCACTCAGATGCTAAATTTCAGAAACCTTAACATGGCATATAAAGCTCTTTGTGATATAGGCACTGCCTATCTTTCCAGTCACATCTGCTTCCTGCTTTTCACTTCATGCTCCAAAAGTACTGGTATATAACACAGATGGAGAAGACCATAAAACTAAAAAGTAATAACTCTAAAACATTTTGATTAAATATATCAGTGCCTCAGACCTCAGGATGAAATTGAGTTTTGCTTTAGATAAATAACTAATTTTATGATGGGAATGCATTTCTCAATAGTAATAAATATTTTTCCTTGGGCCAACCAGGGTTTAAAACTCTTGACTTTTTTGCATGTTTATTTTAAAGATGTTTGGGAAAGAAAATAATAAAAACTACATTTGTTTTATGTTTTTGAGAGTGGAAACTTATAGACAATAGTGAAAATTCAGTTTCTTAAAGGGTTTGCATCACCTGATTAGTTTAACAATTGGATCTAATTTTTTGATCCTTAGTAATCTAAATTCCTGGGTTAATTGGAAACAGTGTGTCTCTAAGCCCTTGATTTGTGAAAGGGGACCTCTTCACTTTCTTCCCTAGAGCAGGAACCAGGAGCACATTTTTGTCATTAATAACAATATTAATGTTTATATTTCCACTTGCCAAGGCTCTCAGTAGCATATCCATGTTCCCATCACAAGGGACAGAACAAGGTTTTAATGTTGTTTTATAATTATGGATTTTTAATAAAAAATAATAAAAATGCAATTTACTTTGGCCCCAATTCAACATGGCCCCCAAAATGTACATTTTTAGCCCTTAACTGATGCTTGCTCAAGATGGGTTCCAAACCTCCAGTACTTAGAAACAAACAGACAAAAACAAAATAACAACCAAACCAAGCAAAAAATCCTCTTTTGTATCAATCATCTTCTTCCCTGAGGAAAAGCTCTGTAAAAGCATCCTGTATCCAGTCTAAACTTAGGAGAACATTGAGTTAGAAATCCCAGACAGGCCTCAGAGAGTTTGAATTATGGTTTAGACTGTGATTTAATATTCACAAAGTAGATACCACTTATTAACTGCCTACCATATTTGTCTTAGATTATCCTCACAGTGTTCTTCCAAGGATGTATTTATTACCCCGTTTTACAGATGAGGAGACTGAGGTTCCAACAGGTGAAGGGCAGCTTGAGATTACATGGCTCATAAGTGGCAGAGCTGGGATTTCAGTTCTAGCCTGCAGGACTCCGAAGGCTGAAGTTCATCATGACCCACACCACATGGCCATGTGGTTAGTGTGTTCCTGACAAATGGGAGCCTTAGAAAATCTCAGGAGACTTACAACTTGAAATCCTATTGATCTAAAGCAATCTTTTTGATAATTTTGTAAAATAATGACACATTTTATAATGTGACTGACTGACTTCTAACGTATCTGCTTTGTAAGCTTAGCATTTTCATAGAGTGCTTTTTCATGATGGGAAGGAAACCTGAATTAAAATTTCAAGATAAAGTAACATTTAAAGTTAAAAGTAAATGGCTTAGTGTTACTGCCATTTTAAATTATTTTAAAATTAATCTCTTTTGAGATAATGATGTTTTCAAGCTATGTTCACTCTACCTTTTCTTTTGTTTTATATTGTGATTTATGAATCACTTAATGTTGTATTATCTTTGCTAATCTGGAAATAATTCTGGCACTTTGTCAATAGTAATAGCTACAAAGCAAATATTTTATCTTTCAAAGCAGTCTATAAACAAGTAAGAGGCTTTGTGGCAATCTTTAGTAAAATGGCAGAACATATTTTCAGTTTGATGTACTTTAAACGCTTCATTAGAGTTGTTTCATGTGTCATTCATGTAAATATTTTAGTTAATGAATCATTATCTCATTAACAACGTAGCCAACCAAGGATAATTCTTCATGGCCACCATGATTCTGGGGCAAGGAAAAAGAAGAGTTAACTTTGGGTAGAAAAAAAGGTCAAAATGGGTGCAATACTTTTGGTGATTTTTCCTCCAGTTTTGAGTATTTCTTTACTCCTATCAAAAATACCTTGCTAGCATGTTCTGCTGAATGGTCATTATTATCAGGGTACCTGTTATACATTTTGTAACTTTTAAACTATTACCATTTAGATTGGATCTATTTTGCTATTAAATGTAAAATGTTGACACCTATATTATTATAAATTTGATAATAACCCATATCTTAGTGTGGTTTTATAGACGGTCATGTCATTTGACAGGCAACTGATGGGCCATTTGATACAAGCAGTCACCCCAACACCATTATTTCCATTTTGGACAGGCCAGTGATTTGAACGGTGGTTCCCAGGGGATAGGAACCTGTTAGCTGATAGCCTCTGACAAATGATGTCACAGATATCAGGCTGTTTCTTTGAACACATCTTTTTTTTTTTTTCAAATCTGCAAGTGCAAAATAAGGACAGAGAGATTTGAACTGGGTAAGAAGGATGAAATGAATGGTTTGTGGCATAAGTGGATTACGCATGACATTTTTAATCTTAGGGATTATTATTTCAAGAGTGCACTTTGTAGCTAAAACATGACTTCTAGGCTCTGTGAATGATTGTTAGGTGAGCCATCATTAAGTTCTTTGTATTTTAAATCATTTCTCAGTAGAGTTATCTCCAAAAGGCTCAGTGCTGTTGCTTATCTCCACGTGTTGGCAGTCTTTTACCACACTCTCACTGGACGCCGCCCTGCACTGTACTGTTCTGAGCGCAGAATGGTCTTTTTCTCCACAAGGTTGCACTTTCATCTTTCAGGTTTGATGCTTTTGTAAATGTTTTTTGACGTTAAATAAAATAAGTGCCACCATACTTCAGTAAGCTGCTTACTATCAAATGTAAATACAAACCTCTATAAAGAGCTTTTATTCAAAAAATGTAATGGTCCTTAGTGACCCTTTGGGCCCAATTTAGGTCACTTCTCTCAGATTAGAAGTGGTACATTGAGGTTTTTTTGTTTTGTTTTGTTTTGTTGGTTTTTTTTACAGGAGGCACAAAAATAGTCAATGTGTGTGATTTCAAAACTATTGGATGTTTTGAGCCACATGGAACATTTTCATAGAATAATCAGTGCCTTAAGAGTGCTGGTAATTCCATTTGCCACTCAGAACATTGTTTCTCTTTTTTTCCCCTTAACACTGTGTTAAATACATATTTCTGATAATGGTAGATTGTATAGAAAGAAGTGAAGTAAATTGAATATTACATTAAAACATGAAGAAAAATAAGGATGGAGACATTCCTTGTATTGTCCCCCCCCTCCAAAATCCATATTTGGAAGTTGTGTGAGTAAATACAACATTGTGGTCTTAAAGTCACTTGAAGGCAGGGAGGGTATAGCTCAGTGGTAGGGTGCATGCTTAACATGCAGGAGGTCCTGGGTTCAGTCTCCACTAAAAATTAATAAATAAATAAACCTAATTGCTTCCCCCAACCCCCCCCAAAAATTAAAGGCATTTGATGCTTTACTGGATATGCTACAAAATCAGTCCAGCTCTGATCTGTCATGAGAACATCCTTCTAAAATAGTTAAAGTATATTTATTATCTTCTCTTTTGAGCTTAGTCGCCTAGGCACTGTGCTGTTACAAGCTCCTGGCTAGAAAGAAAGGTAAGTCAGACCCTTTTAGGGCTCCTGTTGGCCAAACAGTATGGGCTTCCCACATTCTTAAGAAAGCCAGCAAGCAGCAGAGTACTAGTCCTCCACTTGAATTTTTTTTTTCCAGTCGAGGAATAGTAAAAATTCTTAGTAGCAACTCTGTTCTGATGTGATTTCCTTGGCTATATGTGTCTTCTGAGTACATGAATTAGGCTTTTAATTAATTAACCTTTTTTTTTTTTATTTAAACAGCTCTGAGATTTTCATAAGGTGAAGGGTTGTCTGTGAGGGTATGCAAACTAAGCTGCAAGGACATACCACTTCCTTAAAATCAAAGGAGACATCAAGGAGCCTCTTTCTTTCTGCTTCTTTTGAGTGTCTTGCCTTTCTGTTGTTGAGGAAGCTCTGCTTGAATACATGGGGCGTTTTCCTTTCAGTGTTTCCGTTTTTTCAGTTTAGTCTTCCAATTTAAACTGGCAGGATTTAAATCGCAGAATTGTGCTTTTTTGCAAGATAGTAATGGGCTATAATGCAATTGTTACTGTCATCATGGAACAGTGAGTCTGTAGTATGTAGGGCACATTAAACAAATATGGCCTTTGACACTACTGTCATATAGCAAATTCATTTCTAATATTTAATACTTTAATAACTAGGGCCCTGAAATTCAGGAGGCTGGGATTAGCCAGTTTTCTTTAAAGTTTGAAGGAGGTATATTTGCAGCAAACAAGGGTTCCATGACTTACCTAAACTTAAAGAGTCAATTCCACCAAATGGGGTAGTGATCAGACATGTGAATGAATTAGAAAGGACTCAGTGAATAAATAATTAATTGGCACAATAAAGGGTTAATATGTTAGGGAAAGATAAAGTTTGGGTGAGGAACTCAACCCTTTGAACAAAAGTGGGGGCACAATAATGTTCTCTGTAATGTTTCAAAGGGACCACTAGCCAAGCATAGATTTATTTTCTGCCTGAAACCTTGGAGAATGAAAAAGAAACGTTGGGTTTTTTTTTGTTGCTGTTGTTTTTAAAATACTGTGTTTGAGTTTTTAAATACTGCATTTTGATTTTAAATACTGCATTTGGAATATTTGCTTTTAATATTTTTAGAAATCTAATGCATTTGCTGAATAAAGCAAGTTAGACTAATAATTGACAAATCAAATCTTCGTTGAAGTTACAGTCTGCAAATCTTTATTGATTTTCGTAGAATTTTTATAAGCTATAGCTTCTTGCTACAGTAATCATCCTTCTAGTTAACAACACAAGGCTTAGGCAAGTAGACTAGGCTTACTTTGTGGCTGTTCATTTATTTTCCACTCACATTTTTCTTCAACTGTCACTCTGACATCTAAATTTGGTAGTTTATCCTTAAAAGATAACATTGTTGTCCAGTAGCTCCATTTCCAATTATTTAGGACTCTGAAGGAACAGAACAAATGGAGTGATGATATCCTTGGTGTTTAAAGAATCTGTTTGTATTGTACTCAGCCTGTTTTGCAGAAACCATGGTCAATACCTTGTCATTCAAAACATATGAAGGCTTCTAAGTTATTTGGCATCAGTTTTGTAACACATGCCACACTTCTATCCTGAGTTAAGCATACAAAGAGAAAATCTGTTGGATTCAAGCCTTTTTTAAAAAATTTTGACTTAGTTTGCTTCTACAGAGTAAGATTTTTCTTCAGCCGTCACTCTGACATGTAAATTTTATTACTCATCATAAAAGATAACATTGTTACCTGGTAGCTTCACTCCAGTGTATAGGACCTCTAAAGAAACAGAACAAAGGAGTTAATATTCTTGGTGTTTAAAGAATCTGTGTTTATTTTGTTCAGTCTCTTTTTCAGAAATTATTATCAATCCCTTTATTGGGGGAAAATCACCTTTAGGCTTTACCTATTGATTCCTCGTTCTGAGAGAGGAAGAATTAACTGTTAAAGGGGATTTATTTGATTTCTTTCATAGTTTCATTTGTTCTTCTTTTCCGCCTGCTCTCTTCTAGCCTATTTTTATTCCCTTCATCTCTTCTTCTAGCTCTTGTTTCAAAGAATCCATATTTCCTTTCGATTTCGTGGAGACTTGAGTGTCCAAAGGTTTTAACTAAATCGTGGAGGAATGCTTTTCTGGTCTTTTTTCTTCACTTGTCGTTTTGTGTGTGTGTGACATCGACTTACTGCTTTTTTTCTGCCTCCAGTTTTCCAAAGGTGGCTGCTGTTTTCAGGATCAAGTTTGGTTGAGTGATAACATGGGGCGAAATACGGGAGGGGTACCTAGCAGAACAGTTGGCTTCATTTTCATCTACTATCTCTTTTTCTTTCTTTACCAACACACCTGTCCCTGTGGCTAAGTCTTCACTCCCAGTGGCAGGTATTTAACAGGTTCACAATGAACTGATGCCACATACCTTACCTGTGGTCCATATTATTTACTTCTCTTCTCTTCAGCCCACCAAAGTGGACAGCTAGAGTTTTGTTACCTACTTTTTCCCCACCACATAGCTAAACCTATCATCTGTTTTATGCAAAAGAGCAAGGCTCTGTGTTTCCTGACTGAAATATGCCTTCTGGTTCAGTGACTCTCCTGTGTTGTGTCCTCACACCCACCTCTCCCCCTTCCAAGCACTTTGGTCTCTGAGGTTGTGTGATTTACCTTTGAGGGCCTCAGATCCCACTTCCATTACCTACAAAGCTGCCTCTACTTCAGTGGCTTTGTCCTTTGCCTGGTTCCAATTTCCGTGCAGTTGGAAGCACTTATTTATAGGTTTGGTGTTGCCTAACTTTATTGAGCGATATGTTTTTTTCCATTCTTCTCATTATTTAAAAAAAATCAGTTGAGAGGAAAAAATGGGGAAAAAGTATTACTATTTTACCATCCTTCATCATCAGAATATTCAACTTTTAAGTTATTATCTACAATGCCAAATATTCATTTAAATTCCCAAAATTAATTTAATACAAATACAACACCCATGGGTGGGTTTCTCCATTGACCTATAAATGTGTTGAAATCTCAGTATGTGCCCAAAAATATAGCTTGAGTTATATGTTTACAAGTCAGTGACCTAAACAAAATCTTAAAATGCATCACTTGCTCTCATTAGGTTTCAACCTGTCCTAAAATATTTTAACACCTTGATGGTTAAGACCGAAAGCACCATTCAGAGTAAGATTGAAGAAAATATCTTAGAATTTTATGGAAATAGTCACCCCTAAAATATCCTCTAGTTATATGCTACACCCATAAAAATAATGGCCATTTTGAGTGGCCATTTGAATGTTAAGGGTAAAGGGGCCAATGAGACAATTATCACCAGTTTTTTCTCCACTGACTCTTGTTTACAGTCCTATGTGGACAAATAAAAATTTCCTTATAGACAAAGTGTATGATAGTGTGTCATCCTTAAATTTAATCATGATGCTTTTCATAACTGACAACTGGATTTAACTACTTGATTCCACAGGAGTTTTGAAAGGTGATTTAAATCAGGTAGCCTAACAGTTAATTGCAAAACATTTGTTTTTGTGTGTGTTTTGTCTAAATATTGCCCAGTAGTTTTCACACTGCTTTCTTATATTATTTACTTATGTGTCACCTTTTTTGGTATTCAGAATTGTTTTCATGTGCATTATCTCATTTTAAATGTGAAATTATATATATGTATATGTTTGTTTGTTTGTTTGTTTCACATGCATTTATACAAATGACCTGAGTGTTTGAAAGAATGATTTAAAAAGCTACATAAATATACACATATTTATGTTTAAATATATAATTTGCTTGTCTGCTACAATTTTATGGTGTCTATAAATTGTCTATAATGAGGAAATCTATTTTAGAGTTCAAAGTTTTGATAATTCTGAATTATGGTGAACTGAGGTGTGCTTGTGACTTTTACTGGAGAAAGGATTAATGAGCAATTTACTTCGTAAAGATCTCAAATGTTAAATATTATTGAGTCATTTAGAATATGAATAATACTTCTAAGTGTAAGCAAATTCTTGTACCATTCAGATAGTATTTTCTAGAAATAGACTTTTCTAGAAATACTTAGTATTCCTCAGTCTAGTTAGTGATTGTATATAATTATTAAAGTTTTATATATTTACAAAACAGTCTGTAATTCACAGTTGCTTCCCCCAAGCTTATGCTGCAATTCCTGGTAGGTTAGTCTAGCCATATAAAACAAGGTGACCGCCAAACATCTTATTTTTCCCCTAGTCTCTTTTCACCATACCCACCTAATGTCTATGTGACACCTGGTTCCTAAGTATCTTATTTGTACCAACATGGTTGCTAAGTATCTTATTTGTACCAACATGGTTGCTAGGTATCTTATTTGTACCTTGAAATGCAAACTTCCTTTGATATTGTAAAAGAGGAGAAATTTTTCTTCAGTCATTTTAGAGTCCTTGGTTGGGTCTGAAAATTAAATTGACAAAGACAGATTAACAAGAAAAAACATGCAAATTTTATTGAATTTTCACATGAATATGGGAGCCTTCACACACACAAAAAATGAAAACAGAAGTGACCTGAGAAGGAAACTTTTTTAAAATGACTTTTAGACAAAGAAACAATAAGTTTGTGAAGAATTGACAAGACAAAGGTGTTTGTTGGGGTGTAGTGAATGGTGCAAAATTGACTAGGAAGTTAAGAGTAAGTTTAACAAAGTTTGTAAAGTTTCTCAGCCCCCAGTTCCCCTTCTCTGGTAATAAAAATGCCTTCCTTCCCCTAGGCGCCGGGAGGGTACCTTTCACGTGGGAGTTTTATAACCTGTTTCAGGGAAGGAGGGGAAAGAGAGGTCAGAGGGACCTTCCACATCTGCCATTTACTCAGACTTCTACAGTTTACGATACTCAATATGCCAAGGTGCCAGATTTTGGGGTAGGGTGTCCTGAACCCCATCCACGTGAATGGGAGAAGTTCTATGAGACCTGAGCAAGAAGCAGGAGGTTATCACATAGGCTGGACTTACTTTTTCTTTACAGTTTTACATCTTTTGTGTCCAAAGGACAAAATTTGAGATCTGCTTCTGTAAACTATTTGTGGGGGGAAAAAGACCAATGGGAGTGAGATTTAAGGGGCAATAGAGTTTTTCCCAAATTGAACCTTTCCCACTGCTGAAGGTTGACTGCTAAACTCTACGTTGGCTCTGGTTCCCACAGGCTAGAGTTATTTTTCAAAACACTTAACATTAATTCAAATTTACAGTTTTAAAAGTGCACTCATTCAAATCTCACTAGAAAACTTAAGAATTGGTTGGTAAAACAGCAGGCAGTTGGCAGGTGAAGAGGAGTGTCTTTCTTTAAAAAAAAGTATATATTTATGTTTTTTCACTTGGTTGTAAAATTAATGTCGGGGGGAGGGTATAGCTCAATGGTAGAGCACATGCTTAGCATGCATGAGATCCTGGGTTCAATACCCACTACCTCTGTTAAAATAAATAAATATAATCAAATAAATAAATAAACAAACCTACTTCCCCCCCACCCAAAACAAGCTGACAAAGTTAATGTCAGTTCATGTATTTAGAAAATACAGTAAAAAAAAAATCACCAATAATTCTATTGGCTAGATATAATTATTGTTATCATTTTGTATGCCTTTTTAAAGTTTTAAAAATGAATATATTTAAATATACAGACTTAATAACATACTTAAGTACAAAGTTGGGAGATAGAATACATGTCATTTTATACCTGCTTTTATACTCAATGTGAGTGAGCATATTTTGATTTAATACGTATTTTTAAAAGGGATTTCACAATTTAAAAAAAAAAAATCAAACTTTAATTAAAGGGCTACACAGAATTTTGTTCTGAATTGCACTTTGGCAGCTCCTGCCAGGCTAGTGTTAAGACCACTGACCTTTGGAGAAGACACCTGCTGCCCCATGAAGAGCTCTTAAGGATGTCAGCATTGTCTTCCTTCACTAACACTCTCTGGGTTGAAAGTGGTCCAACTCCCTGGAACCAACAACTGAATCAGATGAATGATGGGCAGGAGAGGGCACTGGTACCAGAACTTTAAAACATCGGTCTTGTAATACATCTAAAGTCCGTATTAAGGCTTAATTCCATTTGTTCCTAACCTCTTCCTCCCTAGTATAATCACTAAATGTTGTATTTTGACTCTGTAGTTGGGCAAATTGAATTTATTTCAAAGGAAAAGTATATGGTAGTTTGCCTTTTTCTTTTTCAATTTAATTATTACCTTTTCCATTATTGGCAGCTAGATATAATTACCATATTCCACATCTTTCTTTTTTAAAAATAGAAGTAAATATTGTTGATGGAAGCTGAATGAACACAATGATATATTAATTCATAGAGTGGTAAAAATGGAAAGAAAACAGCTGATTTGCACGTCTGTACTGTTAGACACAGGCAGTAAGCAGCAGAAGCCACACCTCAGTCCAGTATCGTATTCAGTAGACTGTGCTGACAAGGAAAATGGTGTGAAAGTTTCTTAGGAAAAAAACAAGTGATAGATGAAGTGTAAGATGAGAAAAGAAGGAACATGCTTCTGATAAGGATAAATAATTTAAGTAGAAGATACAAGTCAATTTAGAGAGAGTGAGAAAGAAAGATGATAGAACAGAGGAAGTACGGAGAATAGTGTGAGTATTCAATGACTTCTTGGTTCAGAGGAGAAAATTCAGAATACTAAATCAAGAGCTGGAGGGAAAGGTGATGTGGAATTTCATTCTTTACTGCATTTTAGGAATAACTGAAACTAACAGAATGTTTAGAGTATCGATGGTGAACAGCAGATTCAAACATCTCATTACTAATTTACCCAGAGCAGGTCATGCTGCCTAGCACGTGTTTTCTTTTTGTGCAGAAAAAATACAGTTATTTTGCTAGCTATCTGGCAGAAATAGCGCAGCAAAAGGAAAACAAAAGAGAAGACGGTATTCAACACCTGCCATGACTCTAAGTTGCCTTTTCAGCCAGGAGGTCATGTGACCCACATCATCTGGTAGCCTTTTCATTCGTGGAAATAAAATCACCTACTGTATGCTAAGCCCACAGCAAATGTTAGTTTCTTTCCTTCTTGCACAACAATATTTGTGATCTTAAGCAAGGTCCTTCCCCTCTCTCTTAGCCTGGTTCCTGGTGTATGAAATGAGGAGTCTGGACTTGATGGCATTTACTAGCTTCTCCAAAACTGGAATGCCACAAAACCAAATTAAACAGCTATCATCAGATGATCAGAAATCCTAAGAACTTACATAGCCTGCTTGGTGTTATTCACCTGCTCCAGTGTCACAGTTTAAAATCCAGGCACGAAGCATCATTTCTTTAACATAAATATGCAACAGCATTTACAACTTAAAAGCACAAAGCAAACATTGATTATGCACCTATGCTTTGGTTGAGCATTTTGCTAGAAGGGATGTGGCCTAGATAAAGAATCCCGATGACATAGTTCCTATCTGCAAGGAGCTCTGGGACTTAATTGGGAGGTGAGACAAAGATAACATGAACCAAGTGGAAGACAAAGAGCTCACAGACAGTATTTCACTGGAAGTGCTAGAGTTGTGCTGCAGACATTGTCTGGGTGACATGTGCTCTGGGGATTCAGAGTAGGAAGGAATCACCCCCTGGGATCCTGGGAACTCGGGCTAATGAACCTTAAGTGAAGAGACTGACTCCCTGAGTCCATGAGCTCAATTATGTTCCGTAGCCGCGGGCTGTACCCTGAACTCTCCAGCTATTTTGTAAAGTACTGTGTTAATGATGAAGACAGACACAGAAGGACCAATCCTCCCCATTGGTTAATTCAGCAAACGCTCTTCAGGTCGCTATTAGGTGGAGGACTAAACTTAAGGAGGATTAAAAAAAAAATCGTATATTTGTGTCCTTCAGGAATTAGTGAGGTTCATGCTTCTTAAAGTTAAGACCAATGCGGTTTTCAGTGGTAATTGTCCTATTGTTTCTTTTCTATTCAAACCCAGCTCATCTTTCAAATGCCAGCTCCAGGGGTAGTTTTCTATCACTCCTCACTCTGAATCTCTGTCTTTTTATAAATCATGTTATTCAATCTCTATTTAATGACGTGACCAATACAAAACAGATATTGAGAACCATAAAAGTGCTTTTAAAATGTCAGTAGTATGTACGTGATTGTTACTCCTAATTTGACTCACTGCACATATAGCTATTGTATATCCAGTGTGCAAGCTTTCCTTGTATTTCCCTATTATGCTTTGGGTATTAAATACGTATTTCTTGCTTAGTTGTTGTTAATCAAGCACCAGATTGTATCAATGATGTGGCAATTCAGATAGGAAGACAAACTAATAGGTGCCCCCTCCAAAAACGTAAGGACCTTCATTCTTCTGAAGTTAAGCGGGTAGTGGATATTCTTACTCCTTTCTGCTTTCAATTTGGGAATCACCCAGGATGTTTATGGTGCAGTTGAAAACTGAGGCATTATTGTAGTGAATGCTTCCTTTTTGCTTTGAGGAAATTGTACACTAGAAACGTTCTACTGAGAGTTAGTTTCTTTTTCAAAGACACAAACTAATATACTTAACACTTAACAGTATTTCTGAAAAAAAATGAATACAGTTTGCTTTCTTCAAAATTCAGAAATAGAAACAAGGAAATTGGTTATCGACTGGCCAAAGACAGATACAAAGTCAGAGACAGGACTAACCTGTATTTCTAAACTACTCTTCCTTGTAACTTTCCTGTCTGTTTTATTCATTGGCTTCTCTATTTAAAAAAAGAAACAACTTATGTTTTTTCTTTTTTTCTGACAACCTCACAGAGGACATTAGCCTCTGAAAAACAGAATAGCCGTGGACCCGTGCAAAGGATTGCTTTGGGAGTTCTTTTAAGAGAGTGATCATAAAGTGTGCACAAAGCAAATAATTAATTCCCCAGGTAGCTGTGCTATCTGTAAGCAGAGATTAAGCTGAGTGTTCATGATTTTTTTTTAATAAGGAAAAATTAGTAATGTTTTGTATACTCATTTATCCAGGTAATTTTGATGTAGGAGAATGGAATTATACCCTCCTTAGGGGTTTTTTTCCCTTAAATTCCAAACATAGCCTTTCATGACTATCAAAGGGAAACCATTCATCCTCCATCGCAGTGGTTTCACTGATGACAGGGGAGGGTCTATTAGGTAAAGCAGTAACGAGGAGAGACAGAAAGATGGGAAAGTACGCAGGTTCAGAGGTCACCTTCACCAATGTTATCCACAACTAACTTGCTTCTTCCCCCTCTATTGCTACCCTACTCTTTCTGCCTCTCCCAAACCAAACACCAGCTCGGGGCTTCCAGAAAAGTAAAAATTTATTCTGATTGATCTCAGTCTCAGAGCCCCAACTTTGCAACTTTGATTTTATTTCCCCTCCACTTAATTTTGTGGTAATTTGTAGGGGTTTATTTCTGCTCTCATTTAGTTATATTGAACTAACACTGTCCATTGCAGAATGGTTCTTGGAAAACTTGTGGAGTCAGTAAATTCAAAATTAGTCCTCAAAAGTCTATCATTATATGACTGTTTTCCTAGCCTTCACTCACCTATCTCATGCATTTGAAGAAAGTAAGAATAAGCAATGTTAACCAAAGAAATTATTTCTAACTGTGGACTGTTAGCTTCCATGACCCGTGGGGAAGATGCGTATTTTTTAAAGTGTGAATAAATGTAGTGAGAACATATGTGATGGAAATAAGACCTTGTCTGGCCTCGTGTCCTACTCTCACCTCTGGTTTTACAAGGTGAAAACTTGGACCTTTTATGAGAAAATAATATTATTCCACATTTTCTTATGAAATTGCAGTAGCACCTTGATATTTGGATACACCGCTATGAAGTCACCTTTGAATGTTTTTTAACTATTTTAACCTTGGTGATGGCCCTTCCTGTTAGAATAATGGGCACCTGGGAATTGTGCTGTTTTTTGTTCTGGGTTTCTGTGTTTTTGTTACTGCTATTGGAGTTTCCCACACTAAATCAGTAACAAGGAGTCTTGTGCATTCTGTCTAAGCCAAATAACTCATGTTGTAATGCAATGAACCCATCCATAACTTTCTGGTTTTATGATTTAATCATAATAATGTGTTTCATTGAAGAGATTGGCAGTGCAGCCACTGAGTCTCCTTTTCATGGTAAGCTTTTAGACTAGTTTCTTCTGACGTTGTTCCTATAATATACATATAAAGAGATTTAATCTCACATAGAAAGTAGCTGCTATTTTCTGATTTTGTGAACTTACTTGGATGAGTTAGCAGCAAGTGGTTTGTTTTTAGTAAATCTAAATCAGAGAACATGCTATTTTTCAGTATTTGTTTTCCTCACCAAGTCTTTTCTACCAAAGAGCAAGTATACTCCCAGTACAAGACAGCCTAGAACTGGTGAGTTGGTTTTTCCCTAGGACAAATTCCCTGGGGGTGGAGGGGCAGTTTCTATACTTCTTTATATGACAATTTTAGGGCCATCCATATCAAATGTATTTTTAAAAAAACTGAGTTGGAAGTTTCACTGTTTTGTAGGAGCTGTGGATTAGCATCGATAAAAGAATTCTCTTTTCAGGCAATTTTTGGGATAGCATCAGTCTGGAAATTTAGTTTTTTCTAAAAACA
Organism: Vicugna pacos; assembly: GCF_048564905.1. NCBI lineage: Eukaryota > Metazoa > Chordata > Mammalia > Artiodactyla > Camelidae > Vicugna > Vicugna pacos. The sequence continues at coordinate 24,690,346 of NC_133001.1, forward strand.
CTTATTATAAATGCTTTGGTTAGTATACTCATTAACTGCCATAATTCTCCTTTGTTTTCTTGTTTTCAAGAGAAATTCTATCACCCTGGCTTAATTTCACAAATAGCTGGACAACCTTTTGATGGTCCTGGTGATGGTATTATTACAAAGAAAACAGATGGGTAGTCTTCTGTGAGACTGGTCCATGGTCTTGTTCCCACTTCTTGTCTCCAAAAGACAAAAAAACAAAGACAGAAACCTAGCAGGATAATTCTGCTGAAAGGCAGCCTCAGTGTTCATCCAGTCATGTGCACAGAACATTCAAAATCTGTTAAGAAAGTTGAAGTATAGCTGCTGTCTAATATTCTGGAGGAGTTTCCCATTTCACTCCACCACTCAGGGAAGTCATCCTTTTGCTGGAGTACATGGCAGTCTCCTTCTTATTAACCTGCTTGCATTGATTTGTTATTGTTTTTGTTTTTTTCTTCATTTTCTTGGTTGCCTCTTACTGTTGATATTGATGCCTGATATTTCTTTTTTGTTTCTCCACCTGTCTGACTGTAATTTACCATATTTCAAAATGATTGCACTGTCATTTACCTGTTTGGGGATCTAGCTTTGAAAATGCTGTCTTTTTCTAGAAGGAGTGAGTGGTTAGTTTTCCTTGGATATGAAACATTAGTGGATCTCTGGAGACCTGGTGACTGCTCTGCAGTGTTATCTATTCTGTCTGTGTGTCTGTATGTGTACGTTCTGCTGTGGCTGATTTTCTTTTCTTTCTTTTTGTTTTTTTAATCGCTAGGGACTTAAATATATATATGTGTGTGTGTGTGTGTGCACATATATATATGTGTGTGTGTGTGTTTGTGTGTGTGTATAAGCTCAAATCACATTTTTGGAGAAAAAACTGGTTTAAATATATACCTTACTGTCGTATTGTCCTTATGCCATAAATCTGTTAATTGTTACAGGTGTCCCACCACATAAGGTTGCAGCACTCATTTCCCATACAAGCCATTTTAGTGCATTAGAAGAAATATAGCAGATTGAAAGCTTCACTCAGCAGACTAGGATCATTAAATCTTAAGGACCCTTATAATATTGAACTTGAGAAAGATGAAAGCAGTCACAGTCCATTGATTTCACACAGTGTCGCTCACTAAATGGTCTTCAAACCAAGAGAGCAACCTTTAGACCAGCCGGGTCTGTACTGGTCCTGAGCCAAGTATCCAGTCAACAAGGGTGATGCAAAGTTAAGTTGCTGTCTGAGATGTAGTCCTCGCCCGACACGAGCTGTGCTGTTGAACTGGGTATGAAGACTGGTGGCTGGCACAGCTTGGAGGGCACCAGAGGATGCATGCTCTGACTTCTTCATTCAATGTTACTGCTCTTATTCTTCTCTTTGTTTTTCTCTTTATTTCTTTTCCTTCTTTGTTAATATCCAAATCATTTAAAATTTCCTTCACTTGTTTGAAGTCCCCTTTTTTCTTCATGTCTGTACTTTTCACAATTTCTGCAATATACCAACCTTATTAAATTGCAAACTATAATTAAACCTGTTCCATATAACCCATGAATGTTACTGATCAGAATTGCCTATATGTGTTTGAAGAACCAATAGTTATCTGTGTATAATGACTTGTTTTATTTGGAGTCTGAATAGGTGAATGATGGAGATTGCCCTAGATTCATTCATTCAACATTTGTCCAGTGCCATATTACCATATGTGTGATAGTTTTTATTGCTTTAATATGGGATGATTGTGTGAAGGGCAGATTTTTAAAATCTGAGACATAAATTACCAAAGATATCCCCGTGTGTTCTTGTTGCTCACTAATTTTATAACCTAGATCAGGTTATTTGTTGTATTGTTTTTTCCCTTGGTAAAAATGATCATCACCTTGCCAGTTAGGCTCAACAGGTGCTGGGGAAGAAAAAGGGCATTGTGCTAGATGAAATTCAGCTAGTGTGTTGGGTACCGTCATGTAACTCAGAAGAAAACATGGTTGTCTACCCTCTGGTGTGAAAGGTTTAATGGCATTTCAAGTGCTTCTATGAATCCACCAGGGAATGAACACTGTGGTGATTTAACTGGATATCTAAAAAGGACTTTAAATTCTTTGCCGAAACACATGAACGCAAACAAATGGCTGTGGTCTTGGCAAACATGGGCAGGGTTCCCTTAGGGTGAGAAGAGTAAGCTCTTGGCTACTGAACTGATGCCTGGTCTTTCTCAACTAGAAGTATGAGGGGAACATGATACCGTGCAGCTACACTTGTAGAGACTATGCTGTCACTTTTCCTTGTATTTTCACAACTTAAATTGACTGTTGGAATAGAATAATGACTCCCTTTCTGGATCTGAGTCATATTTGTGACAATAGAACCTACTGAGGTTCATAATCATTCCTGCCTGGAATGATTCTGTTTTTGTAAGTAGGAATTATCTTAGCATGTATTCACAAAACAGATCTGCCAGGGCGGTTTTTGTTTAATAACATTTAACACAACCTTCTGAGTAGTAACCGCAGTAATTACAGATTTTAGGCAGAGAAGACCTAAGTAATTACGCAAATAAGTTTTAATAAATCTTGGGCTCATTTTAGACTGTCATTTCTGTAGATTTTATATTGTATCGATTTTGGATCAAAGTGCTAGGCTGGTCGTGTGGGGTATATGATTTCAGGAAATAAAAATGTTAACTGCTAACAATACTTAGCCAATACTGTTTTTTTTTTTTGGCCTATATTTATGTCTTAATTTTCCATACTTATACAAAGAATTGCTACATGAAATCAAATGTCCTCTACTATGTCATTTCAAAATCATAAAATATAGCAAACATTTTGTACAAGTACTGTTTAAAGATAAAATAAACTAGAAGCAAGCTATCCCCCCAGAGAAAACATCGCACGTTATCTGCTAGAGTACCTTGCTGGTAAGCATGCCTTTCTACTTCACGCTCGTGTTAGCTGGACAATTCAGTGTACGCTGGGATCCAATCCAGTTGGAGGTGGGGCTAACTTCAGTGGAGTGAATAGAGTTTGAAATGACTATAGAGATTACCTAGAACAACCCCCGCCCCCCATTTTCAGAAGAGGAAATGAGGATAGTTGGATAGTTTCAAGAACTTTGGCAAAGTCACAGAGCAGTGAGTTAGGGATAGATCTACACTTTCCTGATTCAAGGTTGCTTTTTAGCTGTGTTCATTTGCCGTCTTATTTTCACTTATTTTGACATGGAACAGGTAGAATTTACTAATAAATTCATAGTGCAAACATTGCTCTGGTAAGAGAAGTAAAGCACACTATTTATAGAAAAGATCATATTTTTATGTATATTTATATTGTTAACGTATCTTTTCAGAATTAATGAAACCTGTCTTGAGACTGAATTTGCTGCATTGTTGTTTGTTTTAAAATTGAACTCGTGCGTCCCTTTTAGACAGTGTAAGGGGCATTACGGTTTCATGAGTTTATGTCTTTCGACTTCAGTCTGTGGGGACTTCTGGCACATTTTCTCTATTTTTGACTGCACTTTATTATGGGTCAGCTTCACATTTTCATAGGCTGGAACTCATCTTGTTGCTTTCAAAAGCATCCTAGAAAAGCTTTCATTTTTGCTACCTTTCAGTTTAACTCCAGGAAAAATGAACCTCTCTGGGCTTACCTTCGAGGTTTTCCTTGTTCCGTAAATTTATTAAGCAAAGTCTGGGGAAACCATTAAGTATTTTGAGTTTATGCATATGACTTCATTTGCAAGGCCAAATTTGGCCTAGAGTAATATGTCTGTAACTTGCTTGAAAATTTGTGGTAAGTCTGAGTCCTTTGAGGATTCGGAATGGGGGTGACTTCTGAAATATAAATGCTTATAGCTTTGCAAATTAGAACAAAGAGTTAATAGTTTAATTAGCAGTCTGGTTGTCTCTATGTGAAATCAACCTGGGGGACAGAAAGTTGAAAAGACTCAGAAAAGCCCATCAAATCTTTTTTGAGGGTTTTTCTTTCTTAATTTTTTTTTTAATTGGAAAGAAGGAAGATTGTACAAAATTCATTATCCACATATTCCCATTTGGACCCCCAATTTAACCTGCCTCAAAATTGGAGCAGCCATAGAGGAAAATGGGAAGAGACATCTCTCGAGAATCCTCAGTGTCTAGTTTTCACAAGTCACAGTTTTGTCTGGCTGATATCTGTGCTTCAAATAGAAGGCTTTAGCTACTGTGGTTTAGTGCATCTTGGATGAGCACTCCCCTGATATTGTCTTTCTTTTCAGGAAGTTCATTTCCATAAGTGAGGTCTGTGACTGGTCATATCAACTGTGCAAAACTGCTTCTTTCTAAGAAAAAGCTTGAACTTCTTCTGCCACTGGTGTTGGCTATGCATGAAAGAAAGTGGTTGACTAGAAATTGTGGTTCTTTTCTGTGTCCTTGCATTCCAGTCTCCCAAGGACCATGGTTGTATTCCACAGAACAATAGGATCCAAGATGAGTTGGATCTCCCTCTTGAACCAAACTCTAATGTTTCCTACATCCCTCTAAAGGGATGCCATATACACTCGTGTAAAATGTAGGCTTGTGAAGGGGGTCTCATCTACATTGTTAACCCCAATGGAGTTGCATATTTAATGTGATAATTTTCTAGGAAAGAGCCAGCAAATGGCTTGTTCTAACAGAATCAGTGTACTGTGACACTTTTCCAGCAGTTACAAGTAAAGGGTTTGGAGGAAGATTTGCTTTTCTCTGATTTGCCTAGGGTCATCATATGGACTAGAAGTAACCATGCCCGTTGTGTTCAAGGAGATAGAGGGTCTAGTAGATCAAAGTTATGGTTACAATACAGAATGTCTAACTAGACTTGTTCTTTGTGGAAAAGCTTTAAAAATTTTTTGTACTGAGGGCCAACAGAGTTCCCAGTTCAGGGCATACTTTCTGATAGTAGTGGTTTCCATACCTGGTTCTCTCCTTCTGCTATTTAAAGATGAACAACAACAACAACAGAAATAGAGAAAGCTCAGCGTAATCCACAAATGCAGGGCTTACAGCCAATTTTGTCACATTTGACCTTATTATTGCTCACCTGTGTAGCATAACTGGTAAACCAACACGTCCTAACTTACTAAAGTGCTCTGCATGCAGAAAATGGTTAATAAAATTTTGATGAGCAGAGGAAGCAGATTAACTAGGCACAGTAAGTTAACCAAGCAATTACATGCAGAGAACCAAGCAGCAATCAAGCAAAAGACATGCTGAGACAATATCGCATAAACCTTCTCCATAAAACAATTTCTTCAAATTAGTGGAAGAAAGGGAACCCTGCAAATGGCTCTGATGACAAATATAGCCAATCCAGGTGGGTTTCATGGAAAGGTCTTATTGGAAGGTAACTATTATTTCTGGAGACTACTTTAAAGGTAATGAGGACATACAGATTAGCTGTGTCCTGCAAAAATCATTTTAAGAAAAAAGCACATACAATGGTTTTCATTAGAGCATCCTTTCTAACTTATGCATTTGATCCAGAAAATGTCTTCCATTGTGCACATAAGTTTGCTAAGTGTTACAGGACTGGAAAGGTGATGTAATATTCTCATATGGAAGAAGATGGCTAAATTTAAACATGTAAAACTTGTTATGTTCTCTACTTATCCTATTCCTTCTCTGGTGCTCCGTATCTCTAAATGAATGGCGTAGGATCTGTACCCTTTCCAGGTCAGAAACCTAGGGGAGAGCTTTGATTTTTTTTCCTCTTTCCCTCTCCACATCCAGTCAATCATCAGAAGTTTTTACAACATGACCTCCTTTACGCTTCTCTAATCTGTCTACTGCTTTTCACGGTCATTATATTTTCTTCTTCTTTTTGTGAAATAACCTTCTGCTGGGCATTCTCACCTCATCTCCCCAGCCATTCTCTTTTCTGCATAGAAGCTTCAGTAATCTTGCTAAGATTCTAGGCTGATCATGTTATTTCTCCAATGAAAATCTTCCACATGAATCCCCTCGGGCTCTAGTATAAAGCCCATCCTCCTTGTCAGGAGTGTCTTTGACATGATGCAGACTATCTGGAAAGAATTTGGATAGAAGATAGTAAAAAGCATGATAACTGATGTCTCCAAGGTGAGTGACCAGGCAGCTTGTGGAAGGGACATGGCTGTTTTGTGCGTGTCCCTACACAGTTACTCCAGCATGCTAACACCTCTTCGTTTGATCCACCTATTGGTGAATGCCCTAGGAAGTTACAGTGGAAATTGTCTTTTCCGATTCTAAATTCATTGTGTCCATCTTCCTCATGGGTGCAGACAGTGTGGGTTTTATGGTTTCATGTCATTAGTGGGACTGAAAGGGAAATTGGCTGTGCTGTTTTGGGAATCCACACCTCAAAATGTGTTGTATAGTACGTAGAGGAGAAATGCCATTTGCCAGACAGATAAGAACATGGTAAATGAATATGGAAATAAGTGCTGGTTACAAATATCAAAATGGCAGGAGAATAAAAAATGTTGGAGCCTTTCTTGATACGAGGATTTTCACGTTGCCTGAAAAAACAAGTAACATCTTGTGGGGAAAAAGTTTTACTTTTCTATCCTTTAAAATGCCCCTTTATAATTATTTTTAGATGTTTATTTGCATGAAAAATAAATGAAAAACCAGCTTGAGATTTTTTTTTTTTTTGATTTAGAGTCTGCTTATTTTAGCTTCGAAAGAGTCTGAATTTGAGTAGCATCAAGAGAGACTTATTTTAGGCCACTTTTCAAGGGAGGGGTTATTCTTTGATTTTCATTTGTTCTGCTTTGTTATTTTAAGTAATCTCTCCCCAGGGTGATATTGATTATCTAAAAGTTCACCTTCTCTGATCAAAGAATATGGCACTTTATTTTCTTTCCTGAGAGTATATGTATGTATAAAATATGCACACAGTCTTTATTTTATATCAGCTTTAAGTTTATGCTCATTAAAGTTGAGAAAGAGTGTGTAAATGTATATGATTCCATGACTATATACAAATGTATACTCCAAAATAGCATATGATAAATGTGTATCAACCGAAAATTAAGACTTTTTCTTTTGTTCCAAAGTTAACATTTGAAGAGAAAGTAAATCAGCTGGTAGGTTTTTTGAATAATCTTTTTTTCCGAGTACTTCAATTTGTAGCTTTTTGATGGTGTTTTCTAAATTATAGTTCTTTTCAAGACACCGAGAAAAGTTGCTGAAGTACAGATTTTGACACATTATGTTTCTCTATGTTTCCAGCTTCCCCTTAATAAGTCCTTTGTTATGCATGTAATGCAAAGGTATTTGATTCTAAAACATCGAATGTAAACAAAGATATCATCAAAGTGGTTTTTGATATTATGTATTTTATTTTGTTTACCATGTCAGATGTTGTTATATATCTGTGAAGTATCTAGTGGTATTCTAGGCTCTGGAATAAATATAAGGAACCATGGTAACTAGTTCTTATCCTCAAGTTAGAGGCAAGTAATGTAAAACCAATACAAATGAAATAAGGAGAATGTACAATTCACTCCAGGCTGATATTTTATACATATATATATATATATATATATATATATATATATATATATATATATATAATATACATATATATTCATTGTTGTTGCTATTGTTGTGACTATTCTCAAGAAATAGAGAGAAAATCATCACTGCTTTGCTGTAGAAGTCATATCCCTTATCGTTCACTCTAGGTAAATGTTCCTCAGAATGTTGCTGTAAAATATTATTTAGCATTTTCAATTAGTGTATAAAAATACCTCTAAAGAACACTTCTCCAAATTTTTTATTGCTAAGCTTCCCTGATAATTCTTTACTTTCTGTGGGGAAATACAAAGATTTTTCTCTGAGAATGAAATTCAAATGAAGAAACCCTTTTCTATTTTTAATTTGATCAAGTTACTATTTTTTTTTCTTTTCTGAAACTAGTAGACTTAGATGGCAGAATAATATGATAAATATGAATGATGGGTCATGGATATCAAAGAAGAATTGCACCAGACAAGTTAAACCATCAAGGATGACTTTATTCAAGAGTTTTGTGATAGGGGAGAGAGACTGAAGTCAGCTCCACTGAAGCAAAAGGCAGGAGATGTTTTAAACACTGGGGTGAGCTGGAGGGGAACTACTGGAGGACACTGAGAGTGGAAAAGGACGGTTACTCACGGTGCTGAGGTCTTGGTATTGCTAACTGGTGCTTATCCAAATTTGGCTTCTACTCTCCCCCAGAGACCCGGACAGAGGAAACTATCTTTCCTGTTGATTACATTTCGAAGAGATGGCTCCCAGGCCCTGGAGAAAGACATACTTGAGTTATATAACTATCCAGAAGCTAGGAGAAGTTTTATGTCTCAAAGGGACAGAGAAGGAATTCACAATTAGAATTTCCTAAGTAAATGCTCTCTCTGTATAGTCAAGCAGAGGGGTCAGTGTGGGTCAGTTAATTTCACTTTGCCTCAAGGTCACTGACAGCATTCTTTACCATATTTTTCAAATATGTGCCATTTAGATTTTGTAAGAGAAAAAAGGATTAGGGAATGGGGTAGATTTATGAAAACATATGACCACCCCCAACCCCACCCTAGATATGCCAGGGTGAGTAATATTTGCCAAGTATAAGTAGGGTAATAGGTTATTACTAGCCATCCGTTGGAAAGTTTTGGTAAGAGGTTTCACATTACTTTGTGACCATGGACAAATCGAGTTACATTTGTGAACACCGATTTCTTTCAAATTTGTGAAATAGAGATAATTATAGTTTCTCTGTCAAATGTACTTGACTGTCATAAGTATAAGAAACACTTGGAAATGTTTTGTCATTTTGTCTTAAAGGCTATATAAACACCTTTTGTTGTAAAAATGAGACCTCCATAATACACAGATATGAACAAAATGTAAGGTTTTTTTTTCTTCTTCTTCTCTTCTCTTCTCTTCTCTTCTCTTCTCTTCTCTTCTCCCCCGCCCCCTCCTCATATAGTTACAGTTCACTGGTCCCAGCTGGGAGGGTGCGGTTCTCAACCTATGGCTTCCATCTCTAGGTCTAAGGCAGCTGGCTGGGTTTTGGGTCATTACTTATCAAGAAGAGGGACATGGGCAGGGAAGTGCAGGTGCATTTCAGGGCCAGAACTGGAGGAATCACACATCATTTTTGCTGGTGCATCACTGGCCAGAATGTTGTCACATGGCTCTGTCAAGCTGCAAGGGAGAGTGGGAAATGTAGGCTCTAGCTGGACAGCTGTATGCCCAACTTACAGACAACTTGGCTGAATGCTCTGCTCTGAGCTCTGTCGTTAACGAAGGTGAAATGAGTGGTGAGGAACATGAGCAGACTTCACCATAGACGTAAGTGGAGAGAATGATCAAGACAACAGAAACTTCTTCAAAGGGACAAATTGGGTAATACCAAGTAAGTCAGGACAGTGCAGTGCACTATTAAAATACCAAAATTCAGTCAAATTGACAGCTGATTCTTTCTCAGAAAACAAAAGCTGGGTTTCTCTTCAGGTCTTTTTTTTTTCTTTTCCCAGTGCCTCCTACGGCTTGATATGCACAATTGTGTTGACAGCATCCAAACAATAGTTACAAAATTATCTTGCATTAAAAGCCCATGTAGCCAGGCAACTATTATTTTAATGCTAAGTATGTTTAACAGGGAACCTCATTTGGTACATGGTCTGTAACCTAGTAGCATCATTTGTCTCAGTATATTGTTGAATTTTCAGAAAGCTCTCTATGTTACATTTTAATTCTTGCAAATTGCTTGCCCATTTAATACGAGCTGCATCTAAACAGTAAGTAATTGCTTATGATAATGAGTGCAAACTAATTTGCTAGAATATGTTAATATTCACAAAGCACTTTTATACTGCCTGCTGTTCCAAAAATACTGCTCTCTTGGTTAAATGTAGCTTTTGGATGGCATTACTGTTACACATCTGACTAAAATCAACACTTCAGTAACATCTACCCAAAACTCATATTACTGTCACTTCAATATACCTAAAAAGGAACTGAAAGTCACGTCATCTTTTGATTAATGATTTAGAATGTTCGAGGAAACAAAGAATCACGTTCTTAATAATTAATTCTAATTAGTGATTAATAGTAGTAAGCAGACTATACTGAGTTAGAAATGGCCTCTTTTCCCCACAAGAGTCATTAAACCTAATTTAAACGACTTTAAAGACAGATGGCATGACAAACTTCATTTGAATACAATAACCAATTGAAAACGAGTTAAGTTTTTAAGGATGAATCTAGATATGGGTGTTTTTAAACTTTAAGCTTACTTTACCCCTTACCAGTGCCCTACCCTCTTTGTCCTTTAGGTCTTTCTCCATCTTTTTCAGAGAGGCTATTTGAAGACTCTAGAGTTCAAAGACATATTTCAAACCTGAGGGTCTTTTGCGACTGGGGACCCGAGCATCCAAGGATCTGAAGTGCAAATAAGAACCACCTTGTAATTTTAGTCTAGGAAGAAAAAATTTTCTGAACCAAATACAAAAGAAGAAACATTTGACACTTCCCTGGCCCAGGGCCAATTTGACACTTTAATCCGCTCTCTAATGTTTCAATCATTTCAACTTCAAAAATGACTCTCACACACAGTTATGTATGAGTGGTGAAATAGAATGATCTCTGTAGAGAACCCTTTGTTTTTTTCTTCTGTTATTTTCAAAATTCATTTCCTTTGTTAAATTCCTTTGACTAAATTAAAAAAAAATCTTCCATCTTTGGATTTTAAATCTTTCAAATACCCACAATTGCTTGTCAAAGTAAGTGGTCTAACCTCCCATTTTTTTGTTCTATCTCATAACTTCTATTATGAAAATATGTAGATTGATACCTCTCAGAACTGGCTGAATTTTATTCTTATTGTCATCTTCATAAGCTGTTTGAAACAGTCTGAGATGAGGAATGAATAAACAAGCAAAACAACGTTTTATATACTTTAATTTAGGTTGCTGTAGCTGTTACTTTTCTACTAAGCACAGACTAACACTTAAGAAGATGAGAAGTGGTTTTGTTTCTGATAAAATGGAATGAAAAGATTCAAGATAAGTATCAAATGTCACCAAGACGCTTATTAAATTCAGTTCCTCTCTCATGACAGCAATATCACATGTTTTTCTGCATTTGTTATGTGACTCTTTGTTAAGGAAATTTGCATTTCATAGAATCATGAATATACTGAAATACTAGAACTGATCTAGTCCTCTTTTAATACTGACCTTGAACAGTCCTAATTTTACTATATGATTTGTACTCTGTATCTAGAGATTTAATTCAAGAGACAAAGAGATAGGAAATAATGGTGCTTAAAAATGCATCATAAAAAATAATGTCTCAATATAAGTGGATCTACTCCCTGTTTCTGGGAACCCATTCTGTGCCTCTGTGACTTTTCTCATGAAAATCCTGCCCAAAAAAATTACATTTGCCCTTATTTTTTCCAGAATCATATTAAATTAAATTTTATTTTCTCCAAAAAGAATTTGGGGGTTATTTCAGGAGAACAAGTAAATTCTCTGGTTTGACTGAAGTAGGCAGTTGGTTTGTATGGAGTATATTCAAAGTTAGCATAAGGGTTTTTCCCTTAAATTGGGAGAGTGGTTTGATCCCTGAAGTTCCATGAATAGAGGAGTGATTACAGATAACATTTCAAAAAAAAAAAAATTGAATCTGATGTTAGTTTGTAAGGTAAATTTAAATGAAAGAGAGCTGGAAAGATACTAGATCAGTAAGGATGAGTGTTTATTACATTTAAGATCAAAGGTGACACCATATGAACAATGGCTGTAAGAATGGAAACATAAAAGAAAAATTCAGGAATTCACATCTGGTTGAATGAGCAGTTGTGGAAAAGCTGGATGCCAGAGCTATAACGTATACCTTTCTATTGTCTCCAGAATCTAACATGTTTTATACACCGCAAATGCTTGATTAATTTTTACTGAGTATATGGATGTCTTTAGTTCTTGAATTATGGTGCTGTGTTGCCTTTGCATTCTCTTTCTACAGCAGAATCCTTCTGCTGTTCTCCCAGCATTTTGCTTTGCTTTTGTCAAAAATCCCAACTCCTTATTTTGAGTTAGTCTTTCCCGACCACCTCACTAAGCCATCTGGCTTTCAACTTTTCAAGCAACCTCTAAAATAATCTCACATAGGATTTTGTTGTTATTGTTATGTTGGAAGAGATATGAATTTTTCCTTTCTAATGACCACTGTTCTCTGTCTTTTGACTCACCTTTTTCATCTCGGCCGCAGTCTGTACTAATTTCTGCACGTGTCAATATCACATTGCCTCTAGCTGTAAAGTCTCCTTAGTCCCTGTGATCTGGAATAACTCCTCAGTCTTTCTTTGTTTTTTCTAATCTTGGCTTTTTTTTGAAGAATGCTATCAGTTATTTTGTAGTTGTATCCCTTAATTTGAGTTTCTTGGATGTTTACCTGTGATTAGAATGAGGCTGTGAATTTTTGGCAAAACAGTATAGAAATGATGTGCCCTTCTCTGCACGTCATGTTTGGAGGACCTGAATTCCATGTCTTCTTACTGGTGCTGGTAATTTTGATCATTTGGTTACTGTGCTGTCTCCTGAGTTCCTGTGATGATTAATAAATTCTTAAAGCTTAAGGACTAGCCGGTAGCAGGTTATAGCCACCTCTTCCCTGTAAAATATGGAGAACTTTGGACTAGATTATTCAAGAAAATTGTGGGATCTAATAACTGACTCTTTGATGGTCATCATTACCTGGTTGGAGAATCTCATGACTGTTCATCAGAGTTGTTTCTTACACAGATATAATGAAATGGAGAATGGTGTTCCTTATCAGGACCATCCAGGCAATCTGTCCCCTCAGCTGAGTTTCTGTATTTGACCAGTAAAATTATTCAGATTTCTGAGAAATAGGTATTGGCATGGAATTTGTTATATTCATCTGAGAATCAGGAACCTCATGTTATCCATCATTTGTATCACCAGTCCTGACTTAGTTCAAGCATTATATTAGCCTCTTATTTGTGATTAGTATATGAATAAAAGCACAGAAGTTTGATGAGGAGGCCAGGAATTAAAGCAAGACCCCTTTCTTAAGGCTGCATACTGAAGATGGAAATTTCCATAAAAGATAACTCTGACATCTTATATAAGAGTTTGCTAATTAAAAACAAGTTCTATAGATGATAAAGAGAGGGAATTCACCTTGGCTGGAATGAGAGCGAGAAGCAGGACTGAGAAGAAATCCAGGTACAGCAGAAAAGCATAAACCAGCAGAAGTACAAGTCACTTTGGGAGAAAACTATGCATCCTGCATGTGCGTGCCTCGGTGATAGAGTTGGAGCTTAGTTTGAAGTGACTTCTGAATCAGAAACTAATATTCTATCCGGTTCTAGTCCAAAATGACTAGTAAGTAGTTTTAATTGGGGCCTCGTCAGGTGGAGAATGATTTAACTAGAGCAGATCAGCGGGAAGACAGCAAATGAGAGGAACTAAGATTAGAAACCAAACAAAAGCAAAACTTCTAGTTTTAGCCTAAAATTATTACAAATTTTATTGTTTATATGGTGGCCTCAAAGTAGTTCCAAATAACGACATGCACTTTTGTGCTTAGGATTTAGTTCCACTGCTAAAGGCAGGAAATGGTGTCACTGCCAAAAATGTGTAAGATCTCTCTGTTGTAGAATAAAAGTGATTATGGTATTAATAATAAGGCTTTGGCTTCCATGTCTCTGTTCAGCCATTTGGAAGCCTCAGAATAAACTGAAAGCTGAGATGGCTTCTGAGGCAGGATGCTTGTCATAAAGCTTTGTAAAGGCCCCACACCTTTTAAAGATTCAGGCTAGACTCTGAAAATGTCAGAATATGAATGAATCATTTCTGCTAAGTGTTATTTCAGAAACTTTGAGTCTCCCTGTACCAGACCAGGGAAACCTCATTAGAAAAACTCTAGAAATGATTAAAGTGAGACCTTGATTTGTGAATTTTAGCTCATTTTGCCAAACAAGAAGCAGTCATTTGATCTTAGCTCTTCATTGGATGGTGGAAGAGTTCTAGGATTAGACTTGGGCACAGCCATCACCATCTGTGTGACATGGAGAAGCCACTCGATTTCTCTGGGTCTCCATTTTGTCATTTGTATAAGGAAAGTTTCCCTTAATCATCTCCAAGAGCATTTCAGCATTAAGTCTATGTTTATGTCAGTTTTTTTTTAACCTATGATTTTTTTACACCATAATTCTAGTAAATTCTTGACTCTGAAAACCTGATGGAAGCCATTCTTACAATTAATTTATGAAAAAAAAAGTAAATTAAAGGACTTCAATAGGCAATTGCAACCTTTACTGACAAGCTAATCATTTAAAGAATTTATTAGGAACTTACACAGCTTACCATGTGTTCTTTAAAATAAGATTTTTCTTAAAGTACTGGAAGGTATGATTTCTTCTCGCTCCATCCCTGCTGCCTCTAGCTCTAATACAAATTGATTACTGAATTAGTTGCCAGAGACTTTTTAATAAAGTTCACTTACTGCTTGAGGGAGTCTAGTTGCGGAAGGGAAGACATAAACATTTGATGTTCTTGGGGTTATTGGTTGTGGGATTGCTTTGCTTGGTTTTATTTTTAGCCCTAGATCATTTTGCTATCTTTATGAAGTTTCTTCTAATCTGATTGGCAGAAGGTCTACCACTTACTTGTTTTTCTTCTCAGCTGGATAACTTAAGATTCCAAGAGCCATTTAAAAAGATTGCAGGACTTTGAATTTGATCTTGGAACAAGCTTGTCTCACTGGGCAGCTCAGACTACGGAGCTCAGTTGTTCCTGGAGGGAGTATTTGCTAAATAACACATTTAGAGAGGGAAATAATGAGTAGTTTTGAGAAGAAGGTACATTGCAAAGAAACCACCAAGTGAAGTGTTACTTCTTGCAGAGATTTACTAAAATACTATTCATTGAAAATTATCTCAATATATTCAGCTACTTATATGACCTTGATCTGAAAAGATGTAATTGTTCTTGTTTATCATTTTTTCTGTTCTTTTTTAAGTTACCATTAACAGGTTCCTTTAAGATTGTCACCTTTTCAAGGATTTTTTTTAATAATCCAAAATAGATGTGACATATATGATATCTCTCATAAACTACCTTGCCTTGATATTTATCTTTAACACATAGGTCCTACCTGTTTGGGAAAAGGGGCGGTGTGTTTTCAGTGTTATATTTCTAGTTCCTTCATATAGTTGGCATTTATCAGACAACCAAGAGGTAGGCCAGCTCAGCAACATTTCTTACTTCAGTTAATTACCTTATAAGACAGAAAAAGAGAATGACTTACCAAGTGGACTGCAGTTGACATCAATGATTGATTATGTAAAGTCAGCTTTTCACACCACCAGTGGAATCGTTCACGTCTCATTTCTATGAAAGCTGCCTTTTTGATTTTGCAATTCATAGTCTGTGCAACTATTTGTGGTAGCCCTGAACAAATGTCTAGGATATGGACAAGGCAGGTCATGCATGAATCCATTCATATTCTAAAGAATTACCTCAGTTATTAAAGAAGAGCACACTGGTTTTCCAAAAATTGAGTACTTTTTTTTTCTATGTAGCATATTCTTTCAATAAATGTCAAAATATGGAAATGTCAAATAGCAAAATGAAAAATATACATGACACATTTCTACATATATTATTCTTGCCATGATCACAAGAGTATAGAATTTTTCTTACAGAAAATATAGACTGTAGGGAAACACAGACTGTTTATTTTTTTAAAAAGCTTCTTATTTGAGAAAAGTTTTGGGCCAATAGGCAAAGGGAAAATTGCCCTACTTTGTCATTGAAGTGCACCGTTACTATTGAAATTATCTGTAAGAACAATGATTCCTGACCTTATAGGAATCGTGATAGCTTTTACTGTTCCATTTTCATGATAGTTTTATTTTGATTAAAGTTTCATATTGAGTAAGCATGTAGCATCTTTCATCTTAAAATGTTACCTTGGCTGAGCCAGAGCTGAATCTCATATGGGCTAGCCAGCTTCATTGGGACAATTCATCTGCTTTCATGCCTTCCAGGTCAACTGTGGAATCTGAGTGGTTCAGGCTCATTTGATCTCATTGAAAGTTTGGGAGAGGTTAATTTTTTATTTTTTATTTTTTATTTTTATTGAAGTATAGTCAGTTTATAATGTGTCTTTTTCTGGTGTACAGCATAATAGTTTAGTCATACTATATATATATACATATATTCATTTTCATTGTAGGTTACTACAAGATATTGAATATAGTTCCCTATGCTATACTGTATACACTTGTTTATCTATTTTATATAAAGTAGTAAGTGCAAATCTCAAGCTCCCAATTTATCCTTTCCTACCCTCTTCCCCCTATGGTAATCATAAGTTTGTTTTCTATGTCTGTGAGTCTGTTTGTGTTTCACAAATACATTCATTTATCTTTTTTTTTTTTTAGATTCCATATATAAGTGATATCATATGATATTTTTCTTTCTCTTTCTGGCTTACTTCACTTAGAATGACATTCTCCAGGTCCATCCATGTTACTGCAAATGGCATTATTTTATTATTTTTGATGACTGAGTAGTATTCCATTGTATAAGTATACCACAACTTTTTTATCCAGGGGAGACTTCAATTTTTAATGCCTAGTGAGTCCTCACAGACCCTAAGTCTTATTACTGATTTGTATGGGGTTCAGAAATCATTGTGAAAACACTTGAACCAACTTCATGATGAGTTTTTAATGAAGCAGTGTGTGTGCAGTAACTTACACGATGTCACTATCAGGAAATTATCCATTTTGGTCAGTTTGCATTCAGTTTTATAGTCAACAAACTGCTTTTTTTTTTTTAATCGATATATTTCCTTAATTTCTAGGAGTCTAGGGTTCTGATGGAACACTCAGTATGCTACATATGAAACACCTCCCATTGTTCCTTCTCTCTTGAATGTCAATATGAGCTAATTTCTCACTTAAGGCTTTCATGACCTGGGAATTACCTAAACTCTTCCAGACTTTCTTTTCTTTGGTCTGATTCAGACGATGGGGCCAGTATCTAAGCCATTTCAGTGACATGCCATGTTTCTTGCCTTGTGTCTTTTATTAAAGATCTACCTGCTCTCTTACTCATAGATGAATGGGTAAAAACCCTGTCTCATTTTCTGGCCTCTTTAGCTGGTTGTAATGCATTTGTCAGTTCTACATCTGCATCTTCCATCAGGTGTCTCAAATTGTGATATATAGTCTTTATTTTCCTTTCTTTCCTAACTTTTTTTCACCCTTCAGTGCATCTGTAGCATTGAGGGCTATATTCTTATTCTCAATATTGCTAATGGTGTTACTACTTTTTAGATTTAGAGTTGATTACATGATATAGGTAGGACCTCCTATTACTCTGATTCCATTCATCTTTACTGATGTAATGCCCACCTTTCCTGAGTTTTTAATGCTATTACATGAAATTTTAGGAATTAGGAATCTGTGGTGCTCATGAAATAATTCCTTGTGATCTGACAAAAAATTTACAGGAATGTAGACAGACAATGAACTCTTGTTGCTTTAGTGTACAAGTAGGATTGTTAAGGGTTATTCATTTAATTTTTCAAGTTTTATTAGCAATTTTGCTATGGTCTAAATTTTTTTCATACAAGGTGGCCTTCTTATTGTTTTTGCTTTTTATGAACTTTAGTCAGAGGAATGCCTCCAAATAGGTAGAAATTGTTTAGGACATTTAAATTTAACAATAGCCTCTTGAGAAGGCTGTAGGAAGAATAAAAGCTCCTCTTATTTATAGTTGTTTTACTTTTAAGTGCCATCTGTCTGCCTCGCAAAATTGCCCTGGACAAAGTGTTATATCCCTGTTACATTTAATAGAATCACAATGGCCTGAATGTTTCATGTTGGCTACATGATGACATTTGAAGAATTATAGGCTTTCAGAAAAGGACCTTTTATTCTTATACTTCTTTTTATGAGTTAGAAGCAAATTTATTCAGAAGTTAATTGTATTATTGTCCATGTACCAAAGATCCAGAGCAACTGATAGTCAAGTGGACTCGTACATGCAGATTGGTTTTATTTTTCAAAAAGGCTCAACCCATTTGAGGGAATATATTAGCTTTTGCAGAAGCAAGTGTGGCTAAAATAGGCATATTTAGGGAGGAGATGGTTGGCAAGAAAAAGGAGAGGAAAGAGCCCTTTATGTAAATAGATGCTAAGTAAAAATCTAAAAATATTTTTACTGTAACTTCACAGGCAGTTCAAACATTAGAAATAAGAGTCCATGTATACTTTTTTGCAAACGTTTATTGCAGTGTAAAGTATGTGACACTGCTAAATTTGCATCTGATGGAGCCAGCTTTGATAATGAATTTGGAGTGAGTAATATAGACTTGCTACACAATTTAAATGTGAAGATTACTGAAAACCATTTTAAGTTTGAGTCATCCATACATTTGTGATGTGATGGCTGTTAAGGTTAATTTGCTATAAATCCATTAGTAGTCACGGCACTGCTGTGTTAGCGCTTGCCGTATAGAAGCATACGTAAATTATAAAGGTGCCACATTCCTCCACGTCCCTCTCCATGTTGATAAAACACTTGAAACTGTGATTAAGATGTACTGTTGCTGTACAATGAATTCACTTTTATAATAAAATAAAACATGTGTCTATAAAAATAACATTTTTAAAATGAAACCAGATGATAGTTCATTTTGTATAGACTTACCCCTTTATTTAACAAAGTGAATTTTTTGTATCATGTTGTGAATCTTACGAGGCTAGATGTTTCATGGCGATGAGCTAATACTTTGTTTTTCATAAAAGCTCCCATGTAATGCAATTTAATATCCTTCTTATTGTCAACTATTAATGAATGTAAATAATAGAATAGGTTTATATCACAAAAGTGCTAATCCAGGGAATGAAATACTGAAAAGATTAATAAAAATTGGGATGTGGGAAAGCCATTTCTTAAAAGGCATTTCGTTTGAACACAAGTCTGAAATGAATCAAACTTTTCTAAAAGCTCTTATAAATAAAACAATATTATGATGTTGGTTATTTTATATTGTTAACATACACACACATGTACGTCATCTGTTCTCTTTAAAATGTATTGTGCGTTTACCATATGCCAGAAATTGGACCAAGATATTACTGTGCAATATCTCATTTAATTCTGCCAGAAGCTCTGTGAGGTAGACAGTTTTAATATCCCCAAGGGTAGGAAATCCAGGAGTTAGAATAAATAGCCAGGTCAATTTCATGTAGCTAATAAATGATAACACTTGCAGTTGGAACCCAGGTCTGTCTGACTCCAGAGTTACATTCTTAATTTCTTAGTACATGATGTACTTTCTGCAATAAGTACATCATGTCCTTGGTTCAGAAAAATGCATGTTAAATGAAGTAGGTTTTGATACTTCAGTCATTTCATCCTCTGTATTTTATTGTGGAAGTATGCTCATATATTTTTAGGTCACCAAAATAGAGTATATTGTAATTTTCTATCTTGATGTATGGAGGGCTTTAAGAACATACGTTTTTAGAGTTTAATGCAAAATGATTTTTTTTTTAAAGCCAAGATGCTTATAGAGGTAGGTAGAAGAGAGCTAGGTGGGGGCTGGACATCTAATTCTCTCGCTTATGAGGACAATACAATGCACTATTGTGCACACAAAAGAGAAAAGAAGAGAGATTGATTTCTATTATGCATCTGAAGGAAAAGGACACTAGGAATAATTGCCTTGTTCAGCACATGGTAGTACACTTGTTTTTGCTTGGTTTTGGCAAAACCTAAAGAACTGGAAAGTCAGACTAAGAAAGACAGAATAGCTACTGGCATGCCAGTTGCCAAGTCTTAACACTTATTGGAAAAGGTTGAAAAATGAGATGAAATCAAATCTTGAGTAATAATATTTGTGTTGTGACATTTATCTTACTGAAAATATAAACCTTTAAATTCTTATCCTCAAGTTGTATATAACTGAGTAACTAGAAACTTTCACAGTTCCACAAGTTTGTGAAGTGTACCCTAAACTAAATGTTAATCTACATATATTAAATGTTCTGTCATTTCACATTTACATGCTACTTTTTTCTTTTTTTTTTTTTTAAGCATTGAGAGGTGAAAGGACAGTATATGATCATGAGGTGCAAATGTCACTTTATGGATATGAGACATTCGAATATGATAACAGTTGGCCTTGATAAATTCAGACAGACAAATCCAATTAACTTTTTCTTGACTGTCTTATTATGATAACAGAAACATTTCTGTAATAAAAAAAATACAGGAGTAGAATCTGGATACTAGATTTCCTACCAGCTCTACCAAGTTAGCAACTTTAGTTACCAAGTCAATCCTCATGACTGCATTGCCTCAATTGTGATACGGGAGTACTGCTTGCTTTATGTTCCATCCAGAAATAGAGAAGAAATGAAAACAATTCTTGTGAAAGTGATTTTGAATATTAAAAATTATCATGTAGTATATGATATTGTTACTTACTCTGGTGATTCTGGGAAACATCTGAATTCTTAGATATGTTTTATATTGTTAAGCAACATCTCTAGTTTTGAATATTTTTCTTAATTTACATGAAATACACAGTTATTAGAGAACAAAGTTAATTAAAAGGAGAAAAATAAAATCAATCAAGGACCAGCACACAGATTACCACTACTTCCTTTCATAGAAATCTTTATTTTTATTTATTCTTATCCTATTTTTTAATCAGTGTTGGCTTTTCTAAAACACTTCATACTTACTCGTCTGCAAAAATTACCAAGCAGAAGGATATTTATTAAGTAGTGCTCGCTTGTTAATATTGTGATGAGCAAGCCTCTGATGATGTAGAATGGTCCTAGAAGGCTCTGCCATTTCTGATATACAGCTCTGTGTATTCTGAATTTTCTTTGCTTGCACACTGACTGCTACCTTTGAACTATAACTTACCCATTCTTACTTGAGAGAGATAAACTTCTGTCATACATTACCATTCAAGGAAATTAATAGAGAAGTACACAGCTTCTCTACCATTGCATTTTAAGAAGATTAATGTTATCTGATATGTTTCTTGGGTCAGGTCTACCTACCAAGACTTTTTAACCAGTCAGGCATGCTCAGCATATTGCAAAGATCTTTGGGATTTCTCAAGGGCCTGTGGAGATGTCTCAGACAGAATACAAAGAGTAATTGGCTCCAAAATACAAAAAGAAAATGTTTGATATCATCAGCTATTTACTCAAAGGTACATAAAAGTGACATTAAGTAAACTTCATTTAATTGGTTTGGTAATCATAGACATAATAATTTGTAGATATCTTGAAAACATAGTGCTGTATACTAAACTTTTACATATAAGCCTTACTCTTGGTGGATGCTGTGTTTCCATACACACAAGATGTTTTCTGGCCTAAATTTTTGTCTTTAGTCCTCTTGCTTTCCTTACTATGTTAGGCACATAGTAGATACACAACAAATACGTTAGCATCCTTTGTTACTGGAAGGCTACACTCCCCTCTATAATCTGTACCTAAAGGTGTATACCTGGGATAACTAAACAAGTATTTCTGTCGTCCCCTTTCCCCTTTAGTGTGTAGAAAGATTCATTCTCCTTTATATGTATCTTTGTATGTCTCTTCCAAATATTCTGACTAGAAGAATACATTTTATTGCATTAAATGAGACGGATGCCAGTGGTGCAATTAAATAGGACTTCAGTGCCTTGGATGCCTAGAAAACTCATTTGAAAGGAAACTCTTACTTTAAAAGATGTGGGATGGATAATTTACTGACATCATTACCATAAAGTAAAATTTGAACACTTAACCAAATGAGGCTGTGACATTATTCTTATTGCTGTAAGACAAGCATTTGCTTTGGGGAAAAAAAGGGTCTTTTTATGGAGCTGGATAGTTTGACAGCTACTAGATGTAGCTTGTTAAGTAAGATCTAACTTCTATGGATGGAATCTATTATCTGCATTTTCTTGACATGACTGTTAGGTCTCATGGCTGTTCATCCATTAGTTATCATCTGTCATATGTGAATAGACCCTTTCCCCATAAAAGTTGATTCATCGCATACTTCCTTTGATTTGCTTCCCTGTGCTGCATGACCCTATCACATCTACATGCAGCTTTTGTTTCAAAAACAAGTTGATATATGTTTCTGCTCCTTTTTGAAGCATCTGAAGTCAATGTTTCCTACTAAACTATTTTTTTAAACTAGCAGGAAGAAAGAAAATCACATTACATTGTGTGCTTGTCCAGCTCAGTGGAGAAAGCAGTAATCCCTCATTTGTTCTGAAGCACCTGCTGGTAGATTTAATGAGTGTATTAAAAACTGAGCTGCTCTGATATATTTTTTAAAACTCTGTTCTCATTCTTGGGCATGTTTGATTGAAAACTGTTATTTGGTTATTTGCTCTGGCATAGGTTTTATGTTGTTGTTGTTATTTTATTTATTATTGCCATTGTGTAAGTTTTATAATTTGCTGATATGTCAGTATAATAAACATAGGAAAGTGTCCACTAGATGTATTTAGACTAACCTGTTTTGGTTTTTGTTTTCCAGCTGGGACAACGTATATCTTTAGCAAAGGTGGTGGACAAATCACATATAAGTGGCCTCCTAATGACCGACCAAGTACACGAGCAGACAGACTGGCCATAGGGTTTAGCACTGTTCAGAAAGAAGCTGTATTGGTGCGAGTGGACAGTTCTTCTGGCCTGGGTGACTACCTAGAGCTGCATATAGTAAGTACTTTTAAAATAAGATTCTACTTTCAGTTTTTACTTTTAGCTTTTTGTAAATAACTTAAAATTCTGCCTTTTGGACATTTTCCTCCCTAGCAACCAATATTTTGTTACAGAAATATAAGTATTTTCTAGAGGTAATAGAACCTTGTATCTATTACTGTTGTTAAAAATATTCTTGACAATAGATTTTTTTTCAAGTTATGAGTTGATTTCAATTCTCTGTTCGCAAAGAATTAATTTAGATGTGTTTTTAGTGACTTTAGGCAGGCTTTCCAAATTAATGAAAAAAAAAGTTGTTGTTCAGCAGATACTACTCCATCTGACTGGAAGCAGGAGGTTGTAATACTGGTGACATCAAAAAATCTGAACCATTGTCCATGTTTTTTCCTCACCTGAGGAAAGAGTTGTCTAAAGTTACATGCAATGGATAAAAGAAAAGGAAACTTTAGAGATACTTGGGGAAAAGGGCAAAAAGATTATTTTTATGTCACCTTATACTTAGTTTGATACATAGGCTTCAGGAAAATACAGTGGACTATTGCCATTTATATCTTGAGGCCATGCCTTTTTCTCTATGCTCCAAGCCTCCCGCAAGAATTTATTTAGCACATAGTAAAAGGCAAATAGCAGTTGATGAATGAAAAGCTTTCTTTACCTTTTAAAGTTGCCATAACTGATTACAGCTTGGGGATTCTTCCCTATATCTCTGCATTCAAAGAGTTACTAATATGTATGGTTGCAATTCTTTATCTCCTCATTCTCTCACAATATTTGCAAAGAATCACACACAGTCTTTCATTGTCAAGAGATATTAATATTTTACTGATATATCAAAATACCAACCATAGGAAAGTGTTATATATTCAAAAACTCTAAAGCGTTCTTATCATCATAGTTCTTGGTCTGAATGCTCTATCTTCTGGAAGGTTCCAGAAGCATATCATTCTCTTCATCCCCCTTTCTATTCTTGAGGTATAATTTATCTCTTCTGTTTCATGTGATTGTATAAGTTTGCTTTGTTTTGTTTTTGTCTATTCCCACAAGTTCTCTCTTTACTTGCACCCATGACTCAAAAGACATTTGATTAGATCAACATGTTCTTCCCTGTTAGAAACAGGCCTTCAGGCTCTCCTCCTAAAATGATTACAAAAACCACCAAACACCAAAATGCATTATCTACAGACTTTTTGCTGGGTCTTAATTATAAAAGTTTTATTAATTTATTTTCTTAATCTTAGTTTCCATTAGACTTCTAGAATTTCCAACAAGTGAGAATTTACGACTGACCACAAGAGCTGAATTCATTGCTAATCTTGGGGAGGGGAGGGGGGAACAACAACAACAAAACCTCAGCACAACTATTATTGAATTTGTCGTGTATTTTCAATTCAAAATGCAGTTGTCAAGATGGGAACCCTTGGAAAGTAATTTCAGCTGCCTTTCAGCAAATATCAATTAAAAAATTGAAAGCATCTGGATTTTTATGGCATTATAAATAAATGATCAGTTGAGATAAACTTAACTAATGCAGTAGGGAATCTTGCTGTTTAGAGTAATCTCAGCTTTCTAAATGCATTTGCTCCCTCCTGATTTAAGAGCCTTGCTACTTCAAAAAATTAATAAATAAGAAAACAAGATCTTTTCCTCTGGAAAGAAATTACTTATTGATCCATAACCAATTACATATTTACCCTGAGAAACGTTTCTGCAGTGATCACTCTCAAATCATAAGGGGCCATGTTATTGAATTACTCAAACTGCTGCTGTTTGTTTTATGGTCAAAGGGTTTTAGTCTACAAGAATGGATGTTTCTTTCCAATTCTGGTCAACTGTGGCCTTAAAGTCCTTTCATATGTAAAGGATTGGCTTTCTAGATGTCCATACCAGTCCAATACCTCCCAAAGCTTCTTTATTAGCCATGAATTTCTGATAGCTGTCCTGTGAGGGCCTCCTTCTTTCTGAATCTCCTCTCTTGGATTTGCCTGGCCATTCACTGTGAAATTAATGTTTGCCTCTACACACCCTTCCTCTTGGATTTGCTGTCTTCAAACTCTACCTTGATCTGAGCCTGTCCTTGATTAGGAAATTGAAAATGGACATTGGTTTCTTGGGCTTACCAAACACCGTTGGTAGTCAGCCCTACTCACTCTTGAATCAACTACACGTATCCAGTCTTTGTTCAAATTTGGCCAACTAAAACTTTCCATCTCCCTCCTTTCTCTCTCATTGCCTACAAGCAGTGATCAGTCATTAGTGACTCAACAAGTTGCTTATATGGAGACAAGTAACTTCTTTCCATGTTTCCAGCATACAAACAAAACTAAGCCAGTGGTTTTCTTTTTTTACTTCTAAAGTTTACCTTTAGTCTTTCCCATAATATTGGGTATATGGAAGAGAAAGGGAAAGAGGAGTTAGATATCAAAAAAGTAATTGAGAGAGCAAGGGAGACAAAGGGAGAGAGGGAGAGAAGGGATGGAGGGGAAAAAGGAAGGAAGGAAAGGAAAGGAAAGCAAAGTGTCTGGGGATCAAAGTTGATGCCCACCTGTGATGGGGACAGAGGTATTCTTAATAATGGTACTTAGATTTAGGAATAGTCAAGGGCTATTTTATCAAGTGATTTACATACCTTGGGGTCTAGCCTGATTCTCCCCAAATCATTTCTTCTGCTTCTTTCAGGATTGGAAATTTAAAAGAAAAATAACTTTTTTAGAAAGAGTACTACTATTGTTTGATTATGAAAATAGCTGACTTAAAAATGTGCCTGATACTATCACATATTATGTTTAATCTATAAAAGTTTGAAATTTTGGTTATTCATTAAACTTCCAAGAGAACTTCTATAAACCTTGAAGGTCAGCCAAGTATAAATTATGTACTGGTCTTAGTTAAAAATTAATCTTATATCCTAATTAATGGAATTAACTAATAAGCTAGAAAGTTGATTGTACACATTGAAGGTGCTCCAGTCTTGCTGAATTTCATAATGCCACTTCAGTTAGATAAGTTTGAAATCTGATTGGAATATAATTTCAATGAAGATATGAATATTTGACATTGTTTATTATCCCATTTTAAGAAATTATGTTTGATTTTACTTAAAAATATAATCATATTTAAATTTTGATGAACTATACTCTTAAAATTTAACAACTTAGAGTTAAATGGGTTTTGATTCAGGTGGCCTAGTTCTTACAGATGGATTTTTTTTTTTGCCATATTAATGTTAATGCTACCACTGTTAATATGAATGTCATATGATAGTGCTATTGAAATTTATAAAGTTCTAAGAAGGGAATGAGGAGGAGATAAAGACATGAAGTGAGGAGCAATTGATTATTATAGTGCCTAGAATACAAATGCTCAATAAATGTTTTCTGATATAATGAAAGAATTAATGAATTATATATTGAAAATGTTATGGCTTAGGTTATGAATAGATTCTCAGATTTTCAGTAGTCGAAGTGAAGTCATAGATGCAGTTTAGTTTCTATCTATATAACTCTGTAGAAAGCCACCTACCTTCTTGTTTACAATATAGAAAAAGTGTTACACTCAATACGTACCACATATATTATTGAAGAGTTACGTACTTCTATTGATATTATTTTCTGAATTTTTACCTAAGATGATTATGGTAGTTGGTTGTTTCAGGAAAGTCTATGGTGAGAATTTTTATTGGATGATTAGTAATCTCTCCTTAATAATTATGTTACTTACTGGAACTCACTTATATCATGACCTATTCTCTAGTCATTTCATGTTTGTCCTTTGTTTTCAAATACAGATAAACTTTCTGGTAGCATAGAACATAATTTATAATAATGATGATTAATAAGAAAAATAATACAGAAATATGGCTTTTCATCATTTATGTCAGTACATGCTAGTAGCCTGTCCAGAAATATTTTATGAGTAACTAATATGGCCCAGGGCTATGTTGAAAGCTCTGTGGATACAAAAGTAAATGAGCTCACCACTTACTACTTATCTCAATAAATATTAGTTGGATGAATGAATGAACAAACCAGTTGGGATTCTGGCCACGTAGTAGCTTAGAGTATTCATAGTAAACAGACTTTGTCCCAAAGTGACTAGTGTTGGTTATTTCTCCATCTTGGTATAATCTCCATTTCCTCCCTTTGCAGTTTTTACTTTCTTATCTGCATAGTACTTGTAAGAATGTGGACAAAGGATAGGTTTTTAAGATAAAGAATATCAAAAAGGAACTTGGGAATTGTGAAGTGTTATATACACATTTAAATTAGTAATGTTGATAATTATTTAATCAATATTGAATTAAATAAATTCTTAGAGGCAGTAAGCAAAAAATTAAGTCTTAAGTTTTTTATAATTTATGTGATATATCTAGAAATTTGACCAATGTAGTCACTGGAGAGAAAATATCTCTTACATATCAGTCTGGTGACGTTAATTGGAAATTACTTAACCCTCTGACTTCCAGAAGAAAGCACTGGAAATGGGTGCTCACTCACTGCCATGAATCTGAATGTGTGCCTTGGTTCTGACCAGAGGAAATGTGTGGAGGGTGGAGGAGAGGGTGAGTGGAGAGTGTTCTTTGGAATTCTTTCATCTTAGGAGCATGAAAGAGCATTGCAAATTTGATTACTGAATTGTTATACCTATTTGCCTTGTGTTTCTTCTTTGTACTTTGCTGGACCGGAAGCCTGATTTTGGAAACCAAGCTCTTAATTGATTTTGATTTACAAATACACCTTTTGATCAGTGGTTTTAGTATAGACTAGAAGCACAGTGTATTTATAGTAAATATTGCATGTCCCCAAATAACTTATCAATACTGTTGATGTGTCAAATCTTTCTCATCATTTTCTGCCTCATTATATTTAGACTACTTATGCCATATGAAGATTAAATTTTAAAAAAATCTTTTTAAAGTCAGTAATTATGCATGGGTGCATACCTATATCAACAAGATAAAACCTAATTATTCCCTCACAGGCTTTTCTGCAACTTAAACTATGTTTCATCTGAAGTATTTTTAACCAACAGATTCACCTACTTTAAGAATTTCACTTTGCCATATAATATTTAAATTAAAGGCTGAAAATCATACATGGTAGATATTTTAGTTGGTTTTGTTTTTTCCTGGCTCTTGCATGAATTAGAGAACACGTGGCTTCTTTGACAAGAATTTTATTTTCTTTCTATATATTTTATTGTTTTTTTGTATATATATTTTTATTGAAGTATAGGCAGTTTACAATATTGTGTCAGTTTCTGGTATACAGCACAATGCTTCAGTCATACATGAATATGCATATATTCATTTTCATATTCTTTTTCACCATAAGCTACTACAAGATATCGAATATAGTTCCCTGTACTATACAGCATGAACTTGTTGTTTATTTGTCATATATATATCAGTTAGTATCTGCAAATCTCTAACTCCCAATTTATCCCCTCCCACTCACCTCCTACCCTTGTAACCACAAGTTTGTCCTCTGTGTCTGAGAGTCTGTTTTCTGTTTTGCAAATCTTCTTTGCCGAGAATTTTAAAAGAAAGACTAAAATAACATCTTTTTCACTGTGTGTTGTAAAATTCTTCCTCAAGCTTCTAAGGTATAAGGCATACCTCTAAGGTATATTATCTTTGGAGGAAAATGTGAGAAATGATGGTCACATTTCTGTTGGCTTACGTGCTATCCAGATAGCTTGAAACAGTCTCTATTTTGAGGAGGGGTGATGTCAAGGTGAATTAGTACAAATTCCTCCCTTCATTCTTTGTCCTTGGAAGTCAGTTCAGTTTATCATTTTCTAATTTACTGGATGCCACCTTTGAACATCTGTACATCTCTCTGAATTTGCTTTCTAGATTTCTAGAATTATTTCCTCCTCTGAAATTCTATTGCTGTGAAATTTAACAGAACCAAAATAAGTATTACTGCCCACACCTCCTTATTACATATACTTACCACTTAGATGCTTAAACGGCTGCCTCACCTTTTCAGTTATCTTCCTGTCTCTGTTCCAAATACTTACCTATCCATTTTATATGCTCAGATTAATTTGCTAAAGTGCTTTTTGGGTTATTCCTCTGTTATTCTTTTTTAAAAAAAACACATCTGTGCTTCCCAGTGTGCCATACAGGTAAAGGCACATTCTGTGACTAACATTTAATATCCTCAACCTTCTGGTCTTAATTTCTCTTTCCAAGTCCATATTTCCACACTTCTATACTTATCTTTCCACTCCAGTGAAATGTATTAATCCATTCTTTTAAAAAAGGAACTCCTGTTGTCATTTTTCTATTTCTGAGTCTGCCCAGAAAGTTTCTTGTCATCCTCTCTCACTGTCTAGATTCTGCTTAGTCAGCAACTTCTCTGTTTAAATATTGGGTGCTTTCAAGGTTGGCCCTGAAATCTTGTAGTCCCCTTAGCTAGCAGAAAGAAACAGAGAACTCAGGAACTTCTTTGGAAGAGCTGCTGAAACAATGGCCAGGGTGTTACCCAGGCAGAGAAAATCTTGGACATAGATTCTCCTCCCATCTGTGATCACTACTCTTCTTGATGTATTGTTTCATGTTGGACCCTAAGCTGTTTTACAGAATGGCTTCAATTCCATTCTGTTAGCCAGTGATGAGTTGCCTTAGAAAACTCCTTTCTTATGACAAACCTCCAAAATAAAATACCTCTTGTTGAATTTTTTCTGACTACTGGCTACACCTCCATTTCTTTTGCAACTACTATTTTTCAAAGCCTCCATTCAAGAAACATTCCTTTGGCCCATTCAGTACATCACTATTGATCATCTATAAGGCAGTTCATTAGCTACTTATTTCTGTATAACAGATTTCTCCACAACTTAGCAACTTAAAACAGCAAACACTTATAATTGTATACAGGCTCAGAATCTAGGAGCAGCTGAGCTAGGGTATTAAGTGATTTCCAGGAGAAGATGTGGTTAAGATCTCCCATGCTCAGAACGTAATTTGATGTCTGATATGTTCACTTGTATGATCAGAATAGAGTCTGTATGTCTTAGGAAAAGAGGATGAACAACAATGAAAGCATATGCTGGCTTTAAGATGAAGGATGTTGGCTTTGCAGGAGTCTAAACACAATACAGATTGGTGGGAAAAGAGTGATGAAGACATTGCTTAAGGGTTAAGGACTAGTTTGGAGAATGCATACTGAATATACTGAATAAGGAGTCAGGAAAACTCCATTTCTTGCACACACACCAAAAAAACCATTGAAAGCCATAAACAGAATGCATGAGAGGAGTAGTTAAAAAAATATGGACAGGATAGTGAACATGTCAGCCAAAGACCAGGAAACAGAACCGGAAGTGATGCTATGGCATTGGAGTCCTATTAAAGCTGATGTTGGGCCACTTCAGACACAAGCCGTTCATTTCAACAGAGGAAGGAAGTGACCTAGATGAATATACTCAGGGACATTCAGGTTAATAGGAGGCATAAATAATCTGCATTTTAAATCAGAAGCCAAGAAGTAGAGTTAATTTTCACTAGGCCTGAGAAAATTCTTTGGATGAAAACTTAAGCATTTCTAGAGCTGGGAAATACAAGCGCGTTATCTCTAGGCGCTGACGTTAGGAGGCAGTACGCTAGACCTGGAGACTCTTGGGTCACGAGACAGAGGGGGCCTCTGCCCTACTGGAGAGCAACCAGATAAGCTGTTTAACCTCTCTGCTGACAAAGAACGTATTCCTCAGACTTCTGAGGAGACACCTTCAGGGTGGGCCTCTCCTGTGGAAAAAAAAACCCTTCTTCCTGAACCTTCCCCTTGCAGCCTTCCTGCCCACCAGAGACTGGAAACACAAGACTGACAGACTAAAATGGCTCTTTGGTGGAAAACCAAAATTTAATTGATTATTAAGGCTTTTCGTTCTATAAAAAGAAAGTTAACCTGAATATTCCTAAAATTCTGCTCTACACTTTAGCCAGCAAATGCAGACTGCTTAGTCCTGGATACATATCTCCAGTCCTGAGTTCCCCTCTGATCACCAACCAGCATTTCTACCTGGGTGTCTCAGCACCTCCACCTGGGTATCTCACAGGCAGGAGCCTCATTAAACACTGAACTCATCATCTCCCAACTGCGTATCCATCAACACGATTACAGGTTAAAACCTTGACATCTTCCCTGTGCTGACTTTTATGACCTGATCTATCTCTCACTGAATTCCAAGAAGATCTTTGAATCAGTACTGTCCAATAGAAATGTAGTCTGAGCCATGTATGTTCCTTTAAATTCTCTAGTAGTCAAAAAAGAAAAAAAAAATTTCAGATGAAATTAGCTTTTAATGTATTTCAATTAACTCTATATATCCAAAGTATTGTATTTTAACATATCATCAATACATATCTTACTATGTTTTACATTTTTCCCTTACTAAATTTTTTATATCTGACATGAATTTTACACTTACACATGCTTTTCAATTCAAGAATCTAAATTTGCATCAGAAATCCTGTATATTTCATGAAATTTCCAGTTGTAAATGTAGATTCACATATCTGATTTATTGTAAACATACTTAAAACTGAATCAACTCTCAGTTTTAAATTCATATCTAGCTTCATTACAATTAAATGCATTTTAAAATTCAGTTTCTCAGTTCCATTAGCCACATCTCAAGTCCTTAACACAGCTTTAGAATTGATCTGCTTTTTTTTAAACTAAAATGTGCATTTTTTAAACATTTTTTATTGAGTTATAGTCATTTTACAATGTTGTGTCAAATTCCAGTGTAGAGCACAATTTTTCAGTTATACATGAACATACATATATTCATTGTCGCATTCTTTTTCGCTGTGAGCGAAAAAGATCTTGTATATATTTCCCTGTGCTATACAGTATAATCTTGTTTATCCGTTCTACATATGCCTGTCAGTATCAACAAATTTTGAAATCCCAGTCTGTCCCTTCCCACCCCCCGCTCCCTTGGCAACCACAAGTTTGTATTCTATGTCTATGAGTCTGCTTCTGATTGACTCGCGTTATTACTGCCTTAAGTGAGTGGCCTCTTCTTAAACTGGTGGAATAACCTACTCACTAATCTCTGCTCACAAGTTTCTTCCCCTTTCTAATCCGTGTCTGCACTGCCACCAGAATGACTGTTGTAAAATAAAAACTTGGTTATTTCAACCTCTGGTTTTAAATGCTTTATTGCAGTGGGTCTCTCAGCCTCTTTTAGTTCAAGACATACCTGCCTGATAATATTCAGCCATCTCTAGCAGTAATTGTACTCACTTAGAGGCAAAAAAAAAAGCTCCTGAGTGAACAGAAGCAGGGAGAGTGAGGCACAGAGCCTGACACTCAACCCATAATTCCTCGCGTTCTCCCTGCTCTGCATGAGCTGTGTCTCAGCTCCTCACCTGCTAGCAAGGCTGCTCAGGGCTGGGTGTGGACTCCCTGTTCAGGCTGTCAATTTAAAGTCCCTCTGTAATGTTCGTTAAGTAGGTGTTTCCAATGTTTGCTTAGGGTATGGGGAGAAACCAAGTTTTTGTTTTTCAAAATTATATAGACAGACACTTAGTAGTTTACTTCTCCTGGACAAAAAAAAAAAAAGTCAGTTTTCCAGAAAAGAAACAGCCAAAAAAAAACCTTTACTTTTTTTTTGTAGTCCTTGTACTCTCTTCTGTTTTTGAAGGTAATTTTGTGAACCTGGCAAATTTTAGATTCACATTAAAGTGTTTAAGTTCTGATGGCAAATCCTTCATTCGTGGTGAGCACTGTGATGTTGAGCAGAAGTCAGTGTCAAGAGGATGGAACCTCCGTCTAGTCTCTGCATCTTTGTGTTCCCAGAGTCCAGGTGGAGCCTGGAATTTAGCAAATGAGCAAAAAGTGTTTGTTGAAATATTCTTTTGCTTCTAGAAATTCTACCAATTTAAACTGCGTGTGTACATTCTGAAAATGTTCAAGGGGAATCTAAATAGGTCAGTGCTGCTCTGGTCAAGGGCATGGTCTCCTTCAGGGGACATTGGTTGATGTTTAACTTGAGAAGAGTTAATTAGAGACGCAGATCTCAGTTAACTACTAGCATGTCTCAAATTCATTATGTTGCTTCTTCATCGATTGTTCTTTTGAGGCAAGATTCTGGTGAACCAAACCTTCACCTGTTCTGTTGAAGAACCACTGACCTGTGTACTGCAAACAGTTCAAAAGCCAAACTCCTTAGCTGGATCCTCATTGAAGGCAAAATCTGGGCTTATTTTCCAGATTTGTAAATTTGAGGCATATATAATTTTAAGGCAGAGAAACACGATTTTCAAAATAAAAATTGTATCAACCCTGAAAAGACAGTCAGCAAAGAGAGACCTCCCAAGTGCCCGTTTCTCTCTTTGAAATGTTCCTCCTTCTTCTCACTCTTGCTTGCCCACCTCTCCTTCCTAGTCTAGTGACTTTTATTCATCTTCAAGGTCTGGATCATATATTTCATATATTTGTGAAGCCTTCCTTGGTCCCCTTAGAGAAAAACTGATCATGTCCTTTTGGTAATGTCATAGCACTTTGTTCTTAATTCTATTCCATCAATTACCATAGACAGTTACTTCCTTCTGTGTCCTCTCAGTCCATTCAATTGTGAACTCATCAAGGTCAGTGACCATGTACTACATATCTTTATATCTGTATTTTCAGACACTAAAACATAATGTATTTAATGCTACATATTAATAATGTTTACTGATGAAAGAATGTATGTGTGAATGAAGAGCCTTCTTTTTGGCTCATGGCCTCCCTTCCCTTCTTGCTGGTAAATTTCCACTGTGGTGCAAGAACTCACATGAGGCACGCTCTCCTTGGAGCCCAGGATGAGGTAGACTCCCAAAGGGTGATGGTGAAAACATGTGACACTCTCCTGGGCTCCCCTACGGAGGCCGAGTGCTGGGACCTATCATGAAATGGACTCATTATCCACATGGTATTTTCTCAGGGAAGGAAGACTTCGCTCATGTTAGACCATTGGCCAGCGCCACTCCCAGGTTCAGATATTCCAAATAGGTAGTCAGTTCTCTGAGATTTAATATGCTTCTTCTCTGCTGTCTGTACTGTTTTGAGTATTTATATAAAAAATCAGTGATATATTTCCCTGCATTCTGACTTGAGAAGAGTTTAATCCAATTGAAGAAAGAAAGAAAGAAAAAAATCTCTGGTAATCAATCCTAATTGATTAGGGTTGTAGAAGGTAATTAACCCCTACTACCCTGGCAATTTGACTGTCCTCTTTTTTTTTTTTTTTAATCCTACTGGGCCAATCTCTGACACTTGCTTAAATGATGGAGGTGAAATTGATTTTCCATTTATGAAAATGTTTTTTAAAAAATACTCATTTTATTTTTTGAGGAGGGGAGGTAGTTAGGTTTCCTTATTTATATTTAGAGGAGATACTGGGGATTGATCCCAGGACCTTGTGTATCCTAAGCATGTGTTCACCACTGAGCTATACCCTGTCCCCTTAAAAAATACTTTAAATTAATATATATTAAATGTTTGAAATTCTAACAGCAGATTATATTAAGTAGGGTTAAACTCCTCCTCTAAAAACAGGCTTACTCTATTCATTGGCTTAGTAAGAATAACTAAACAATTCTATTTAGCATGTATTGAGTGCTTACTATGGACCAAACACTAAACACTTTGCATAAAAATCATATTTCATCTAATATTCCCAATAACCTATTGAGGTATGAATCATCATCTTAATTTTACAGATGAGCAAACTGCATTTTTGAATAATTGACCTAAATCACTTAGCTAATGAGTAACTGCCTGATTTGGAACCAGTTCTATCTAACTTCAGAGCTCCATTTATCTTTTGTGCAAAGAAAAATGTCAGGCTAGCCAAGCTGCTTCTTCAAATGAGCACACAGTCCAGATTACCAGTCCTAAGTCTGCGAGTCTTTACTGTGCATTGCGCTAATGAGACTCCTTCCTCATGGGCACAAGCCAGAACTTCTGTGTCCCTCAACAACAGAGGCACTTAATAACAATAGCGTGCCATGTCACAGCGCGTTATGTTTGTATTAAAATTCCTTTAATGGGTAGAGTTATGGGTATCACTGTTAGTTTTTGAGTTGCGCCTCAGGGTGGGACTAGACTAAGACTGTCAGGAGAGTATCAGCCTTACGTGTGGATGGACATAAAAATAGCCTGCAGTGCTCTGGAAACTGGCTGGCGCGAAAGCTTTCAGCCTTTCCACAGGTTCTGAAGCTAGTGCGTGAAAGCCTAGACAGCTTGACCTACTTTTTTTTTTTTTTTTTAAACCAAAGGCAGAGTAGAGTCTCTGTGTATCTCAACATGTAAATGATGGGGAAGAAAGGGAATTTGTCTATTGCTTGTATCTCTTGCTGATTGGACATCTTCCCGACAGAAGTGTTCAAAGGAAAAGTATGTCATCCTGTTCATTATGGTTAATGAGCAGTAAAAGCAAGGCGTTGGGGGCTCCGATCCCACAGGGCATCAGCAGAGAAATGGGGTTATAATTTTAGCAGTTACATGTGAAGTAAGGTCAGACAGCCTCCCGTGTAGGTTTCAGAGCTGAGTTCATTTGATCTTTAAGAGACAGGCATCACAGAGAAATTTCACATGCAGAAAGAACTCTAGCTCCTCCACCAATGCCTAGTTCACGAACAGTGGTGTTAATTGGTTATTTATACTTGGCTATTGTGAAGGGTGCTGGATAAATGAAGTGGCTGAAGCTGCATTTTGGTATTTAAAGTTGCAACATAGGTGTTGTTCATTGTTATGCAAGAAACATACTGCAACCATCAGCTTCATAATTAACTACCTTTCCAGTGAACTTTCTTTTCAGTACAGTATTTCTATTATTTAACTGCTCTTTTTTTAATGTAGTTTTTTTTTTTGGATTATTCTAAATGTCTAGACATAAACTGGATTCGATAGATTGGTGACGCATAGAATTGGGTCTGCAAGGCCATAATATTTTATGACAGGCTCTTCAGAGGAAGTTGAATTTTATCTACTGTCCTACCTATTTACTTTCCAGAAAAAGACCATATTTTTAATAAATTTTATTTTCTTAGATCATAAAAGTACTTATTGAAAAATTTAAATACAATAATGAGAATAGAAAGTTAAAAACTGATATTACCAACACTTTTTCTGCAGCATCTAAAATTCTGATCATTCATTTTATGTGCATAAATATACGTATCTTTTCTTTTTTGGGTATGTGTAAATAGTTGTATATACTGACACACTTGAACATTCTTTAAAAAGACAAAATGTTTTCATATGATACATACTATTCTGCGACTTGCTTGTCTTATTTAACATATTTTGGACATCTTTCAACTTTAGAGCACATACTCACATTTACTTTATAAGATCCTATTGCACATATATACTGTAATTTGGCACACCATTCCCCAATGGTGGATATTTTATTTAATTGTTTCAGAATTTTTAGTATTACAAACTAATAAAATTTTTAATCTTTTAAAAATAATATTTTATATATATGAACACATTTTTTCAGGAAGATAAATTCCTATAGGCAGAACCACTGCGTTTATTGCAAAGTTGTCCTTCAAGGAAATTGTACTGTTGAACCCTTCCACCAACCAGTATGTAAAGATATCACAGTCTGGGGTGCTTTAATATAAAGACAAACTGGCCTTATTATTTCTTAAGACATTGTGCTCCATAGAATGATTTTCCTCTCTGGCCTATTTGATTTGAATGTGTTTATAT
Source organism: Vicugna pacos (assembly GCF_048564905.1). Lineage (NCBI taxonomy): Eukaryota > Metazoa > Chordata > Mammalia > Artiodactyla > Camelidae > Vicugna > Vicugna pacos. The sequence goes on from NC_133001.1 coordinate 24,726,846, forward strand.
TTTAATAATTACACTGGTTTGGAGGTGATCCCAAACCAGGGTTAGCTTCGGTCACCATTTTTCTCATATTCTTGCAGCATTCACAGAATAGCAGTCTGCTGAGGAAGGTAGGTGACAAGTTCGGGCATGCTGTGGCTCTTTTTAGGAAAGGAGCAGCTACAGAGTTTTCTGGGATGAGCCAGGCAGGCGAAAGGTTTAAGTCCCAGTGGGAGGCAGTACTTGTTTTGGAGTCTGCCTTGTATTTTTCACCTTCTACACACTTTATAATTCTTAATTTTGCCCCTAGTCACTTCTTATTTTGATCATGCAGTCCCCAGGAATTGTGCAACAGCAGTGGAACGTGACAGGCTTTTAAATGTATTAATATTGTCAGCATTATTGTGGTTAATCTTAATATAGCAAACAGAGTAACAACAGATGTGTTCTGCTATTAAGCATTTAGGAAGGCATAGATGTCTCAGCTCTTGATAGCCCATTTAAGCAACAAAGTTCTCCAGCTCAGAGTGCAGATTCCATCAAGGGACTAGCTCATATGTTGTGTGGCATTTGATGATGGCTAAGATTAAATTGAAAGGAAGTAAGATGTTCAGAAGGGGGGAAAAATGATGTAGCTATTGAAGTTTTTCAAATTCTACATGTGATTTTTTTTTCCACTATAGTCTTATTGCATCCATTGTGAGTAAATCATAGCTGATAGAACCACATTTAAAATTTCAGAACATTTCTGTTAGCTTGCCAGTTTTTTTTTTATTAGTAACACATGAATATAATTTAGACGTGTGAAATAGAACAAAAATGATAGTTTTTCTCTGAACTTTTGAAGTTCTTTCCAAGGTGCTACCACCTTGAGTTTTACTAATGAAAGGTAAAATTAAAATATGTAATTGTGGAGTTTAATAGGCACTAAGAATATTTGATAATGCCACGGCTGTCTATATATCATATTCGCTAACATATTTAATAGCAGAGCAGATGCATCTTACTACTGTAACACATGGTACTGAGCAGCAGGGCGTCCCATTTGACAAGTCAGTTTTTATTTTATTTCTTTATCCCAGAACCTTGTCTAATAATCTCAGATTTCAGTATGTTTTGAATTGTTAGGCAGCAAGCAGATAAGAGGGCTTCTATTCTCTGCTGCTTGTTTCTAACAGGTTGTTTGGCTTCAAGATACAAAGCCCATTAGACTCTAAAATAAAATAACTGGGTAAGACTGGGGAGAACTCTCAACATACCTAATTACATAATAAAATACATATATCCAATACAAAATGGGCAGAGTGCCATCTTCAAGGAAGCTCTGTGCGTCATGTGGTAATTTCAAATTAGTAAGAAAATTCTAGCAACCAGCCTCTCAGTAAGTATTAGTTCCATAGCATGTTACTTACGTGTGAGGGTTTGTGTGCATGCCTTCTGGTTGTCTCACTTAACTAGCAATAACGTTTGTCAGAAACACCGAAGAGAAATTGGGGTTGTTTGGTGTTGCAAGATTTGCTCCCTGAGGATCAATTCTTTGGAGCTTTCCATGAGCTATTTTATAATCCTTTAATTGCTGTGTCTGGGAAAAAAAAAACACACACACCTGATATACATTCTAAAGCTAAAATAAGATGACTGTCTAGATAATGTATTTTGAGATTCTCAGAAAGATATGAAATTGATGATGGTCCATTGGAAATGATTTTTACCAAACATCCTGTACAGCTATATTGAGAACTGAAAAAATGTCGATATATTTTATTGAACTTCAAGGATTTCTGTTGTGCTTTGTGTGGTGAGGGAATTATACTAACCTGGCATCTAAAATGTGAGAAACCTTGGTTCAAGTCGTATGGAATGTTCTAGTGCAATTATCAATTATCTGGACAAGACGAAACAACTGTAGTTTGAGGTGTGCTGCATCTTTGTGATCATCTCCTTTAACAAGGTTTGAATGATTGTTTACACAGTCACAGTGGTCGTCTTCTCTTGGCTTCTTGGTTGTTATGTACAGTCTGTCTTTGCCTTGACAGGTCACACTAAGTCAGTGAATCAGGGAAGTCCTTTAGGCTTACACAACTGGGAGTATTAATTTCTTTCCATTGCAAGAGTGAAGTGTTTCCCCACTTCAGCTTTCACTCGGTTGTAACGGTGAACCTCAGGGAGCCATGGCTGGAGAGTGGGGAAAGCTGATTATGCTTTCTGTTACTGTGACTCATAATTCACTATAGACCTGTCTGTAAGCAAATACTCTTTAATAGGTGGTCTCTTCACTATCTATCTTCTGGCCAGTAGGACTGAGAGATATATCTTTTAAGTAAGGTAATAGCATAAGAGATTTGCAAATTTTTTGTATAACCTCATTTTTCCATTTTCCATACACTAAGGTTACAGGCATCTCAATCGTCATTTTACACTTATTTGGTTGTTGAGAATAAGGAGTTCGTGTGTACCTAAACTCACAGGGCTTTTTCATCAAGTAGGCTTGATGACAAATTATTTTTGGTTAAATGCCCGTTTTCTGACTATCTAAGTTCTTATTTCCAAGTCCTGAGAAATAGTCTGGTGTACTCATCAGAATGTTATTCTCCCCCCAGATTGTTACATAGGAACGTGATATTTGAAATAGTGAAAACTATGTGGATAACATACAGATATAGTGTAGTCACAAAACAAATTTTCCTCTTCAGGGTAGTCTAGAGTTATTTAGATGGCTGGTGAGGTAGATGTAGCTATTTGTCTTCTGCTATGCCTGAATGAGAGATGGATCTAAGCCTGTTTGAATATAATGAAAGCAGGTCACCCTAATGTAAAATCCAAATGAATCTTTGAAACGTAACTATTCACTCAAGAGAAATAAAACCTGTAGCCACTGGAGTTTAGTGTATTTGGAACATCACAATGAAGCTGATACCTAGATTCATTGGCAAAGGAGAAGAAAAAAGTGGAAGGCTGTCGGTATGTCCTTCTTTAAAACTATTTTAAAAACATGGAAGAAAATTGAATATTTTTGGAAAGGGTACCCTTGCCTACTTTGTTTTGCATATAGGAAACAGGAATCTCTAGGCTTTTTTTAAATTGAGTTATAGTCAGTTTACAATGTTGTGTTAGTTTCTGGTGTACAGCACAATTTTCCAGTCATACATAAGTATGCATATATTCATTTTCATATTCTTTTTCACTGTGAACTACTACAAGATCTTCAATATATTTCCCTGTGCTATACAGTATAAACTTGTTTATCTCTTCTGTATATACCTGTTATTATCTACAAATCTTGAACTCTAGGCTTTTAAATTAATATCATCTGAAATGTCACCAGATACAAAATTGATGTTTTCAGATCCCTGATAAGTTTCAGGATCTGAAAAGGCAGTTCACTTAGAAGCTCACTTGTATTCTAACCTCAACCAAAAACTAAAGATGCCGTAAGTTTTAGAAAGTAAATGGGTTATACTACTTATAAGTTATGGCTTGCTGAAGGTTTAGATTCTGTCTCAGTCTCTAAGATAAACAAACGCCTTTATGCCCAAAACTTTGGGAGTGGAGAAGGCATAATGTGGTTGAGCATGAAGCATGCTGAAGGAATCTCGGATCTGAGAGAAGAAAGAACCTAAGGAGAATATAATCTAGTCTCTAGAGTAATGTGATGGGTATTATTCTGTTCTGAGAGAATCATCACATTTGATAGAGATGAAGGGGTTCAAACCCGGAGCAGGTAGATCTCTCACAAAGGATGTTTAGAGCTCATAGGCATCCAGTCCCCTGCCCCTCACCACCACCACTGCAGGAAGAAACTCTTTCTTTCATTCATGAATCATTTATTGAGGACCTTCAGGTGCGTGGAACCTTGTTAGTTTCTTGGGCTATAAATATGGTTAAGATATTGCATGTGCTTTTTTCTTTATAGTTGATATTATTTATAGCATTTTAGACTTTTTAAAAAAATTTTTATTGAGTTATAGTCAGTTTACAATGCTGTGTTAATTTCTGGTGTACAGTACAATACATGAATATACATGTATTCATTTTCATATTCTTTTTCACCATGAGCTATTACAAGATCTTGAATGTTTTTCCCTGTGCTATATAGTATAAACTTGTTTATCTATTCTATATATACCTGTAAGTATCTACAAATCTTGAACTCGTAGTCTGTCTCTTCTGACCCTCCTCCCCTCTGGCAACCACAAGTTTGTATTCTATGTCTGTGAGTCTGTTTCTATTTTATATTTAAGTTCATTTGTCTTCTTCTTCTTCTTCTTTTTTTTTAAGATTCCACATATGAGTAATATCATATGGTATTTTTCTTTCTCTTTCTGGCTTACTTCACTTAGAATGACATTCTCCAGGAACATCCATGTTGCTGCAAATGGCATTATGTTGTTTTTTATGGCTGAATAGTATTCCATTGTATAAACATACCACAACTTCTTTATCCAGTCATCTGTCAGTGGGCATTTAGGTTGTTTCCATGTCTTGGCCATTGTAAATAATGCTGCTATGAACATTAGGGTAAAGAAAGAATTTTAGAATAATGTAATAAAGAAATAATAGTAGCACAGACACTTACTGTGATAGCATAAAGGAAAGAATCCTGAATTTTACTTTGACACCTCAGGCAGAGGTACTATCAGGCATGTGTGAGTAAGGAATTTGCCAAACACACAAAAGTAAACAAAGGAAACCATCAGAAATAACATAAGCTAAGGTTAAATGCAGTATGGGGTGTCTTATTAACTGTGTGCCCTAGAATACAGCCCAGAGTAGGCATCACATAATGTTTTCTGAATGAATCATTAACTGGGAGGCATCTTGTCTGGTTTTTCAATAACAGTAACTTAGACTGAAAGGAAAGGAGCGAAAAGATTTTAACAAGTAAAGTATGCAAGGGATGCTATACTACAAAGAGACTTATGGTAATATCCTAAAGCTTTGCTGTAAGTGGCTTTCCGGAGAGACTCTGGGTTGTAAACATGACCTTCAACCAGACATTCTGGTGACAACAGCGCGGCACAGACCCCCACAGCAGGCAGTATTCTGTGCTATCCAAGAACATGTTCTTTGGGTCTCCGTTATTATTAGTTCTGTCCTTCTCTTCAGGCATTTCTGAAAGATGATCCAAATTGAGAGTTGAGCCCCTATTTATAAAAGGTTTTTGTATAATTACACGCCTAGGTAAAGAGTTTTAAAGCAGGGAGTTATAGATCCAGTCAGATAAATGAAGGTCTTGTGATTTTAGGGATTTTTTTTTTCTGGACTTTGTTTTTCTAATCACTCGGCTGCTCAGCTAACTCAGTGGGCACTGATTCAGGCATAAAAATGGTGTGGGATCATGCTTAATATTTTCCCCTAGTTCTGATATGCACATTGAGCATCCTATTCAAAGGTGATTTTTAAAGATGTGATTGAGAACAAATTTACTACTTTTTAAACAATCTTTGCTATTCTTACCATTATCAAAAATTGTTCTGAAAAGTTTATTTACCGTGGTGCCCATAATCAAGAATTGGCAGAAAAATTATGGAGAATATCAACAGTATTATGAAGCCCTGTTTATTATGCGATATCTGTTTAGCTACAATACGACTTTTGATCCCTTTCTAATTACCATATTAATCTTCACTAGTATCTGACCCAGGTGTTATACCAGGATTGCCAGGAACATGACAAGGTCGTTGCTTTTGACCCTCAAGACATTACTGAGAAGCTCTTTTTAGCTACATCTTTTGGAGGCTGCCAACACATAAAATAGATTCTGCCATAGATATTATTTTTACTTCCTAAAAATAATTACTGATAGTTCACAATCTGCTCTGTGTAATTTAGATCTTGCACTTTATTATGGACTTAAATTTTCGGCTTTGAGAACAGCAGGTGCGTGTTTGGCAACCCCCAAATCTGAAAGCCACTTTCTGAAATTATGTTAACACAGTGCCATTGATCATTAAAACCTGAGTTGAACTTTCCACTTTACAATAAATGCAGAAAATTAGTGTGGCTGTTCTGTTCCCGGAGGCTGTGGCTTCCTGAGCTCAGTAAAGCACTCTGATTTTTTTTTTTTTAATTTTTAATGGCTTGAAAACAGAAAGCTAAAAACAAGAAAATGTCTTTTGGCATGTCTTAGTCTCTGTGCATTTTTTTTTAAATGTGGATCTTTATCTTCATTTGGTTTCATGAAAGTAAAAAGTGACTCAAAGAAATTAGTTCTGTTTTCAAATTGTAGTTTGTAAATAGTTAAGATCTATGGCTTAACACCTGTGAATACAACCTCCTCATGTAGCTTTAAAATCCACATTTTTAAACTGGACCAGTCTTCCCACACTATGTTGCTATTTCAGAGTAGAGAGTCCAGTTTGAATAAATACATTATACTATAATGTTTGTAAGTATCAAAACAGTAAAAATCTAGACACAATTTATGAATTCATTTTGCTGTAAAATACTTAATTTTCTTTCTGACATCATCTTCTCTCTGCTTCTACTCCCTCCATTTTTGGGGGACTTAGAAGCATATTTAATTTCTTTAAATACTTAACCAATTGAATCTGAAATTTAGCCACACTAGTTTGTGAAGTTAACTTCTATTTTTGATTATTGATAGGTGTTTTATTCTCTGAAAAGTTACCTAATATGATTAAATGATTCAAATTATAAATTTGGACAGATTTCCTGTCTCATGTACCTGATATTGTAACTTCTTTAAACCGTCTTATTTCTATAACTCTTGTTCCCAAAAAAGAGTTGTTTGTTGCACTTGCTTTTAGCACCTAAACCATATTAACTGGGGAACCAGAGGAGCTATGCTAATTATGTGCTTGCTAATTTTTTCTTTGGAGAACTTGCTTTACATAAGCCTTACGGTTGGCCAAGCTATAGCATGCATACTGTTGAACTGAAGAACAGGCAAAAATAATTGCCTGGTAAATTAAATTATTAATAATAATAATACCTTACTTCAGGTTGTCTTGATTCTCTACTACTATTATTATTAATATGATGATCTCATATTTTATAAACTGTTTTACAGTTCAAAGCATTTTACACATGATCTTTAAAACAACTCCAAAAGATGCAGAAGGCGGTATTTACTGGATATATTTCATGAATAGAACAGTAAGCCTAGAGAGTATAAATGACATGATTAGTAAGAGGATGAACAATGATCAAAATTCAGGTCTTCAATTTCAATTCAAATACTTTCCTACTACACTTTAATTTATAAATGTTTCTCCCCAATACTCTTTGGCTGAGATCCCCTTAGGTGCAGGGACACTTCATAGGGGTCATTTCAATATGAATGGAATTCATTTGTTGATCTTGAGAAAGCACATTGACCCATAACATATGATCTTTATTTATGACTAGTCCCTATTTTAAAATGTATCTCCAGGGTGTAATAAAGGCATAAAATTCTTTGCTTTCAGAAATCCTTATAATAACCTTTTTTTTTCTTTTTTTTTTTTTTTATTACTAGACTAGAAAGAGGCCAACATCTTCAATCAGATAGGGAAACCGGAGCAGGATTGGGTTGGAGGTGGAATGTAAAGGGACAATAATGCCATTGTAGGAAAAAATAAAAGAAATACTCATCAGAAAAAATAATTCCAACTCTTGGCAGAATATAGAAAGGTAATTACATAAATGAAGTATTATCTGAAATGAATTTTGTGAGGGTTACAGCCACCTATCTCATTTCTGTGATATGTAGATTTCAGGTAATGCTCTGGCTGCAAATCAATGACCTGCCTGTATTAAAGTGAGCTGAGTCTTAGTTATGCTGCATATTTCATTTCACTCTGCATTGGTTTATAAAATCAGGTTAATAATACTTCCCTACCGACCCCACAGAATTATTCTGAGGATCAAATGAAACAGAGGATGTGAATGTACTTTGGAACATTAAAGCATTACAGTGCAACATAAAGCTATATGGTTTTCAAAACCCGTGCAAGGAAGCAGTTTCATTATCTTACAGTTAGACTTTGTGAAAATAAAAAGTAGGCTATGTTATGACTTTTGCATGAAATCTAGAGAGAGATGCCTAAGAAACTCTTAATAATCAGAAGAATTAAGCGTCTATAGTTAAAAGCTGGAATTGCCTAGAATAAAGATTGAATTCAAATTATCTTCAGTATACTATTTTATAGGTAGATAATGGATTTTTTCTAAACCTGCTGAAATTCCTGCTAATATTTTTGCTGTTGTTTGTATTCGTCATGTTAATGATGATAACAGTCTTTACCCAGGCAAAAATGGTCCAAATTATTTGATAATCTACCCATTAAATACTGAAAGTATGGAAAATAAAGTTGCAGACTGGGTTGGAAAGAGCTGAAAAGATTCAGTCTTAGAGATCTGCTGTTCTGTTTCTTATGCAAGCCGCTTGAAAAAGTTAGACATGTATGCTCAAGATTGTCCCATTTAGGGACAAAAATACTATGCTTGAGAATAGTCGTACTCATAGTGAGAGATGCTCTAGTTCTTCTTAAAGGGCCTTGTCCTTCCCCTGGCCTGATGGAAATTATCTAATATCCTTAAAATACAGAGCATATTGTTATTCAGTTTTGTAAATGAGGTGAGTATTGGTGTTGTGACTCATGTGTGAGAATCTCAAGCTGGGATGAAGCGTCAAATCCAAAACATCAGATTCACAGCTATAAAAATGAAGGCCTGCCTTTGAGTTTAATACAAAATAAACAGCAAACAAATAAGCTTTTACACCTTAGTAATCGGCATAAAGTTAATATAGGTCAGTAGTGTTGTGAGGTTACCAAGTAAAACTGATCAATTTTAGGAGGCAGTATCTTTATTATAACTTTAATTGGTGTTTCTCAAACTGGAGTCAGCAGGGATATCCTTGGAGTTTGGAATTTCTCACGACTGAGGACTCCTTTCCTATGATAAAGATTTGGAAGTGGCCCCCATCTGACTCTTGCACAGATACTGATTCACATTTGGCTTTTATTTGCCCCTGGAGATACATATCATGCCAGCATGCTGAAAAGTTAAAGGGACAGGGTGGTGTTGGCAAAGCCATTTCATTCTGCCTCCCTACTTCTTCTTTTCCAGATTATCTGTGTAGCTTATTTTTGTCTCCTAAGAATACTCTTGTTCCTTTGCTTCCTCCACTTCAATAAAGGAATTACAGGCACCCAACACCACCCTCCACTTCTTCGTCCAGTTTTGATACTAAAGACATACATACATGACAAAATTTGCCATTTATTCAAGTAACAGTTATTTTCTGAGAACCTTTAAGTTTCGACACCTTCATGGGGACTGGGTATAAAACAGAGCGCACAGCAGACAAAAATCCGTGCCTTCAAAGAACTCTGGTAGGGTCACACACAGCCTTCAAAATAAACTGTTTAGCTAAAGGGGAATAGTAATGCAATGAGTGAAATAATCTTCAGGATAAAAGTGCTGATATGATCTTTTCTAGGCAAACTCATTTATTTCTTTGCAAATTCGAGGTGTATTTTGATCACTAGTTGGAAGTTCTTGTTGATTTTCTGCTTTCCTTCTGAGACTTTCTGTGCCATTTATAATGAAGTTAGTAGTATGTGTTAAACCTTTAAGAAGTGTAGATTACTCACAAACTTTCCTTATTAATTACATTTTTTGGTTCAGGGAAAATGTGCTCAGTGTTCAGTGAATCCCAAGCTTGTAAATTAGATCCTAAGGGGACAGTTTAAGGGACAGGAATATAGAGTGGATTCAGTTTGCCAATAAGCAAAAATTTTAGTGTAGTTCTTAAGGCCTTCACATTGATTTTCTTCCCTGAATGAGCAAAAAGGAAATGCAAGATTTACAACCTATACAATTACAGTGTATTCCTGAAATTGTCAAACATCATGTTTCTTAATTGAATAAAATACAAAATTATGTGTCCTTTTCTCTTTCCTTCTTCTTGATTGAGTAAAATTACTACATATCAAAATAAGTCTGGTTGACTGACTAAGAGATATTTGGTATTTAGAACTCAGAGTGAAAAATGCTAGGTATATAATTGGTACTTCAGAAATTTGCCAATAGAAAAAAATAATGTACTGATGTTTAATTTATTTCTAAACTTTACTATTATGTTGTCATTTTATTGTGTATACATAACAGTAGACTTAAGTAGAGCTTACAAATATAAAAGACTTTTGAGATTCCAATATATATGAAAATAGATACTCATGATTATACATGATTATACAATGATTGCCACATTTCTTTTGCTACTACACTAGAAATCATAAGCATATTAGATTTTTATTATCTTCTAATGTGGTGATTACAAAGTATATAATTTAGATTACTAGACTTTTGATAAAGAGGTTTCATCTTTTCAGTGTTATATTTTCACTTTAACTACAAATAGCTGATCAGCAAATATTATTTTGCATTCTGATTTCCACATACACTATCAAATTTAGGACACAAATACTCTGAACAAGAAATCAAAGTCCTGTATAATATATAACATACAAATATGCGTGTATGTGTCTGTGTGTTCACTGAACCGATCTACTCATCTGGGGAGAGGTTTTTAAGTGGTTCTTACGGTTAATTGAAATGCTAACCTTTCTTACATAAGGTCTAAGAAGGACCTTCCTCAGCCAGTTTTCTTCCAAAATAAAGTGTAGCCTGAATCTAGTGGCCGCTTTTTAATTATTTTCAAATCAGTTTAGTATGTCCAAGTTGTATCACAAGCCATTTAGAGAAATGGGTAATGATAATTATTTAAAAGTTTTCCTCTTAATAGCACTTAATCTGTTTATCAGTGCATTAATTTTATTGCGTAGGAATTTCTGATAATAACTACCCATCACTTAGGTTTGATTAAACCACTTGCACAGTGTGTTTTTGTGGAGCGCCTTACTGTTTTAGGAGGTATATCCACAAGTGTCCCATATTTGAAAGTAGTTACTAAAAGTTTTATTTTTTTAAAGTTAAATATCTTTATTTGAAAGGCATCTTAAAATAAGCATATAATAATACACACATGGAAAAAGAATTGTGGTTTTGATGGTACTTTATATAATACAGCTGGTAAATAATATATTTCTTGCTACTACTTTAAATAAATACATATTCAGCAAAGAATTTTATTCATAGTCAAAACACCTGTGAAATACATGTTCCTTTCTACTTGGCTGCAAAGGAATGTTATTTTTAATTGTCTCAAAAGTATCATTATAATGAACATATGCAGTCTACATACAAATTGGTACATGGGTCAATAAGTTTATTACTTTTACAAGGTCCACTCAGTGATCACTATCAGTGATTATTCGAAATTATGGTGCATTATATGCTAATTGCAAAATTATTCCTGTTTTTCCAGTGGTAGCTAAGACTCATAGAAAGCACTTCTAATTAATACCTGTGAATATAGATGCAGTTAAATATTAATCAGATTTAACTTTTAGAATAATGTACTACCAATCCTCCCATCTCCAAAAATGCCAGTAAATTGAAATTGAAATTGGATTGTTCTAGTTTTGAAGTTGAAGTTCCTGACTCTTGAGTTTTTCTGAATAAACCAAATACAGAGTGATGGCGATACATGTTACTTATATAATAGATTCTCAATATTCAAGTCCTAATTAAAACATTTTAAAAATTGGATGAAATGAGAAAACAACACAAGACTATTTCTTTAGGCAGAAGTTCACGCCTGAACATGTTGTCAAGTCTTATTGCTCAGGATGGATTGGACCAATTTTGATTTGATTTTCTTCAAATTCTTATTATTTGCTTGCAAGTGATAATACTTACCCAAGCAAGTATAATTTTCTGTTTGGTTAGAAGAAGGATATTAGAGAGTTGAAAGATAAAGAACATTAATGACATCATTAATTCCGCATCATAATTATTAGTAAATAGAGCATTAATAAAGCTATAATGCAGTACTATAATTATATATTAATACATCATTAATAAATACACACATTGGTTGCACAGTTAATTGTTGCAGAGGCTTTAAGCACAGCTAACATTTAAATCTATGGTATTTCTCATCCCACTCATTTTGTATTGGAACAACCATAAACAATTTGAAAACACTAAATCACATCTATTGTTTCGTTAGTAGAATAAATCAAATCCCTGTTAAACATTGTCCGTGTTTTTATTGAGTAATATATGTACTTAAGTGGTTAAGGATGTAGGCATTGGGTTCTGACAGAGCTGAATAGAAATCCCAAAAGACGATGACTCTGCTTCCTTTATTTAAGTACCTCAGTCTTGGTCCTGGCAGATGGATGCTGGCTGAAGGCAGGCCCAACCCTGGTTTCTTGTATGTCCCCTATCTCCTGATGGCCACTGTCTGCCTGGAGCAGCTGCTTCACTGGGACCTTGGCTCCTCTCTGCTCTCAGAATTGGGCTGGCAGAGAGCACTGAGGCTTTTCAGAAAATCTCTTTAGAGGCCCTGCTCTGAGGACCAGAGATGAAAGGAGTGCCTCTCTGAAAGGAGTGCCTAACTCTACTAGGTGTTGTTCTTGTTGTTGTTGTTGTTTTGCTGAAATCATAGCTTTGTCAGAGAGCTGGAGCAATCCGGTGCTGAAGGCTATAAGGGTACTTAGATCATTTCCTGTTTCCACACTTCACAGTCTCATAATCTTGTTTCTGCTTGGATGGTGGGCATGGATTCTTGTACTTTTTTGACTTAAGCTTGGACCAGAAAAATTTAGGATGAAGAAATAAGTGGTGTGCAGAAAACTAAAATGTCACGTTTGCTACAACTTTGAAATGGAAATTATATATATTTAGTCTTTGTATTAAATGGGTTGATGTGAGAAACCAAATCTTTTTTTCGTTTACGATGTTGTGTTAATTTCTGATGTACAGCACAGTGATTCAGTTATATGTATATATATTCCTTTTCATATTCTTTTTTATTATAGACTATTACAAGGTACTGAATATAATCACTTTTTATAGCATTAAAGTAGACAAAAAGACCCAAATGTTTTAACATCAAATGTGTTAACACAGGAATGTTAGCACATTTTGAGAGCTATCTTGGCGTGATTTTTACAAAAATATGAGTTAAAGCCAGAAAAATTTGTGTTGTCATCCAATGCAGTTAAATGTATGATGAGCTTTTCCTTGTTCTCCTTCAGTGACTCTCGGGCCACAGCTAAGGACAGTAGGTATTCAGGGCCTCACATCCAAAGTTAGAGGGCTTCTGGGCAGTGAGGAGACCACAACCCCTCCAGGCTTTTGAGAGACGCCAGCCCTTTCATCACTACCTCCCCTCTAAATCAAAATGAGAGAAAACTGGGACAGATGACATTTTAGTGAATGTAATGTGCTTGAAGAAAAGCTGTTTTTTCCTTCTCCAAGCCAGAACAGGATACCCTATGAGAAGGATTCAAAAAGATGGGCGAGGACTATCAGATGAGGAGACTAGAGTTGTGGTCCCTGCGTGGCTTTCTTCTTCATCAGTCAGCGGGCTGATGCATGGATGGCAATGGTGGAGCAACCCACACACTCACTGTTCAGTGTAGTGAGGATATGCTAGCTCCCGTTCACTCACGGGGTACCCCAGAAGTCTCTGGGAGCGAGCTGGTGGTGCTGGCACACAAGAGTTCTGCGCCTTGCATGAGGGTGCCCCGTTACCATGAGTTACTGTCTGAGCAGATGTGAAAGTGGTTGAATGGGAAGTCAGTGCCGTACAGGTCAGAAGGACGCCAGCATTTGGGCACCAGCCATCACAAGCTAGAAAATCAGCTCCCACTGACTGAAGGAGCACGACAGCTGACCAGGTCTAGGAAGGAAAGCTTTGCTTTTTTCTTTGCTTTTTTTCTCCCCAACTTCCTCAGCCAATGTCTAAGAAGAAGCTGGCCCTAGTGAAAGGGAGAGAAGGAGGTCCGTAGGTGAGATCCCAACCGAGACCTGTATCCACACCCTCCCTACCCTCGTGGCTACAACCAAGGCCCTGACTTGTACTGGGTGAGTGGCCGAGAGGAACTCTGGAGTGGCTGAAAAGCTATGAGCTTGAGCCAAGACACTATTAAGAGGGGTTTACTGAATGAGAAGGCTGATTCAGTGCAGTATAGATTGCAACAGTTATTGGAAGAAATTAAACTGTTAATATTTGTTTCTTGAGTTTAGATCTTAAATAATCAGGATGCTTTTGTGGCGATAACTGGTATGCTTGAAAGAACATAGATAGTCTTTGAAGTAATACTTGATCCAACTTCAAGTTATGTCATATACTCGGTATGGTGCCTTAAGCAAGTTATCTTGCTTAGTATCTGCAACCCTCTGGTTCCTTATTGGTAAAATTACAACAATAATGCCAAACTCCTTTACAAATATTAAGGGAAAGAATATAAATTAAGATATTGTAATAATGTATATATTGTATAATACGTATCTGCAAATATCACCTTTTTTTCCCCAGTGTACACAAGGGATTATTTAGAAGGTGAGCTGGAGTGAGATTATTTTAAGAAGTTCATCTGGTGACAAAGTAGGGAAATATGAAAAGTATTTCAACAGCAATTTATTGATACTTTTCTACTTACACTATTAATAGATTCATGTATCTGTATGAACCTGAGAAGTTTTTTTATTTTTTATGTCAGGCAGATAAAATGTGGAGATCAGTTTTGGTGAACATAATCTTACTGCTCCTGAAATTTAGCACACAACATTGATGAATCTTGTTTACTTTCTGTCATTAAATTCATGGTGAATTTCATTATCTAAAATACTTTTCTGAATTTATTCTGAGTATGTCGTTTCTCTGGGAAAAGGGTGCTAGAAGAGAAGCTATTTTTAACCTAGTGTATTCTTAGGATATAGATTTCAGTATTGCCAAATGGCCCTAAAATGGGCAATAACCAGGCTCACTGGATAGAAGTTCATTGGATCCATAATATATAAAACATTATATATTAAAGAGACATATGTAATTTACATATATATTATATGTTATACATATTATACATAAATTTATATTGTTAACATTTTAACAAGTGACAAGTTTTTAAACAGTATATGAAAGTTAGATCAAGACTAAGCAAATAAAACCTTGCAGACATTATTTCAGATGCCTGTTCTGAGAGCCCGTGATGTCTAGGCTAATTGGGAGACCCAGGTAATTTTACACCCGCTGTGCTGAGGTGTGATTATGGTAGAGGATAGAGTATACAGGTACTCAGGTTTAGGTAGAGGATATTGCCACCAAGGAGGGAAAGGGATTAGGCTGTCAAAAGGAATATAATAAGGAGAAATGGACTGAAATTAAGTCAGGACAATTTCAGCTGACTCGGAAGAAAAAAACGTCCTCTGAGATCTTATTATCTTCCGACGTACTCTCGCATGGGAAATAGTGAAAATGCCAAAAAGTAGACAATTTAAAATTGGCCTGACCACCTAATGAAGACTTGTAACTGCAAGGACCTGTCCTGAAGCTGGTTTTCAAAGTCCTAGTTAGAAAAAACTTAATGTGTATGTGTCTGTGTGTGTGTATGTTTATTACATTGTATATATACTTTTATGAATTCATACATACAGTTTTTGCTGAGGGAAATTTTGCAAATAAGAAAGTTTTTGAGAAATTCCTTTGGGTAATGATGACTAACATTTTGTTTGCTTTTTAAAAGCTTTATCAAAATATATTTCACATATCATACAGTTCACTCCCTCAAAGTATATAGTTCAGTGTTTTTTGGTATACTCACAGAGTTGTGCAGCCATCACCACCATATCTGAATTTTTCTATCCCCCCCAAAAGAAGCCCCCCTCCCTCCCTCTTCAGTCCCTAAGCTATCACTACTTTCTGTCCCTGTTCCTTTGCTTATTCTGGACATTTCCTATAAATAGAATCACATAATATATGGTCTTTTGTAACTGGCTTCTTTCATTTAGCGTAATGTTTACAAGGTTCATCGATGTCAACATGTGTCAGGGATCACTGCCCCATTCCTTTTCAATGCTGAGTAATATTCAACTGTGTGGCTTTACCACATTCTGTTTATCCATGCATCAATTAAATGGACATTTGGATTGATTTACTTTTTGACTGTTATGAATAATGCGTCTGTAAACACTTATGTACAAGTTTTTGTATGCTTAGTGATTAGCTTTTATTTGTGTGTGCGTGTGTACGTGTAACTTTACAATATGTATTCTGTACATTGTGTCTGGGGATCCTTGACAGAACTGAACTGCAATGTATATTTAAACTTTAAAAATACTTAGTATCAGAGCCAGTGCTTTTGTGTAGTCTTCTGTTGATCATTAATATTTAGTCTTACAGTTGAGATAAGGGTAAATTATCTGTTGGGATTATAGGACTGGGGAAGATATTTTAATAGCAATCCTTTATGCAAACATCACTTTTCATTTTTTATGGTACTTTTCCCACACATTCTAGGGCACATATGATCATCTCCATTTTGCAGATAATAAAACTAATATGTAAAGCTGCTCACAGTGCCCAAAGTCACATGATGTATTAAAGGCAGAATTTCCATGAAGTTTAATTGTTTGATGTTTTACTTCAGTGTATCTGGGTTTTGTCTTTTATGAAGGTGTGACTTGGCTGAGATTCTTAATCTTTCCCAGCATCATTTTCCTTATCTTTCTGTGGTAGTGATAATACTTACCTCACTTTAAGGATTATTATTATTAGGTGAAAATGGAACAGCTCATGTACAACTCTGTAAATTTTACATGTATAATAAGTGTGCAATAGACATGAGTTGCTGTAGTAACAGTAGTACCAGAAGAAATAGTTGTAATAATAATGAGATTAAAATTCTGATTTTATGATAGCTAATCCAGAATTTTTTCTTGCTAAGTAAGACTACATTTATATAATTGGCTTGCCATTTGGCTGTTCTGGGCCACCTCGTGTGTATAATTTCACACCTACTCTTCGGCCAAATATAGTCCAAATGCCAAGGTTTATTCACATACATGAAATCATACACATCCGTATACAAATTAAGTGGCCAAAAATAAGTTCCCGACCAAATGGCAAGTCATATCCAGAAAGGTTTATACACACTCACACAACTAAAATACCAGTTCATGTAACACTTCTCATTTTTAAGGCACCTTTTAAAGGTTGATGTTCTCACTGCACCCAGCAAGCAGCACATTAGTCAGTGGTCTAATTTCTCTGAGCTCATGGAAATAAACAACTTGGAACTCTTGAAGGACTGACTAACAGAGCCAGTATCTACACTTGAATTAGAAGTTTGTCTTTTGTGTCTCTTAGCCCTTTTCTTATATTTCTTACACACACAAACACATGTATATATATTTCTTATTTTTTAATTTTAAATGAATGCTCTTTTTGTTAAAGGAAATATGAAAAAAATTAAAAGGAGAAGGTAGTCATGGACAACATCACTCAAAACTAGGCTACTTTACTTGCAGATTATTGGATTATCTCTACAATTTTGAATGCTACTTTTAAAAATTAACT
The DNA here is from genome assembly GCF_048564905.1 of Vicugna pacos. Taxonomy (NCBI): domain Eukaryota; kingdom Metazoa; phylum Chordata; class Mammalia; order Artiodactyla; family Camelidae; genus Vicugna; species Vicugna pacos. Next base: position 24,744,265 of record NC_133001.1, read on the forward strand.
TGATGGTATCAGCATTTTATGTTATGTGATCCTTATTGACATAAAATTAAAGGCTGGTTGTTGGGAGTTGTTTTCTAATGGTGGATGTCCCATATATTGGCTTAAGTTCACTTTAGTGATCTTTGAGTTGAAAGCTTCATAGCTCATAATTAAAAATTTGTAAAAGTTTTGAAAAGCATATCTTGTGAAACATTTCACACAGTATTATGTCAATTTTTTCTCAGATTCAGATTGTATTATTTCCTAAGCACTGTAGAATTAAAAATTATTTTTTCTCCAGCAAAACTGACGCACAAGATTATATGGTATAGCACAGGGAAATATATACAAGATCTTGTGGTAGCTCACAGCAAAAAAAAAAAAAAAAGTGACAATGAATATATATATGTTCATGTATAACTGAAAAATTGTGCTCTACACTGGAATTTGACACAACATTGTAAAATGACTATAACTCAATAAAAAATGTTAAAAATAAAATAAATAAAAATAAAATTAAAAACTGACCCAATCACTGCCGCTAGGCATAGGAAAGCCTAATTTCATATCCTGAAGCGGCTAAACAACTTTCATCTATAAGGGGGAAAAAAGAAAGAAAGAAGAAGAAGAAAAATCGAAAAGACCTACTGGTTTTTGCAGATATTTCTTTGACATGCCATTTGGAAAGTATACTGTACATAATGTTGCACCAATAATAGCATATCTCTGCTGTTGTCTTCCATCCATAAAACTGAGACAGATACAGTTAATCATTTCATGCTAAGAATATGGACTTCCACAACATTTCGATATCTCTTGTGAGTTAGAAGTGGAATCTCCATGATGTCTAGGCTAGAATTATGTGCCTGATTTCACCTATTTTCCAATAGACAGTATCCAAAGAGCAAGGCAAGGATTAACCTACTGTTCAGCATAACCCTCTGGAAAAATCAGTTTATAGAAAGTCAGAAGGTAAGGGGGTCAAAAGGGAAAAGGGAAAAAAATGGCAAAGCTAAGATTTGAAGTCACTACTTCTTACTCAAGCCCTATGCTCTTAACTATTATAGTAGACTAAGCCTACCACCCACTCCTCAAAAATGTGCATACCGTAAATGTTATGTAAAAACAAATACAAATATGTTGCCTCACCTCCTTTTCTCTCCTGAAATGACATGTGTGGTTAATTGGACTTCATACAATCTAATTAAAAATTCTATGTAATACCGTTCTCATAAAGAAGTATGAAAAGGAAAGTAATTTACAACAGTAGTTATAAAATAATATATGTAGTTTGATATGTTAATACTCAAGCATAATATAAGAGAAAAGTCAATTAAGGAGTCCCTTGCTTGCACCTGTACACAGAATCTCTGTGAATATGACAGACAGAAATACAGTCTGATAAGATACGTTAAATTGGTAACTCACTTACCATCTGTGGTGTTGCAGTCAGTGGTCTGCTTTTCTGATATGATGAACAAATCTTGTTAGTTCAGAAAAACAGAAAATAATAATAACAAAAGTTTAAGTTTTTTTTGATATCATAGGTGAATTCCTGGAAAATTCAGTATGTATAAAACTCATGCAGTAAATCTTTGTGTTTATATGTGAAACAGACTCAGCTCACTATAAATGGATTTTTTTTTTTACCTACATGAATATCCAGAGGAATAGTCAAAATTTATATAGGATACAGGACAATTTTTTGTGTGAGGCAGAGCCTTGACAAGCATTGGAGTAGGTCTGGGGTATCTGATTTTACCTGTTGAATTTGAATATAACCCTTTCATAATGTAACTTTACAAATGCAGGCTAACATTTTCAACAGTGCCTTCTAGGGACTGGTACTACTTTCAGTGAAGTCCACGTTTATATCCTGTACTATTAGGTTTTTGTTCACTACTGTAATCTAGCACCTAGCACTGTGTCTGGCACATAGTAATTTAATAAATTGTTCTTTAGTGAATGAACACAAAGGTGTTCTTTTGACTTAACATAGTGTTTTTCATCTTCTCTTTGACATGGACCCACAAATGTGCATTCCAGCCTGACCTCTCTTATGAGCTCAAAAAAAAAATCCATTAAAAATGGAATTTCAACATTAGACTTATATTATAAAGAGGAAAAATTCATTCATCTGAAAGTACCTGAATCATTCAAACATAGACCTGGGTACAAAAGTAAAGTTTAGTAATAACAGAAGACACATTCAAGAAAGTGAAGCCCCGTGTCAAAAACTGTAGCGGTGGTTTGGTTTTTGGTCTTTCAGAGCTGGTGTTACATCAAATTGTTAAGGAAAACTTAACTTGCTGTTGTCACCTTTGTAAAACTTGAGGAAAGTAGTTATTCCTCTTTGACTTCAGTCTGGGGATACTGAGTGTTCAGTCTTTGACCCTAAGAACTCAATTATTACTTTAATTCAGTTATCAGAAGCCCTGACAATAGGTTTGTTAGCTCTTCACCTCCACTGCGACCTTGAGTCTTCATAGTTTTGTGTCCATTGTACCCTCTCAGGCTTCCGGAGACTCCCTGCCCTCCCTGAGACCTTCGGTTCCTTCTTCCATTGACATCCAGCCATTTTTAATCTCCAGCCTGCAATCTGTTGACTCTTTCCTCTCCAGTCGCAGATTGTTGAAAGTTGCCATATGGTTAAAAAAGGAAAACAAAATCCAAAAAACAGGAGAGAGGGTATAGCTCAAGAGGTAGAGTGCATGCTTAGCATACACAAGGTCCTGAGTTCAATCCCCAGTACCTCCTCTAAAAATAAATAAATAGGTAAACCTAATTACCTCCCCTGACAAAGAACAAACAAATGAAAAAGAAAAAAGAAAAAAAACTCAAAAGACATGGTAATTGGTTCCACTTAAAATTCAGACTTTTCCGCATTCTGACGTCACTGCCAAGAGTTTGTATTTAGTTTTACTATCAAGGTTGAAACTATTCAGTCTGTCTTCCCTAATGTTTTTTTCATGTCTACCTATCATTACGTGCATTGAGACTATCTTTTAAATACTCCACATTCATCTATAAGTGCTCCTCTTTTATGTGTTTTTTTTAAAATTCTAGAAACATATTAATTAGACCAGATATGTGATATAGCATAACAAAGCACCAATGGTCCCAGAAAAGAGACTCAAACTGAAGAGCCTTATGGCAAGAATCCCCTTCTTGCCTCTCAGACAGTCACATTTATCACCAGTGCACAAGTTCAATGCTAACTTATTTTGTAATTCTTCCTGCAGTTGCCCATTTGTAATTAATCATCCCTTCCTTTCATTTACCATAACCCTTTATTTTGTGTATTGTCTCTCAAGTGCACCTAGTATAGTATCTGAGATGAGCATCTCTCTTTTCTCCCTTAATTTGTGGTGTCTTCAAGACTGAAAACTAGGAGACGTAGTGCAGAGATGAAATAGTCAATGATTATTTATTGAATAAAAGTAGACTTATTGGTCTTAGAAATCATGGGTGGGAGGAAATAACATTTTCTTAAAAAATTAAATATAGGTAGCAAAGAGGAAAACTGCAGAGCAATGAACTAGAACAGTGTGGTGCCAGCCCTGTAGGCGAGCCACCTTGCAGCAGGTGCTCCAACTGCACACAAGCCTTTATGCTAAGTACAGCCACAGTCAAACTGTCCACTGCAGCCTGATGAGACTGAGTCAGAACTGCTCAGTTAAGCTGTTCCTGAATTACTGGCCCACAGAAATAGTGTGGATACTACATTTTTATTATAGTTGTAAGCCACTTAGTTTTGTGGTAATTTACTATACAATGGATAACTAGTACACCCCTTTTTCCTAATGAATCTAGTCCAGTGTGACATGGACTATCTTCTGTAAATGCAGAAGAAATAAGCTGTGAGGAGAAAGCCCTCAGTGAATAATTTTAGATTAGTACCTGATGCATTATTGTCCCCAGAGTTACATGGATTTACAGCTCCACTGTACCCATGACGTTTGGGAACACCGGAAGTGATAGTTACAAATAAGCACTCATTTAGAACATCTCCCACTGTATCCTAACAATGTAATTGTCTCTGTCATTTGTTTGTCGACATCATTAACTGCCTTAGGTTCTAGTTTAATGGACTGAAGTAGAGCCCATTTTTAGTGCCTCACGGGTGACACTACTGTGTAGCCCGGGCTGAGAATCACTGAACTGTCTTCTGATTGTTATATTTTTATGCTCCCCGTTGGAATCTAATGTACTGCATAGCAGTGAGCATGCTTTTTATCTCTTAGCATAAAATTTGGCACAGTGCCTGGGATAGGGTAGGAAAGCAATAACTATTTGTTTATTGATCTTATGCACCACAATACATCTTGAAAACAAATTCAGAAGAATGTTGAAATATCTGTCTCAGAAATGAGTCAGTGACAGTTAGCAATAGGAGTAAAACCAGACAAAGTTTAGTAAAGGGAGGACCAGGGGTAAAGGGAAGGAGGGCTTTTCAAAGGTAGTGCACTCTTATCCGTGGGGACTGATTAAAAAAAAAAGAAAAATGAAAAAAAAAAAGAAAACAGCAAGCACAAAAAGAGAAAGAAGGCAAGAGTTGGGCAAGACACTGCTAGCCTAACACAAGTGTCGTGGTCTCCAGAAAGTTCTCAGGAAAGCTTTTAAATCCAGTGTTCTGAAGGTGTTCTTACTTTTGAAAACCATAGTTCGTGGCACCAAGATTCTGTGTCATTCATTGTGTCTGGGTTATATTATATTCTTATAGAAGTGGTCTAGAGGAAACCAAATGATAGTGTTCCAGATTGCTACAAAGCCTTTGATATATTGGATGTTTTCGACATTAATGTTAGCTAGTGGGAGAAAAAAGCTGTGAGATTTTTCAGAAGGGTTGTACCGATGAGAGCCTGTTCAGCTTTCTCCATTTATCCTCAGTAAATTGTGTGTAGCTGTCTACAGGCTTGTCACAGTGCTTGCCAAAACGTTGATTACTTTATGTTATAGTTAGAAAAGTTCAGGTTCACAATTATGGTCTTCTCTTCCATTTTTTACATCAAGACTAGTCTCTCTGAAAGAAATAGTAATAGCTTAGAAGACTGTTTCATTGTAGAGATATTAATGAGGCAGATTCATTGTGATTCCAGACAGTAGATAAAACAGTTAAAAGCAGCAGAAATAATGCTAGGTTTACAAGCAGTTATTATAGCTAAGATTAAGAGTTCATCTAGATTCCCAAGAAACAAATCTAGTAGGCAGCAAAGGATACGATATGCTTTTATGGGCTGCCAAGTATTGCAGAAAGCTTCCAGTATGTATTGTTTGTTGATGCATATTTCCATTGCTAAATCAAAATATTTATAGCAATAGGTAATGAGTAGATTGTCATTTTTAAACTACAGAGTAATAAAAATGAAAAATAAACGGATTATTAGCTGAGTCCAGCAGCATAGTAACTGCCTCTTACTGGGTTCTTCCCTCATCTACTTTCTCATTGCAGACATTGCGAATCATCTTAGAAGGCTGCAGGGATATTAGAAAAATTTGTTCAGAAACAGTAATAAAATTACAGTATTCTAATGACTGATTTTTCTGGGATGAATTTTCCACTTTTGTTTTATGAGATTGCCCAGACCAAGAGAATAAATTGCATTTAGTGCAGTCTCTCAGGGAGAAATGTGTCTCTTTTTTTGGAAAAGAGAAGTGGACCGTCTTGTATCATTCAGTTTGTTAATGTACTTGTTCCTATACCTCAAAGTGATATCATAAATTATAAAAATGTGATTGCATGCTCTCTTGCCACTCCTGGAAAGAATTCGTGGACAAATCCTTCATTAAAATAGCATTATGAGTTTAGCTTGCACTAGAAAATTTAAATAAAGACACGAATATACTCATCATTCCCTTGTTAATGTCAGAGAGAATGATTGTAAGAGAGAGACAGAGAGAGATCTCACTTAGGCACACATGTGCTTCCTTCTTATATTTGTGGTTTTTTTTTCCTTGTGTAACCCATAAGCCTTTAACAGTCTTAAATGCAAATTCATTTTTCTTTCTGGTTTTCAAAAAGAATATATTCCTCTGGGAGAAGGTGACTAAATTGAAGCAAGCCTAGGTTTAAATTATGATTTCTAAAATACTAATTTTTTATGAAGTCTTTACCTAAATCCTTAGACTAAAGTCATTTGGATGAAATCTGGAGCCAGTGATGGATTTATGAACCTTTGGATTCAATCTCTCCAAACATATTTCTGACTAGAAGGAGCTTTGTTTTATTTCATCCATTGAATGTGAAAGAACGTTGTCCTCTAAATATATATTTCTGTGAGAAATGGTGCATCCCGGTGACAAGTGTTAACTGGAAGCTCTATGACCCATTTCCAAAGTAGTGCAGAAAGGAGTGTGTGTTCCATACTATCAGGTCCTCAGCTGTGGGCTTTCATGACGCTTCATTCTGATAGCACAGGGGCCGTGCTATCCACGGGCAGCCGCTGGGGAGTGTTGGCCAGTCTATGCACCTCTGTGGCTCTGGGGACAAAGGCAAGCCTTTGTGTCTTTGGAGATATACCTACGCTTTACAATTCACTAAATGTATATACTGACAATCGACCACCTAGCCAAGGGGGTTCTTCAGAAGAAAGGAATCATCCAGTGTAACTAGGTAGAACTTTCAAAATGTGTGCAACCACGTAAAATCTGAACCTTGAGACCTCACACCAAGCAAATATTTTAGCACGATCCATACTAAAGGGAGATCTAGAGTGTTTTGTTTGTTTGTTTTTACCATTGCATCTTAATGATGCCCTGAATAGTAAAGTGCTGCTTCTTTGGTGCCATCAGCTGTCAAGAGTGATGTTTCTGCTCAAAGTTGGGCAGCAAAATAAACAGGTTAAAAAATTAGGTGTCTATGTATTTTTGAAAAATCATTAAGTTGTCTTTAGAAAACATAGTTGCTTTTAAAGAACCATTTCTTCATTAGGTTATGAATATCCAAAGAGGTTGGGAAGAATTAAAAGGAATAATTGATGATGAGAAAATACAAAGGAGACTTTGGAATTACATATGGTTACAGTCGGGAGAGCAACGGAACGAAACATTAGAGCAGTGTTTCTCCCCTACCTGTGACGCTGGCTAGCTGTGTGACCTTGGACAAGTCACTTTACCCCTGGAGCTTCATCCTGTAACATGTGTAGACTGGATTAAATGCTCTCGATGATCCATTCTTTTCCTAACAACCTCAGACTTCCTATGAATGAGTGTGCCAACAGCTGGAGACTGTTTCTTTTGTGCCTTCATAAAAACCTTGAAGAAAGGGATTGTTCCAGATCAAGCGACATGACAATCAAGTGCAAAATATGATTCTAGATTGGGACAACTGGTGAAATTGGATGGGACTGGATTTGATGGTAGTATCATTTTTAAGATAATTTCCCAATTTATCAGGTTTTACTGTGATTTTGTAGGGAAGTGTCCTTGCCTTTTAGGAAATACACACTGAAGTATTGACAGTGTATCACATCTGCAACTTACTCTCAGTTGGTTCTGGAGATAGTAATTGTGTATGTGTGTGTATTTATACCTCTTTTGGGGTGGTTGTGTAGACGTAAATTTCTATTTCATTCTAAACTTACCTGCATAATATGTAATTACTACCCTTTAAAAAAATAAAGAAACAAACCTAATTACCACTCTCAAAATTAGAAATAAGTAAAAATAAAAATAAAGCCCCCAGGAAACCCAAAGCTTCAGTATTTTAAATTGCTGTTTGGTGATGGCAGAGCCCCATGGATGATCTGAGGGCTTGGGGTTTTCACAGCCCATGTCCACAATGATGCAGGTGAATGCACAGGGACGGTAGGAAATTGACCATAGAATGAAGAAAAAGAAATTGTCGAGAAACTTCTAGTGCAGCTGGATACAAACTATGAAGAGACAAATGGCTCAGCTTCATAACCAATCAGAATTTCTTTTTCTATTGAAAAGGTGACAAATAGATGTGGAAAGATGAACTTTTTACATTTTTTATTATTTGCTCTAAAATGGAGATAAATAGCAAAGGATAAATAAATCTGTGTCATTTTCTTTGATATCGTTTTTTTTAATGAAGTTAAGTTTTGGATCCTTTAACTTGGAATGCTAAAAAGCAAAGTGGAGTTTTATGACTAGACTTTCAATAAGGCATTTAAAATATCTTCATTTTCTTATGTTGTAGTCCACAGGCTAATGAGCGGTTTGATAGGTGTCGAGCAGCTGTGATAGCAGCATGTCTCTTTATTTATTGATGAAAATCCCAGTGGAGAATTGTGTCTGGAATAGAAAAATAGCTCAAACCATGTCAGTGCTGAATGGGAGAAAATATACAAAGGGGAAAAAAAGCTTGCAAGAGAGAATTTGTAATCTGCTGATCAGTGGTGTCATCTTTAGAAAGAAGTCATCAAGGATGAAAATGTGAGATTTGGAGATTAATGGAAAAGTAAAACTTTCTTAAAGCAAAACATCAGAAAAAAACAATAATACTGTGAGGGGGAAAGGTTGCATTATTTTAGTGTCTTTAATATAGAGACAATAAACAGCATTACATTTTAAGTTAATTAAAAGATGACTCTGATTCATCAACTTGTTGTGCTAGAAGCTGCCCTGCCCAATACCTATTCCAACTTTTTCAGTTTTGGATCTGGTATCCAAGTCCCAAAGAAACTACTTGATTAGATGTCCATGATCAATTGATTAGTTAATGTACAGGTAAGAATGTGTCCCCAGACAGAACTTCAGCTTCTCAGTCAAGGGCCCACTATGCTCCCAGCCCCTTCCCTAGATGACAAAATAGGATGGAAAGGTATTTGAACTCAACAACATTGGTCGTTGCCAACAAGCATTGGCTATTTGACCAGGGTTTTCAAATTTCTGAGATATAGTCTATCAAGAAAATTCTGTGTATGCTACTCCAACACTTGATAAAGCGTTTTAAAATAGGAAAGTGGGAGGATAAGAACAGTATTAAATTTATTAGTTGAGAGACTATAGATGCACTTTCTGTGTATATGAAATGTGCTTATATACATAATAACTGTACATCTGCCCATATTCTATATATTTTCTTGTCTTGCCTCCATATTGATTGTACCAATAATAAATATATCTGTGTTCCTTGATTAGGAAGATGGTAGGCATGGGGTAGAAAGAAACCATAGAAAATTATTTGATCTTGAGTCACAAAATGGGACTAGCATATTAGATGATAATCCAAATGTTACTAAAATTTAAACAATATAAACATACGTTCTTTGCCATGCTACTTTTAACGGTGTTAAGAAACTTCTCTGGAATTCTAATCAGTAACGATGTTTTAACATTATATATAAAAAAAAGAAATGTCTTAAAGCATTTCTCAGCTATAGAAGTTAGAACAATTGTTAGACTTCAGGGAGTGATTCTACCACAGTCACAGATACAGTAAGAAATGGCATCTAAAGATTTGACTCCAGACAGTATCGCTAACGTTATATTCTGCTTTTGCATTCCTTTCTACTGGTTTGAGAATCAGAATAGAAACTGTTAATATTATATTTTAAATCATTAATATTTTTAGTTGTTTCAACAGAAATAGAAAGTTGGATGATGGTACAATTCCATTATCAAGTAGTATTTCTGTCTTTCTTCTAGAAGAGTTACTCTTGGCCAGTTACTGCCAGTTTCTTAGTCTACACAACAGGATAAGAAGCAAATACGGAAATGTCTGGCTGGAAGGGGAGAGAGGGGTGAAAATCAAAAATAATGCCAGGGGGAAAAGCTGTCTTTGTAAGATTACCTCTTCCCCATTATGCATAAACTGGTAAATATTTTAAAGAGCCTTTTTCTCCTCACTATCTAAACAGAGCACTAGTATTAATAGGACATTTTAAAAGTGATATTACAAATATGCAGTGTAATAGACCATTAGTCTATAAAATGCAAATGGCCTTTGAAGTTTAGTACAAAATGCAAAATCGCTATTGAGACACTGCAGTTTGTTATATTATGAGCAAAGATCATGCATAATGCAATGGGGAGAAAGGGAGCAGCCCGATCACGCACAGTCATTTCAACTCAATTCTGTGGACATGAAGAATTGATCTTAGAAGTCATCTCTGATGAGGTTTGGCTGGGTCCGAGTAGCTTCTCCAGGGGAATATGTTTGGTTCTCATTTTGCATCCTCTGCATATTTATAGGATACAGAATAAGAATGATTTTAATTATGCACGGACTGAAGTTCAGCTCTTGATATATTTGAGGTTTTAACTGTTCAGGTGAAACCGTTCAAACCTCCACAGATTATCCAGTTGCTCTCTCATTGGGCACGAAAAATGGTTGTGCAAACCCTTCATCTGCAGAGCCAATACTAAGTTGATGACACTTTTATTCTCCCCAAAGATCGCCTCAAATTGATCGTAAAGTGAAGTTTTATAGCTTTCATTCTGTCAATTAAAGTTGTTTTCAGGAAGTATAAAAACGTGTAAAGTTAATTGTTATCCTTTAATGAATGGAAAGGGGAAAATAGAAGATCACAAACAAATCTCTCTAAATTGGGCTAGTCCGTGGGTGTTCCTTTGGATCGCCATCATTAAATGAACCTCTGATTCATCCTGAATTCTTGTAAAAATTTCTTAGAGAAACCCATTGCTTTGGAAATCACATAGATTTTTCCAAATTGAGTAAAGTAAAACCCAGGGAAGTTAAGCAACTTATTCAATGTCGTAGAGCAGAGATGATACTCCAAGTTTTCTGACTTCCAAACAGTCTCTTTCAAAGGGAAATGTCGTATCTAGAATGTTAGTCCATTTGTAAACTGTGGCACTTAACTGTTATTTTAAAGTTGAAGGATGGAAGAGTAAAGACGTTGAAATAAGTTCCTGAACTTTTAATAAAATTTAAGGAAAATGTGTAGCCCACCTGTGGCATAAGCGTAGCTAGAAATTATGGATTTGTATTCCTTTGTTTGTAATTGAAATTTAGCCTTTAGGATAAGGTCGCAATATGGTGAAGTGATGCTTAAAACATCAAGAGAGTGTCCATACAAGATACCTGGAGTCTTTCATTGGCTGCTGGAACACTAGTGAACTACTGCAGCCTTCAAACTAAGCTATGGATAATTAACACAGGCATAGACAAGTTTGAAAGTGGGACGTCTTGGGAACACAAAACCAAGACATAGATTAGCTCAAATCAGTTCATATTTTGATGAATTTCTGTAACATCCACTTGACCGCTACTTAACTGAAGCCAGACTTCCTGAGTCCAAGCGCAGTTCAACCATATTCTGATTGAGTGACCAGCATAGCCAGTTAAATTGGTCAACGCGTCACTCAATTCATAGGTTTGTCGTTAAGACAAAAGGAGTTAAAGTACGTAACAGACAGGTAGTAATTACTTGCATAAGTATCAGCCATTACTGACATCACTGCTTATAGTGATATTATTGTTATCAGCAGTGCAGCTTTTCCAAATTAAAAGAGAATATGTTCCTTGAGATCCATTTGTGATCCCAAAATGATAATGGACATAAAATATTAAAAGAAAATTATATGACTTATTGACCTCATTATTCTGTGAGTATCTTACTATTAACTGAAAAATTTTATAGTTGATACCATTGAAGTACTTACTAATCCCAGTGCTTAATATATAGAAGGTAAGTTTCCAATTTAAAAGAAAATTAGATATATTAGTGGGACCATAAATTGCAAGCTTTATTCAGGGCAACAACAGCGGATGCACTGATTTAACAATTTTTGCATGTTGTCAGTGGTGGCTGAAGAGAGAAAAGTCTACCCAAGGCTACATATGATATTGATCAATATTATGCCACAGTTTATGAATATCACTAAAAAATGCTATGAAACAAGAGGCAGAAAGAAATGGTAAATGGCTGAGCAGTTGTACCACAGTTTTGTTTAATACGTAAAGGAAGAAGTTATAAGATGTGCGTTGGACAATACTGGAGCATGTGCAAACTCTAAAAACTTTATTAAAAGCTGAATTTGATGTATTTAGAGGAACTCAGATGTTGAAGTCTTTCATATCAGAGTTTTTGTTTTGAAGCAATTTCTTTCATCAGTGTTATGCTACCACTATTCTGTTGTTGGTGAAGATAGGAAGGAACATCAACAATTGAATTATTTTTTTATGAGAATGAATAAAGCAAACATGTTAACTAATCAAATTAAGTCCAACTGAATAATAACAAGAAAATAACATTGTTGCACAAGAACATTGACTCTGTAGCAAAAGGAAAATACGCTCTTTAATACAAGAGTAGTTGCCTTATGAATCACGCTGGGTTTAAGTATCCTTCAAAAACATTTCAAAAGGGATGTTCCAAATAATAGCTCAAAATGTCCCTTTTAAAATATTTATTTTTACTACAAAGTATGTATACATTATTCCAAGTTTTTTGTCTGTGTGCAGATTTATGCATTATGTTACAAAATAATATTATATAAACTATTTTGGAAATGTCTATGACAGTTACTAATAGCTCAGAAATACATACCCATGTCATTATATTGTGTACCATTATCATCATTCTAGATTGCTATGTAGTATTTTATTGAATGGGTGTTCACTGATTTGCTTAATCAAATTATTTTCGGAATGTATCTGAAAGACAAATGTAATTATAGCAGCTTTACATTAAACTCTACAGTCAACCTATTAAAAAATACATTTTATGCTTCAAAGACAATGGTACTATAATAACCATGAAAAAGCTAACTATTGTCTAAATCAGATTTCTTATTGCATTGAATAATATAACCTCATCTGATGTGTAAATGAATTAAGTACTAAAATTGAGTAAATATTTATAACTCCTTCTGGGATATAAATACAGTTTTTTTTGCAGCTACAGATAGAACCACTAAATAGAATGTATGACAATTATAGATCTTAGAAACCAAGTCCTACTTTGGATAAAGTTCTATTTTAGAATGTTATTTTTTCAAACTTTATTGGAGCATGTTCTCTCTTTCTAAACATTTTTATTTATACAGCATATGAAAAATCTATTCTTTATATTTTAGGTAGATTTTATTTTAGGTAGGTTATATTTTTAACCAATTTTTTTTACAATACTATATATTTGAAAAAATAAACATCAATTTGTTTAAAAAGTTAATACACTGTGGTACAGTCATACCATTGACGGCTATGCAACAAAAAGAGGAAGAAACTGTTGATACACACAGCAGCTTAGATTGATTTCAAAGGAACTGTGCTGAGTGAAAAAGGTCCATCTCAAAAGTGTACGTACTGAATGACTCCATTGATATGACATTCTTGAAATGACACCATTATAGAGATGAAGAAGAGATTAGTGGTTTGCCAAGGGTTAGGGTGGGAGGAGGGGGAGAGGACACATGTGGCTATAAGGAGGTAGCAAGAAGGAATCTTACGGTGATGGAGTAGTTCTGATCTTGATGTAGTGATAGTTACATGGTGTCTATACATGCAGCAAAATTGCACAGAACTATGCATACACACATACATACACACACACAGTTGCTTTTAAAACCAGCGACAGTGGAATAAACCCTGTGGATTGTACCAATGTCAGTTTCCCCTTTTTGATATTGTACTGTGGTTAATCAAGATATTGTCGTTGGAAGAAACTGGGTGGAGTACTCGGGACCTCCTGGTACCTTTTTGAAACTTTCTGTGGATCTATATATGAATAGCAAAATTAAAGTAAATGAAGGAAATGTTTTAAAATTAAAAAAAAAATTGTTCAGAGAGTTTTTGTCCAGGCTTGGAGTAGTTTGAAAGAGAGACTAAGTCGATAGAAAACAGCATTGTTCTTTTAAAGGCACTATGCTGCTACCAGTAGTGCCTTAGTTAATATGGGAAATGTCTAACTATTATTCTAACTTCAAACTCTTTTTTTAGGATAATTGCCTGTACACTTGAGCTTTAAAATAGCCATATACATTTTAGACAAAGTTATCATTTAAGATAGAATATATCCATAAAGAAAGTTTTATGCATCTCTGAGTAAAGTATATAAAATATTTAGTGTAGCATTCTTAATTTATTTATGTATTATAATTGCATCTCTCCTTTAAGAAAAAAAGAGAAAAAAACCTTTCAGTAGTCTATCAATCTCTTTTAAGGATAAATGGCATTTAATTGCAAATCTTTCTATAATAACTGGAAATAACAATAACTTGCAACATGCACCATTTTTATTATCTCACTTTGGTCTCTCCCTGGGCCTGTGGGTTGGACCAAATGAAAATTTATTGTCTCCATTTAAAAAATTAATACCCTGAAGTTAAAAGCACCATTGTTAATCAATGACAGAGGATTAGAACTCACTTCTAATTTTTACAACACCCTTTTCTTTAAACATTTTTTTCTTTTTCTTTCTTTCTTTATATTATATATATAATTTTATTGAAGTATAGTCAGTTTACAGTGTTGTCAGTTTCTCATGTACAACATAGTGTTTCAGTTATACATATATTTACACATACATTCTTTTTCATTATAGGTTACTACAAAATATTGAATAAAGTTACTTGTGCTATACAGTATAAGCATCTTGTATATCTATTTTATATATAGTAGTTAGAATCTGCAAATCTCGAACTCTCAATTTATCCCTTCCCACCTCCTCCTGCCACCCCTCCCCTTAATACTACACTTTTTTTTCTACTAATCTATTCCTATTTCATTCAGCATTATTGTACTTTGTCTCATTTTGGCTTGTGAAGGTTAGGAAGGTCAGTCAGTACACACTATCTAGGCATCTTTCATGTACAGTCTGTACAGTGTGCAGCAGCTCAGGATGAGACTCAACCACCTTCTTGTCCAAAATCTACTGGCAAACTAATTCTGTGATTTTGAATAATTTCAGTACTCTTTGAATTCAGTTCCCTCACAGGTAAAATGAACATAAGAGTGTGTTTAAACTTCAGTGCTGTTCCAATACTTTGTCAAATATATGTTCCCTTCCTACTATGTTGAGTTACAGTCCTCTTAAATATTTTGAGATGGCCCATTCTAGGAGGTTTCTCTGATTGATCACATGCCACCAAGCTGTACTGATTTCTAGGCTGGGTAGGAAGCTCTTTTATTTTAATTTTATTTCACCACTGATTCTTAAGAAAGAGGGTATTTGCAAATTTGGATGTCCAAAAAAGTGCTATTAATTTTATAGTAGTCTTGAAATATTTTCTTTACTAACCCTTAAGAAAAGAAATGAGCTCTTTGTGGAGCTGTTGGCAGTTTTATTTTAAGTGCTAATTAGATTATATCTCCATATTGACCTTGGTGTGCCAAGACGTCAGCCTTTTTCTTTTTATCCAACCTGAGTTTGTGCACATATGGTCGAGACTTCCCTGCTGACAGCTATTTCTCAGAATATGTGAGCTTTATGGTTCTTGGGTTTTAGATACAATGTTTATTGCTTTTGTCGCCTCATTTTACAGCAGACTCAGCTGATGATTTTACTATTTTATGACCTATGATTTTTATGTTCTAAGACGTGTAAGACCTTACTTACCTCTAAAAATGTCTCTTTCCCTTTTTGTTCATAACTTTACAAATTTCTTACAGTCAGGGACCACATCTGATTTGTCTCTAAACACACAGCACTAATCAAAATAGCTGGGACTTCAGTAGACAAACAATTGTGGAAGAGAACTACATTTTAAATATGTACTGGAAATAAATAATATTTTTAACAATTTGATTTGACTCCTTCTGCAATTTTCCGATGATTTTGTTTACTCATATGCAATTAAAAATACAGATGGAGATACTGCTTATATCTTCATAGTAAAATATATGAATATTATATATCTATTAACTCTGGTGGCTAAATGAAAGTTCAGAAGAAGTACTCTGTGTCCTTTCAGCCTTCGAATAAAGTATGCATGATGGCTGCAAAGAAAATTTTTCTGAGCTTCTTACTGTCAGAATTACGAGGAGTGTAGCCAAATCAATCAATAATCCTTTAGTTTTTAAACTGCTTGAGACATTTGGAGATGGAAAGGTTATAGGAGAATCTACTCGTCTGCCAGGGCTGAGTAGTACACAAAGTGTTCCTGTCCTTCTTGGGAATGAACCAGCACAAGCAGAGGACCCTGAAGGCATAGCTTCTGAAAGAACACAATGAATTTATATTTGAAATCCTGAACATAACATTTCTTCCAAGTACTTTTTAAGAGGTCATACCCTCCAGAATTACATCTCTTTGGCAATTTACAAGCATTACGGAGCCCTTATTGAAATGTTTTCATGAAGATTTAGGACTTAGATTTATTTACTAATTTGGTAAGAGGGCAGCAAAGGGAAAAATTTCCTTGTTAGTTGTGAGCAGGATAATATTTATTGGAAGAGATGATATTATATGAGAAATAATTTTCCTTGTGAGTGTTATGACCATATAAGGAGCTATATTAATTTTTTTTTGTTCACTCAGGTAGCACAATCAGTGAAAAAGTCAGATTTTACAGCAGATAGTTTCAATGTATTTTACTTAGATAATGGGTATTTCCATCAATTGTAATAGCATTCCGTAGATTTACAAAGCAACATTTAACTACCTTAAATATTGTTGTCTGCACTAAGTGATTTTAACATTTGAAATTTGAAACTATACAGAAGTGTTGAAGTGATTGGGTGGTAGAACAGGACAATCGAGAGCAGAAAAATTACTTTTAGGTAATGGGACTTTATCAAAGTCTTCAGGAAAGAAACACAGATTGAGTAAAGCTATTCTAAGGCAAAGTAATTTGGAGTTTATGAGACTGATCATTTTGGTCACATGATGGTATACATTCATATTTGTCAGCATACTAAAAGTTAGCTGTTAAAAGTAACAACTCAAAATATCCATGGCTTTACGTAATAAAGATTTATTTTTGACACAGAGCATAATCAACCATAGTTCAATGTCAGGGGTGGAAGCTTTACTTCACATAGTAATTAAAGGGCCCAGGCTTCTTCCATGTTGTGGCTCTACCATCCTTTAAGGGCTCTGAATCCTCCACTGCATACAGATCTTTTGCATCCTGAGGTTAGATAAAGCAAGAACAAGAATGCAAACAAGGAACATTTGCTCTTAGGCATCTTGGGCTGGACTTGTCACACAGTATTTCCACTCATGTTATTGGTGAGAACTAGAGAGAACATGGCACAGAAAGAGACAGGGAACTGTGATCTGACAGTGCTCCCAAGTAGAATAAAACGTAGCATTGTCACTGCCCAACATTCAAAAAATGCAATAGAAATATAATTATAGCAATTCTAGAAACTAAACCCAGGAGGTATAGCTCCAAGTCCATGCTGTTAAACACCGTCCTATTCTGGCTCTCCTTATGGGCAAGAAATATGTTGTTAGGGATATAAGATATATGCCATAAACAGATGAAAGTAAAAGAACAGATGCTTTTAATTTAGGTGAAACTATTTCTGGATGTCTATTTCCAAGAGATTTCTGGACAAAGCAGCTCCACGGATGGACTGGCTGATAAGGCCACCCTCCTCCTGTTCTCCCAACAGCTTTCCCTTTGATTTGACCTGAAACTTCTATACATGTTCATTCTCCTCCGAGGCCACACTACCTGGGCAGGCCTGCAATAAACATGAGAAATAGTAGCACATCATAAAGAGGAGAGGCAGCCTACAAAGGGCTTATGTGCATGGCTTTTAGGGCCAGCCTGCCTTGATACAAGTCCTTTCTCAGCCATTCACTAGCTATGAGACCTTGGCTAATTACCTAATTAATTGATCTTTGAATGTCTCAGTTCCATTGTCTGTAAAATGTAGGACTTTATTTCTGCATTTATGCATTTATTTATAAATATGTATGTGTGTGCACATACATAGATTTGTTAGAATTAAATGAGTTAATACTTGTAAAAAATGAAATAAATATCAAGCATATTCTAAGTGCTGTATAAATGTTAAATGAAAGGAAGGAAGGAAGGAAGGAAGGAAGGAAGAGGGAGGGGTGGGAAGAAAGAAAAAAAGAGACACTGTGTGCACTGGGGATCCAAATGGAAGGAAAAAGTTTTTAAGATCTTGAATTTTGAAATGTTTTCTGATTTAAATGAAACCTTCCATTCTGATGATGGAGTATATCCTTCTCAAATTTCTTAGTGATGCTATTTGCCAAAGGCTAATTTTATTGGGATAATGTATATTTTAGCTATGTCGTGTGTGTGTGTGTGTGTGCGCACACGCGCGTATGATTTGCCCCTGCTTTATTCTCTGTTCTTTTCTTTTAATGGGGTAAATAATAGTTTATTTTACATATTAAATGACATTGTTTAAAGTAAATAAGTATTAGATACAAAGTATTATTCCCAGTGATTATAATAGAGAGTAAACACTCGGCTTGATTCTTACTTCTGGCCTGAAAGTAGCTGTTTCTCTTATGTAGAGTCCTTAAAATTCTTATTTTAGAAAGAGTAGTCTGCTTATAATATTTGATATGTGCTTTCTGGAAATACATTTAATTTGAGAAAGTTATGAGATAAGGGTTGGGATAAAACTATATTCAAGTTTTTAACGTTTGTTTGATGATGAATTAAAGAGCTTGTGTGGAATATTAGCTAAGGTACATTTAGAAGATAATTATTACCCGAAGAAGCTTCTTGTATAATTTTAGTTAAAGATTCATGTTTATGACCCAGTTATAAAATGTCGTACATAGAAGAATATCCTGTGTAAACACTGACACAAACTTAATTACATCAGTGTGAATGTACTTGCTATAATTTTAATCTAAAGAGTTAGACTCTGTTGTTCAAATAGCACTTACTTAAAGCACAGCCAGTGCCTGCCTGCAGCTCTCAACCATGACGCTTCTGATGGAAACTATGGTATGGAAAGTTTATAAATGCA
Source organism: Vicugna pacos (assembly GCF_048564905.1). Taxonomy (NCBI): domain Eukaryota; kingdom Metazoa; phylum Chordata; class Mammalia; order Artiodactyla; family Camelidae; genus Vicugna; species Vicugna pacos. The sequence continues at coordinate 24,763,085 of NC_133001.1, forward strand.
AACCCACCCTTAGTCTAAGTCTATCAAATGGATTCCTTTAAACAAAGTTTCTCGAACATGGCACTATTGACATGTTGGACCAAATGTTCTCTGTCATGGGGGCTGTCCTGTGAATTACAAGGTTTAGCAGTATCTCTGTTCTCTGTGCACTAGATGCCAATAGCATTCCCTAGTGTGACAAATAAAAATGTTTCTGGGTACCCTTGAATATGCCCTTGGGGGTCAAAATTAACTCAGGTTGAAAAACACTGCCTAAAATTACTGGAACAATAAAACCCCACACCTTTTCCTATACTGATTTTTTCAAAATGTAGGAAAAGAGTTTCAGTCCTTTTTTTATCAAATGAAGTTTTTTTCAATAAATGAAGATATTGTCTCAATGAAATAGACATTTGCTTTTTCAAAAAATAACATCATCCCCCAAACCTTCAACACTCTCAAACGGCTGTCTCTTTGGCAGGAGAAGAGTTCAGATTTTACTGATTTTCATTACAGTTGTCGGTAACAGACTGACAGCTGCTAAATATGAACCCTGTAGTATAATAAATCTTTGAAATTAACTTCTAAGCCTCAATTGCCAATTTTTATTCTATTGTGTCTTTATAGGAGCAGATGCTTCTGACAAATTTTCAGTGTTGTTCTAAGAGAAGAAAATAGCTGACAGCTTCATCCCCTGGCTTTTTCTCCAGGCTCACATCTAAAATCACATTTCAGGAAATCCTTAGTTCTAAATATCTTCTAAATTGGTTGAAACCTAGGTCACAGCACATTGCTGGTAATCTGAACCCTTAAAACCCACACTTATTCATAGATTTAGATTGAGTATCATTCTCTCTATGGAGTGTATACATGGTTAGGACCATAGTTTAATGCCCCTTGCCATAACAGCCTTATAATAAGATCATTTAGATGCTTTCACATCTAATGGCTCTTGCATGGGTTCTAATTAATAGGTTTCTTTTACTGAATTTTAATCCAAAGTGAATTATGTGATGGCACTATTCCTGTGATCTACTCCTAAAACCAATCTGTTACCAATAACAATGAAAGGTAGAATGCTATACTTCTTCATTTGGAAGAGCTTTCTTTTTGTACTCAGTGGTTACATATAGTAAAGGTATATAGATCTTTATAATGTCTCTCTGTGAGAACATTCATGGTTGTGATTTTCCACAATGAATGGAGGATGTGATGCTCAGTTAGAAAATGGGGGTGAGCAGACTTTGAGAGGATGGGAACACTCAAAAGAGGAACAGCACAAACCCGAGAGCAGTGTCTACCACTCTGAGAACAAGCACACCTCGATGAGTTGGGATTTATAGCTCCAGCGTATAGGGGGTAAAGCTTAAGAGAGACTCTCAACACACAACTGGCAATGGGTTATGAGAGAGAGAGAGAGACAAAATTCAAGGAGAAATACAAGAAGGTAAATGGGACCAGAGCCTTGGCAGTAACAAAATATGGAAGCCAACCATCTTTACTGACACTTACAGACACTAATACAGGATTTTAAACTTCATTCTTTTCCAATCAATGATATCTTTTTTGACCTAGAAGATCAAGGAAAAAAGTCTTTTAGAACAAAACTGAGTTCTTAGAAAAAGGAAAGACTGGGGGCGAGGAAAGAGAGGATCTAACACTTACCAAGAGTCTACCACGTTCTAGGTTCTGTGCCAAGCTCTAGGAGGGACTTCTTTTTGTTAGTCAAAGAATGGCTATGTGGTTTTGAAAAATCTTTTTTAAAAAGGGGAGGGTGGGTAATTTTGAAAAAATAATAATCCGTGGAGAATATTTCAAAGTAATTGGGAATGAGAAAGCATATTTTCTTTTTGTTTTTCCTTCCCCTTGCGGCTCTTAAAAGGTATGAAGATTTTGCCTTTTTTTATTTTTATTTTTTAAATTTAGAAAATTAATAGTACACTTCTAGGATTATGCTTTGAAGAATTTCTAGCACTACCTTTCTCTGAGGTTACCAAATCAGACATGTCCCTGACGTTGCCTGTAGTCAAAACGACAGTTCTCACAACAGTCCTCATTTTCCAACATAACCTAATGAACTCATCAAATTCATGGGATGGCCATTGCCAGTACTGTGGGCTGAGGACAACAGGAAAGTAAATATATTGATGAAATTAACTTACTGGGCTATTTTTCGTTCCTCCTAATAAACAAAAGAGTAAAACTCATCGGAAGAGTAATGTCACGAAACAAATATTTATGTATCAATGTGAGAAGACAAAAAAGTTTAGGGCTCAGTTATGAATGATCCATATATCTCTGATCTGGCTTTCTGCTACTGGAAAGGCAAGACGTTGAATTGTTTTACCAGTGGTTCTGAACCAGTGAAAAGACGGTTCGCATATTCTCAAAAGGTTATTGTGCACCTCTGGTATTCCAGGCAAGGAGTAAGGGACAAAAAGACAAATAAGGCAATTTATTTCTTGCCTCAGAGGAATTGAAAGCTTAGTGTTTCTACATTTGATTTGTCAGTCAATTGCAATACAGAGCATTAAAAAAAAAATCTTAAGTTGATTTGAATTGCAATACAGAGCATTAAAAAATCTTTAAAAATCTTAAATTGATGTGAATCTTCTCTTCCTTTCCTTTAGTAGATATTCTCATGCATTTATGTCATATGCATGTGAAAAGAAAAAGAAAAGAAATTTGTTTAAGCTGCTCAGTTCTTTGAGTACCTTAGAGCTCTCTTCATTGTTAAAGGATAATGTTTTTTTTAATAAATTATTTTAATTATAGATACTAAATACTCCTTAAAGAAATTTGGAAAATATGCGAGAGTGAAATTAAGCCCCTAATGAGTTGACACACAAACACCAAATAACATAAATAATGCCATTTTGAACATCTGTAAGTAGAAAACATTGTTCTATTTAAGATAATTACTATAGGATATGTTCTTCCATAGGATTACAATGATTGGATCAATGGTTATCAGTATTTATAAGACTTTTAAAAGGGAGTCATACATATTTACAGGAACTCCAGCAAGATGCGGGGGTCTGCTTCCAGGGCTCTCACCAGAGTTGGCTATTATTATTAAGAATAAAAATGGAACTTCGATAACAATTGCTTGAAAATGAAAATAATGAAACTGTTTATTACCCACAAATAATGGGATACAGTGCTTAATTTTAGAATCCTGGTGTGAAAAGAGCAACATGATCATTTGTAGGCAGTGCAGGGAAGGGGAAGGAGCAGCACTAGGCAGTTTGGGTCTGCCTGGATGTCTGCCTCGAGGTGAAGCGCTCCCAAGCAGCAGCTGCTCTTTATTTTTCATTCTCCGTGTTCTTTTCTTCCTTAAGAGCTCTTGTGGAAACTGTGAAGAGTGCTCCAATATGCAGCAATGTATAAAACCATTTAAACATGTAATTTATTTATAATTTGAGGACTGCTGTTATTGGGGTTATAGATTGGTATGAGTTACAATGACGTACTCTGTAATAAGCTTCACTGAACTTATAAAAGCTCGTGTTCTCCTGATTAATACTTCTGTGCATGTTACCACAGAGTCAATATCACTGTCAGGAAATAGCAGCTAACCCTAAAGGAGGAAAGGGGAAGAAATGAGCTCCCAAGTTGAGTGAGTCTGATTTGTTCGCTTGCATATGATATTCATAAAATCATCCCTCATTTTTGATGGAAAACTCATCTCAAGGCATAAGGACAAAAGAAAAACAGGTAGTTAAAATTAATGAAACAAAGGCAGTAATTATGTACACAGTTGATCAACAAATCACTTCAGGTGGTCCCAGAATTTATTTATCTTGTTTCTCTGTGGCTCATAAGCTTATGTGACTAGACAGATGAGGAACATTTGCCTACTCACATCTACCGCCTTCTCCCTGGGAGATGTGATGGAATAGAGAACAGTTCCAACTTTTTGTGAAGAGAGGAGCTTGGTATTATTGAAGTATTTTATGAGGTGCTTCCTATTAATCACTAAAGCCACTGTTCTCCTGTTGTCATCCTGAGTGACTTTTCTGGCTACACTAACAACGAGGTTGGTTCCTTTGAAGAGAAACCTGAGAATACAGTTTTCAGTATTTTCTTTGTTTTCATTATGAATATAAAATGTTCTCCAGTAGCCTTCCTTCTTTCTCACTACAGAGAGCACATTCTCTGAAATGAAGATGGGAGATTATACCTATCTATATACAGCTTCGTCCTTGGATCTTCCATAATCCCAAGAACTACTGTCTGACTCCAAATATCAATGTGATGTTTGTCTTCTGCAGCTATACGCTAACATGCTTCTTAAAGCTATTTTCATGGAGGGCCTCCCATGTAAATCATGGCCAAATCTTGTAATGATAATTTATGGCATTTTTTTTATATCAGAGGTATAGTGAGATGCTTTACCTCTATAGAAACCTCCAGATGGCTTTCTTACCTTTTGTTCCACTTCTAGTCAGTGAACCAGCAGAAGGGTTTACTGTTGCCATTGGCTGTTGATAATCCAAATTCCACAGTGACCTTGTAACACATTCCCCTCAATCTCTAGTGTTACAAGTTCCCCAAAGAGAGTGAAGTATTCTTTCCAACGTTGTATAACTTCTGTTTTGTGGGCAACATGTCTCAAATTAGATGTAACATTGTCGAACAAAAGTAGCATGGAATCACTGGCAAGAATTAACGTTTAATGAAGATGGCGTTTGTCATGAACGGTCCTCCCTGCAGCCTCTGAGACACCACAGGAGAATTCTAAGCCTGCCCACATTTAAAGTTATCTTAGGCAGAACATGGGATAGGCCAGCTTGAGCAGGCCGTGTTGAAGAGATTTTCTCGTCCAGTGCCATCCAGCCAGTCTGTTCCTGGCATCACCCAGGATACGCCGGCCAGCTTGTTCTTAGAACTGAAGCTCCTATAGTTGGTATTAAAATGTCACTTAGCTCACTTAATTTTTCTCAGAACTTTAAATCTAGAACGTTCCTTCCATTCCATTCATCTGCAATACATTAAGAGTTAGAGATTATTTAAACTGAAGGGACCATATGCATCTTCTAGTCAACCCCGCAATTGTGCATAGGTTAGAAATTGAGGCTTGGAAAGATTATGAGACTTTTCTAAAATCCAAGGTAGGCCCAGAACTCGAATCAATGAAGTCTTTCTCTTGGACTTCTTCGCTCCATGCTGCCTCATTTCCTTTCTTTCTTTTTTCCCACAGGCATTTATTTAATACTGGGGTGTGTGTGTGTATGAGAGACAGAGACAGAGCCATAATGAGAGAGAGAGAGAGAGAGATTTCTTAAGTTTAAGGTCACATTTCCAGGCCATTATATGCCATCCTTACAGGGTATCTGTGTAACAAAATTATGTGTTTAGTGAAGTTTTAGTCTAGACAGGGGTTTTCGATTGGAGACGATTTTGCCCCCAGGGGATATTTGGCAATGTCCAGACATATTTCTGGTTGTCACAGCTGGGATGGGGGATGTTACTGGCACATAAAGCAAGGGGCCAGGCATGCTGCTTAACAACCTAAAATTCACGGGACAGCCCCACCACAGAGAATTATCTGGATCAAAATGTCAGTAGTGAAGAGGTTGAGAAACCCTCATCCAAAACATTAAGCTGTTGGGAATCTTTCTCATTTGCCTAATAGGTGGTGTACTTGTACTTTAAAAAATTTTCTAGACCAAAGAAGCATTTGGTCTGTAAATCTGGTCCAAAGTCAAAACATGAGTGTCACCACAATGCATTTGGCACAAAAAGACTTCTCAAAGTTTTTGTTTGTTTTAACAGCTTGTGAGGTGGAAGAAGAAGACCTTTTTATCTTTTGTCCATGGCCTAAGGAGGTCAGTGATTGTCTTAGCTCTGGCTGCTGTAACAAAATGTCACAGACTTGGTGGCTGAAACAAAGGATGTTTTCTCACAGTTCTTGAAGCTGGAAGTTCAGGTTCAAGGTGTTAGCATGATCAGTTTCTGGTGAGATCTCTCTTCCTGACTTATAGGTGACCACCTTCTCACTCATTCCTCACATGGCAGGCAAAGAGAGACAGACAGACAGACAGAGACTGGCACAGACAGAGTTCACATGAGTATGCAAGCTCTCTGGTTTTTTCTTATAAGGACACCAATCCCATCATGAAGGCCCCAACCTCATGACCTCATCTAAACCTAATTATCACCTGATAGCCCTGTCTCCAAATGCTATCCTATTGGAGGTTAAGGCCTCAACATATGAATTTGGGGTGAGTGATCAGTCCATAGCATTCATACCAATAACAATATACAGCTTTGCCCTTCTCAGTGAACAGCAGGAGAGACTCAGCTCTAAGCACCTAGTACAATACTTAGTGAACCAGGGATTCTGTAAATGCCTGTTGACTGCCTCCCTGCCTGAGAGCATTCATGAGCTGCTTCTTCCCTAAAAGACATAAGGGTGTCCTCTCTTCTGGAAGAAAAAAAATGTGCAGAATTGTCTGAAGCCCATAATTTGAGAAGAAAGTCAGAGGTAAAGTGGCGGGAAGCTGAGAAAGGGCACCTTGTCAATGGAAAGATTTGTGTGTTTACTGACTTTAGGGGTTTTTTTCCTCTCTCTCAGTACTCAGTGTAAATTGAGTTGAGTGCTAAATGATCTTATTCTCAAATATATAAAATTAAGCCATTTTTCTTTGTTATAATTGAAGGCATATACATGTTTATGTATATGTATTTTTGGCATAGGAGTTTATCCACATTTATTCTGTCTTTTATAATGACAAAAACAAATTAAAACTGGCAAACTCTTAACACTTGTTTATTTGCATAATGCATCCTTCTTATGACCGTGAGTTTTATCAGAGGCATAGAGGAGAATTTCCATGGGGGGATAGTTTCCTGCTGTTAAACAGAGTCCACCTGTTATTTGCAAAGCCAGGAGCACTAGAGGTGTATGAACTCTCCCTTACTGTGGTGTGTAATTAGGCACATCCAAAATTATCTCAGCCATGGGGGAAAACAGCAATTAAAAACAAAAGGAAAACATGTACTTTTTTCATGGATGAGGCTGAAAAATTGCAAGTCAGATGGATACTTTTAAAGTAACCTGCTCATGCAATGTCCTATCCAGCCGCACATAATTAATTATTAACAGACTAGAGAGTCAAAGGGAATATGAAATCTCACAAGGAAAGGAAAACCAGATCCTCTTCACATGAATATAATCTCCCAGAACTGGTAGTTCTAAAGTGCTTCTCCGTACTACTGACCCTGTGGTGTGTGCAGATTTAATGGTTGTTACCTATAATTTCTCCAGAATTACTGAGTCTGGAAGCACAGTGCTTTTGATTTGGGAGATCGTGGTGTCTTGTTTCAGGAGGGTTGATGGATGTTGGACAGCCTTGCTGTGGAACTGGATTTTTGGCCGTTGAGAAGCAGTGTAATAGAAAAGACGTGGGAGCAGGAGGCCCGCCCCTGGGTGTTAGCCCTGGGCTCTGCCGTTCACTGTTACATGGCTCAGCAAGTCACTGATCTTTGAACTTCGGTTTCACGAACTATAATCCGAGGATAATAATCCACAGCCTACCTATGTCACAGGCTTGTTGGAAGTCCATGCTGAATAGTATATGTGAAAAAAAATAGTCAAATGATAGCATGTGATAGCTGCGCAAACTACAGAATTGTTATTTTCATGGGTATGGTTATGATTTTTTAAATGCTCATTATTTCGAAGACTACTAGGCTGGTTCTATTGTTCTTCTGGGTTTTTTAATCTTTGGGCATTTTTCTCTTCTAAGCTAAACTGGATAATCTCAACAGCAGATATTTGTCATGTGCTTAAAAGTACCAGAGGTTTTTTTCCCCCCTAGGAGTTTGACCTATGTTGACTTATTTAGCCCTCCAGCAATACTATAAAGGAGATAATATTGTTCTCACCTGTTTTGTGGAGATATTAAGAAGATAATGAATGAAACACAGCTACTAAGTCTTAGAGTTAGGATCCAATGCCCCATCCTTGTTCTTAAGCAGTGTGCTATGCAGTGACAACATGACATGAATGTCATATGAATGTGACTAGTCTAGTGGTTGGTTGAATCGGGATTTAAAATATAGCCTGCCACGCACATCCTTCCTTGGTTTTTAATAGTAACTCTCAGTCATAATAGTAGTAGTAATGGTAATAATAATAATAAACAAGCGGTTGAATAAGATGCAAATACTTTATATGGATCTTTTATCTTTTACAATAGATCTTGTGGTAATTACTCATTATTATTGTTCTTATTTGAAATTGAGGAAACTGAGGCTCAAAGAGTTGAGATAATTAGCCCAGACTCACCTGGTATTTAATGGGTCTATGGCGACTGTCTAGTTCTGGACCTGTATTTCTAATCACTACCTTATGTTGTCTCTTTCTTTCCTTCTTTTCTTTATTTCCTAACACCTTGTCACATCCCTTCTACTTGTATAATACCGGACAGGTTCTCTGAGGCAATGAAGCCATATTCTAATCATAATGGCCAATTTAGGGCAAAGCTCTATCTTATGTGTGAATTGTTGATATAAATCAGTTGTGGTTTTTGTTTACTCTCATGAGTGAGAGGATTGATATATTCTTCTAGGGAGGACTTGTGGTGGCATCCATCATCTGAAGAAAGACAGTCAGTGCATATGCACATTAATCTGACAGATGGTCAGACTTTAGAGCCCAGATCTTACTTCTGCATTGCCCATAATAAATAAACCGTATTGGAAGGTTTGAGTGTACAGAGGGAACACAGAGAATTGATTTAGAACTACTTGCTAGGTGACCTTATTTTACATTAATTTAATATATCGACCAAATTTTAAAAGTCATGCCCTTCATAAAATGGCCTAAGGATGTGTATATGAAAATTAAAATATTAATGCAAAGACATAAAACATAAAGCAGCAGCAGTATAAAACACACAGCAGGGAAATCCTTTGGGGTATGCTAACATAAAAATGGACTCGTTACGCGTGTAGGTATGCCCTACCTCCTAATGACTTTAAAATAATTTGCATGCCAAATGATTGTCACAAAAATACTCATTATGTCATTGGTTCAGGATTTTAAGCTGGGTCTTTGTGGGCTGAAGGTCATTGCCTTATTCTACGACCAGCTCTGGCTACTGAACTCAATCTGCAACAGTCAGGTAAGGATCTTAGATGCTGTTCCGGTCTCGTTACTCTGCCAATTGATTGAAAAGCTAGACTTTCCTCATTCCAGCAAACATTACCATGGAGAAGGCCTAGTGTTTTTGAACTAGGAACAATGACAGTCAATTGAAATAAAATCTTTCCATTATCAGGCTGAGTGGAAGTTTCTGAGTAACCTTCCCATTGTGTGCATTTACTTGTTTATACTCTATCTTGTCTGAAATGGGGGTTTCAGATGTTTTCTTATGACTTGTTGCTGCTGAATTCTGGATTCAGAATCAGTATTCTTGTAGTGATAATCCAGGTAGCACATGTACATTCCCAAGAGTCTGTCTTGATTGGTTCTCTCATGGACTAGGAAACAAAATTCTACTGACAGGAAGATGACTGTAGGGTAGAGGGGAATTGTGGATTGCCATGTGTTTGTTTATGTAGACCCTATCTGCGAAGAAGTTAAGTCATTCCTTTTGAATCGAAGGCTAAAATGAATGAGTTGTGGGGAAAGTCTGTTTTCTGAAAGCCAGATGTGAACAGATAACCCAATCCAGAATTACCAGTTTTAGTGACTATGTTTCTACTTTTGTTTTGTTTTGTTTCCTTTTTTTTGGAGGTTAATTAGTCCGGTTAGGGCAAAAGAGTAAATATCTCCATTCTAGAACCTGGTTTGTCTCTTTCACACTCTGACTTTAGGACTTTCACTCAGCCCCAGATTCCAAGAAGAAAAGCCTGGTGGGGGAGTCCTTCAGGAACTTCTCTGTTCCTTTGTTGGGCTCATTCTTTTGTTTGCATGTAGCTTTCTTTGTCTTTTGCTTTTATTTTCTAATAAAGTTCAGTGCTAAAAATACGCAGATTAGGAGAATAGTGAGAGTCCAAATATACTTGAATATTTTAAAATTAGGGAATTGTAATAATCCAATAGCACCAAAATATTATTAATAGTTATTCTTAATAAGTTTAAAATATTTCAGAAGACACTCTTCTAAAGGTCTTCCAAGCCTGTGGGGGCAGTCTTCACTTCTATTACTGAGGAAGAGATACTAAGTTATTTTCTGGTAGCTGCATAGATATTTGTATAAGAGTGGGTTGAGTAGAGAGAGCCATGACTATTCATCTGCTTTTAATAACTTCTTGTAAGCTCCTCTTCAGAACAACCTCGTGTACATTCAAGGGTTTATTCTCAGACAAGCAAAATGGGTTTTCAGATGGTCAGTGGCCAGAAAGATAAATCTAGAGTTGGAAGAGGATATCACTTATTTATTTCCTGTTCCTCAGGCAGATGTGTCAGTAACCCTACCAGGATAATCTGCCAAGATAACCTACCAATTTAACAAGTAAATCCAAGAATGAAGATGCTATGACTATTTCTTTGACCATCCTTCTAAAATGGAATTATCCCTTTAATGGGGACTCTAAATTATTGAATTTATCCTTCCTGGTGCCAAGCAAGACTTGATTTAGCATTCCTTATCTTTTTTTTTTTTTCCCTGAGCTTGAAAAATTATCTTCTTGCTCTTAGTCAGTTTTTCAGAATCACCGTCAAACAGCTAATGAATGCTATCAAAGTAACCCAGTTGAGTGACAATTTAACCTCTCTATCCCATGATCTAAATCTTTTGCTGATCATTATATGTTTCCATGTATTTACAACACCTATGACAGTTTTTTTTCTTTTTTTTTTACTGTGGGTTGTATCCCATTAGTGGGCTCTAAACATGTATTTAGCGGGTCATACTAGTTTCCTAAACAAACAAACAAATGAACAAGGTAGACTACAACAGATATAAGGTAAAACAGAAAATATGAGTACTTAGCTTACTTAGTAAGGTTAGTTACTTTTTCTTGAAACTTTTCATTCAAATTTAAAATCATTCATATCTATGTATGTTCAGTATATGTTTAGTATATGTAGGTATGATCTACATAAATGTAAGTATATGTATGTGTATCAACATACACATATAAATGTACTAGATTATCATGTAAAATGTATTTCTTTCTATGGGTCACGTTAAAAACACTTGAGCTTCTTTATTGGAGGATAAGTCCAAGTACTTGGTATGATACTAAGACTATCGGGATCTGTTCCCGCTTCACCTCTCCAACATATCTCCCTAGTTCATGTCTTCTCTCTTGGCCACATCCAACTGTCTGACACACAGTGTGAAGGATTCTTGTACCTCTTTGATGTTACTTATGCTGTCCCCTCGGCCATGAATTTCATTCCCCTTCCTTCATTCACTTCATCCATGTGGTTTCTATGTAACATTTCTTGCTTAGCTCGGGTACAAACCCTCCCAGGAAACTTCTCTGAATTTCCCATTCTCAGTGGAGCAATGTGTCCCTTTCTTGATTTCACGGGCCCCTTTTCACAGCAACTAAAATTTAGTACAGTGATTAGGAGATTGGGCTCCTTTGAGCCAAATGGCTTGGGTTCTTTTCCTGAATCCTGACTCTTTTACTGCTATCTGTGTGACTTTCAGCAAGTTACTTAAGTTCTACTTGTGTGTCAGTTTCCTGATTTGTAAAATAAAAATAATAATAGTATCAATGCTGCAGAATGGTTAATTGAGTTAATGTATGGTAGGCACACAGCCTGTGAACTTGCTCAACAATATAGACATAAAGTACTATTATATTACAGCGATACGTTTTCTTATACCTCTAATGAACATTCTCCATGTGAAAATTCATATTCTCTTTGAAGATGGCAAACAATATTTCTGTCTCCTTTTATCTGGATGCTTTAAAGTGGTGAACTTTTTATGTTGGGGTGAAAAGGAAACGGTACAACATTCTTTCTAACCCATCGGCCACCAACGTGGTAAAGAAGTTGTGGAAAGAGACAAAAATCACCATCAGCTGCCTTGAATTCTAGGACAAGGGTCTTGGATGGATCCAGATGCTGTAGAAGCATCTTCGGGGACTTGTCAACCACCCAATCCAGAGGCACTTTGTAAAATGTAGGATTGGCTTCCAACCTTCCAGTTTCTGTTATATATCAGTAAACCTTCCAGCAAATAATCTTTTGTAGGTCCCGGGGTCAGTAGATTCTGGCAACCATAAAAATGCTCCAATCAATGCATCATCAATATATGTATGAGGGTGAAAACAAAGGACAATGTAAAAGGGAAAAAAAACCAAAGTTCCATTAATTCTTTTCCCTCCCTAATAAATGCACTTTCTAATAGCATCCCTTACTCAAGTTCCTATTCTTATCTGTCGATCGAGGCAACCTTAAATGAACCCTGATTTATTTTTAAGACCAAACTGTGTTGCTGTCCAATTTTCAGCCAAGATAAAGTGTAAAGCTACCTTTAGTTGGGTGTATTCCCAGCCTGGGGGCTTTAATTTCCCACAAGTAGTGTAGAAAGTAAATAGTTGATTGCTAAATTTGCTACTGTGACAACTGACGTTGGTTTTAAAGCTATAATGATTAATTTTCCAGTTTTCAGGATTTGTGATACATGGTTTTAATGTTGCCCTTGTCCCTCTCAACCCATCGTGAGTGTCCCTGGGCCACTGCCTGCCATCACTAGACCATTTGTACATGGTCTCAAGGCAGAGACACATCCTTCTAATTAAAAGGGAGGTTCAGTTTGCCCTCAAATAAGCCATTGCCCCAACACAATCGGACAAATTGGAAAAAAAAACACCTTTGTTAAAAAGAAAACACTGATGTAAAATCAGTGTTCTGTGGTGTGTTCATTTCAGAGCAATTACTCATGAATTTTGGTATTTGAGAGATTTCTCGAATCCAGTCCTCCAGTGGAGAAGATAAACTGGACTCATCCTTGTCTTTCCCAAAGAGTGGATTTGGTGTGTAATCCTGGCCCTGACCCAGAGACAGGTGTGCTGAAACTAGACAATGAATAGATGTAAGCCACATTTTGGCTATATATTAGCAGCCCCTGGAGAGTTGATAAAAACTTGTAGTGCCCAAACTGCACTCCAGACCAATTATCTCTTTGAAGGGAGTGAAATTCAGGCATCAAAATTTGTTAAAGGTCCCTAGTTAATTCCAGCATGCAGTCAAATTTGAGAACCATTATTTTAAGAAAACTTAATAGATAAGGGTTATAAATCCAATGATTTATAAGATAGTTCTTTGGCAATACTTTCTTTTTTTTCTTTCTGAATTAGGGAGAAAGTGATGATCAGAAGATCATTTTTATTCCTTCCTAGGAAAAGGCATTTTCACTTCCCATTGGTTATTAATCTTGTGCTGGTTGCCAGTAGTACCAGATGTCAGTGCAGAAGTTGTATTTTTTAAATATTCTGATATCAAAACACGTGTTATAAAATTAACAGGCATGGATAGTAACAGAACAGGATGAAATGTCCTTTACTTTTCGCCTTCGTGCTGAAAGAGGGGATTTCCTCCAAGGAAGGTAATTAAACCCCCAAGAGAATGTTCTCTGATCTTATTCCCTAGAGATGTACTAAAATAAAAGGGATGCTCTGTTACCGTTCATCATCAGTGGTCTCACATTCACTGAGTACCAATGACTAATGGCAAGCCTGCCTTCCCCATCAAGCTGTTCTAAACTTTGATGTGCCCTTTCTTTGAAGAGTTCTGGGACTTCACCCTGTGCCACAGAACCTAGCATTTCATCATAAGTAATCTGCCTGTGACCAGCCTGTGAGTAAACCTTGGCAATTAATGACCAAATTGTATTGATGTGGAGTGTCCATTCTTTTTGACTGTAGCTTTTACAAAACTCCACTGTACTGCCACCAGTAAGTGTTTTCTACTTCACCAGAGGTGCTTAAACATGTCCGACAATTAATTCTAACTGTAGTTAACCTCCAAAAAACAAAACAAAGCAAAACAATTTTTTCCCCCAGATTCCAACAATCCAAGAGTCCAAATTCTTAAGGAGAATTTTCAGCCCAGACCTCCCCTGAAATGTTTCCTGATATTATAAAACAGCTGCTTCAGGGACATTTAGTAAATGACTTTCGTTTATTAAATAGCATTTATTCAGTAAGTAGGTTGTAGCACTCGTGTTAGTTTTCTGTCGCTGCAACGTAATAGGTTACCACAGTGTCACAGCCTGAAAACAGCACCCATTTTATTAGCTCGTTTTTTTGTAGGTCAGAAGTCTTGCTTCTTTGCTTAGGGTCTCACAACGCTAAAATTAAAGTGTAGGCTCTGACATGGGGATTCTTAGGGTGGAACTGCTTCCAAGCTCCTTCAGCATGTTATCAAAATTCAGTTCCTTGTGGCTGAAGGACTAAGGTCCATGTTTACTTACTGGTTGTCAGCAAGGGGTCATTCGGAGCCTTTGCAGTCCTTGTAATTGACACTCTCCATCTTCCAGCGGGCAGCATGCCCCACTCTCCTGACACTTTGTATCTTTCTGACTTCTCCTGCCTGATCCCAAAGCCACTCTCACACTTTAGGTATTTATCGAGTAACACCCCACTTCTGGTACCAAAATCTGTCTTCTCTTTCTGCATAATAGATCTCCACAAATTTAGCAGTTTAAAATGGCACCTCTTGATGATCTCACAGTTCTGTAGGTCAGAAGTCCAGGCTGGCTTACTTGGATTCTTTGTTCAGAGCTGCACAAGGCTGCACTCAAACCATCAGCTGGGCTGGGCTGTCACTCAGAGGCTCTGGGGAAGAACCCTTTTCCAAATTCATTCAGCTGTTGGTAGAATACATTTCCTGATTCTGTTGTTCTGAAGTCCCTGTTTCCTTGTTGGTTGTCAACAGGGGGCTGCTCTTTCTTTCTAGGGGTCGTCCACATTCCTTCTTCTTACATGGCCCCGTCTGTTTCCAAAGCAGCAAACCTGTGTTGAGACCTTCTCATGCTTCACATCTTTCTTTTACTTTTGCTTTTACATCTTGAAAACATCCTTACTTTTAAAGGGCTCCTGTAGTTAGATTAGGCGCACTCTGCTCATCTTTTTTTACATATATATGTCATGGGTGTAATATATCATCATGTTCCCTGGTTCCACCCACACTCAAAGGGAATAAGATTGTATAAAGTAAAGGGTCGTTGCAGGTCATGCTTGGAATCTGTCACTGCCGCACTTCTAGGGAATATGCCAGACATGAAGTTATGCAAGACTCTAGCTGACTGAAGAATTCATATAATATAGTAAGATGATCTGGGCAAAGTGAGAAGGTGATTGTAATGTGTGGATTAGGTAATAATAAGAGCGTTCACTTGGTGTAGTTTTTTGAGACCATTCCTAAAAGCATTGCCCAAGTTATCCTTCACAAAAGCCCGGTGACATGGAGCTCATTATTTTCATTTTACAGAGGAGGAGACTGAGGCTCAGAGACCTTAAGTGAATTGATAGAGGTCCAATGCTGTCAGAACTGAGGCTGGAACCCGGATATGTTTGATTTCAGGATGCTTGAACACTACCTGCTGTCACTTCTGGTACTTGCTATTTACAGTTTGTGCCCCTTCTGACTCCCTCATGTGGGTCACCTCACATGACCGTTATCTGGACCAGCCTATACTTTTTCCATCTTCAACTCCGTGTCCCTCCACGTGAAGCCCAGTTAGCCAGTGAGGACTTCTTCAGCACCCTCAGGGAGATGGGGAGAGCCAGAGGGGCCCTTTCTCCTTCGCTTCTTAGGTTCTCTCACCCCTCAGTGGTGCCGCCTCCTCCCGCAGGGCTCTTGCGTCCAGAAACGTCCAGGTGAGGAGCAGGCATCTGTCTGTCTTCGTGGGTATCCCTAAGCCACAGGGGTACATGTACAACTCAGTGACGGGTCCTGCAGCGGGTTCTGCCTTCCCTCCCATGTCAGTAAATACAAAAGTCTGGCAGTAACACGGCAGTGTCCCCATCTGCAAAGCTGCGATGAGTGTCTCCTTTGGACCTCTCTCTCACTGAATTGGGCCCTTCGGTGGGGAACAGAAAATAAGACCTCTGCATGCCCGGTAAGGAAGACTGTCTCCACGACTCTCAAGTCATCTTATATAGACTAGAAAGTATAATGAGGAGGGAGGGTTTAGAGGGTGGGGGCTGCTGTTGATCACAGCCCTGGCAGGGGATCTGACCCCATCTTACTGAGAACATCAAGTGTTTTCTTCTTGTCCCCATAGTTCAGCTCAAGTTGCTGAGGCAAAGGCAACGAAAGTACCATTTGCTAATCTGATACTTCAGAGCTGGTTTCATAGTATGTGCTGAATAAATGCCCATTGAACATGGCTATCTAGGACTATAGTGTCATTTTAAGTAACTCTTCATTGAAAAAAAGAACAACTTCTTGCTTTTCTTATGGTCTTTTCTGCCTTCTTATCACCACCAAATTCCATCCCAAGTTCTTTCATCCAATGGGAAAGAGAAAATATCCTGACCACAGAACGCATTCCTCCAAGGTCTGTCAGTCAGGCTAAGTCATTTTAACCTGGAGAATAGAACATGCCTTTGCCACGCCTGTAGTTTCCTTCTGTCATTGTGCCGGGGGGCTCTCATTTGTTTAAATTCTTAACTAGAATTTATTTGAATGTGTCTAATTTATTGTAAGTAATTATAATAAATTTCAATGTAATTAAGTGATATGACAATATTGGTCATAACGGAATTAATCTTAGCACAGTATATAAATAAAAAATTATTTAACAATGTCTACGGTGCATTTCAAAACTGAGATACAATGTAAATCAGTATGCCTGAATATAGGGTAAGGAAAACTTTGCAAGCAGAGAGATGGATTTTCTGTCAAAAAAAAAAACTTGGCTCAGAATGATAGTTGCAATAGGACCAAGTATAAATGTGTCTCCACACTGTCCTCCAGCCTATGAACTTAGTTCAGCCCTGGAAATCCTATGTTGTCCTATATTTGTATAGTGTTACTAATGAAATTCCTAAATGAGTAACGTCAAGACTATACCAAAACGTGTGTATATGGTTGGCACACATTAGTAGAGAGTAAATATTTATTGGAGTTTTTCTTTTTACATTTAGAATAATGACCAATTTCTATTTATATACAGTTTTGGTCAGAGGGGAGAACTTTGAAGGAATGTTTACTCCCACCCCCAAAAAAGGGCAAGTATCAGTTATCAACTGCAACGGAACATAAAAGACACTTCTTTAACTAAGACTTAGAGCAGATTGTGACACAAGGGAGATGCAAGTTGGTGAACCAGGCTCAAAAATTAAAACATGTTTGCAAAAGCAAGCAGAGAGCCCGGATAACTTCAGATTATCAGGTTGATCTTTTTCTCCCCTCAACTTAAAACTGCTAGTGATGAAAGCCTCTTGGTTTGAACGGGGGAACTCAGTTGTCACCCATGGATAATTTAATAGAAGGAAGGTCATTTGTTTCTAATCTTGACTAGACCTGACTGTTAATACTAGGTGATTATTGGGGAAGTTGTTTTCAACCATGTAGTTTTGAAGACCTGCTATGCTAAAAAAGCGTGTGGAAATTATGTAAACTCCCAAATGATTTGGGATATTAAATTCTGTATGATTAATTATATATATATGCTTGAAGTCATTTTTGTTGCTCAGTATTTGAGAAAAAAAGTCTAATTTTAAACAAAAAGTTCGTATTTAAGATAAAAGTTTAAGATAAAAAAATTTCAGTCTTACAATTCTATCTTCAGAGCCTTTGAGGGAAGACGGAAGTTGCCTACAAATAGTAAATGCAGCTATAATTATGTAATTAGCAGGTTGGCATTTTTAAAGGAAGGCAAGGGATTGTGTGTCTATTAAAATTTTTATTTAAAACAAGAGTACCATTAAAAAAAGAATTTATGTGGAAAATGAGAAATTTGTAATAATGCTGTGAAGTGTATTTTTCCAAGTGACGTCTGATTAAGGCTTGCAGACACCACAAGGTTAAGCAGAATGGTATTAATTACTACTTGAAAATGACTTTGTGAAATAGCAAAATGTCCATGTTCCATTATGTGTGTATGAAATATACATACGAAATCATCTCTAGTGTTTCTCTTGGGGTTGAGATTGGTGCCCTTTTCATTATTTCATACTTTTATGGTCTTATCTTCATCTTCTGCTTCCGTTCCGGCCACAAAGTTTATTTCACAGTGTAGCATTGCTATTGATTTTCTTTTCTATTTCTTTCTTAGAGTAATTCTGCAGAAGTTGCTGTGTAAACATCACAGGAAATAGAAGCAATCACTCTGTTTTAAGATGAAATTTTATTCTGACAATGTTTATAAGCATAGTTTTACATTCAGAAGATTGCGGACTTTATACAGGGTTTATGAAGACTTTCAACAGATTTATTTTCCTGGTTTGAGACAGCTTGCCAAAGAAAGCAATTTTACTTAATACAAGTGCCAGTAATAATGTTTTCTCCTTAAGGCCTTATAAATGCTGCCTAGTTCTTAAGTAGTTCATTGCCCTGAGTGATAGATCAGTTTCATGAAACCAAAACAGAGAAATCAGTTTGAAAGGATGAAGAGCAGTTTGGGTACAATTCTGGTCAAGTTACTCAGTTGTTACCAAGTTGTATTAAAAGGTTGATCACTTTAATACTGGCTAACAGTAATTTTCAAATCAAGTGTCCGAAGTAAGTTGATCTTTTATCCATTTTCAAGACAAATCTTTTCTTGCACTGACTTTCTCTGCCTTTCTCTTCCTTGTGAACCCTTGTGCATCGTGCCCTCAATCAGCAGAATGATTTGCATAAGGAAGTTCCCAAAATCATCCTTTGCTTTCTTCATTCATTCATTAGCTTTTACTGAGCAACTTCTATCTCCCTGACATTAAACAAAGGGGGAAAAAAGAAGCAAAATTCTTCCTTTGAAGAGTCCCCATCTACTGGGAAGATAAACAGACATTATAGTGAATATTTACTAACACATCCCTGACTGCCAAGGCAGATAAATCAAAAATTTACTGGATATTCCAGATGCTATAACTCTTTCTGACTGTCGAAGCCGGTTTTACCAAGGAGGAGATGATCTGGGTCTAGAAGGAAAAGCCCCTCCATTCTGCCTTTGCTGTTAAAGGATCATCTTAAGAAACAAGAGCAAGAATGCACCTCACCTCAGGGATATATGCAGTAATAGTCAGCCAGACAGTCTCAGCATTTTTAACCCATGATTTGTATCTATCCACTGAATCCAGTCCCTGGAAGTACTAGCCTGCTCCTAGGAGAAGCATGCATTAGTTTGGAGCCAAATGATTTAAATTCTAGTCCAGGTTTTGCCACTAATTCTTTGTTGCCTCAATTTCCTTATAAGCGTGTAACCAGAACTTAGTTCATCATTCTTGCTCCACCCAATTTATAGAACCATTTTGAAGAGGAAGTAAGATAGTAAGTGCAAATATTTTTTGTAAAGTTAGATGCATTGTGCAGATGGGTGATGGGTGGTGGGTGGTGGTGACATTAGCTGTAAAGCACCACTGAAGTACTACAGACAGTCCTGGCAGTTAGGACAGACTGTGACAGATTATGTTTCCAGAATAGGTGCATACATTGAAACAAGACATGTCAAATCTAATTGTTCCCCAGAAATGCTATTAATAGGGATTACATTTCCAACCAATAGTCTCCTGATCAAAGTTATAGACATCATAACACACGCCATCTGTAATCACATATTAAGTCAATTTTTCATGCTATACTTGGCCACTATTCAATGAAGAACTTTCTCCCCAAAATAGTGTGTAAATGAAAAGCCCAGGAAATAATCTCATACTTTAATATTTATAAATAGAGTGGACTCTGTAGAATTCTTATCTTCTCAAAAATGGCTAACTTATTGCAGCAAATGAACACACCAAAAAGATCACAAATCTGAACTAGGGCTCTTTGGATAGTGTTTGACAGGCATTACTGAGAACACTTTGGGAAATCCTTGGGTCCACTTGAGTCTTTTTGAGCAATTCTTAAGGATAGATTTAGGGTGTATTTACCTGCTCACATAGTCTTAATGAAAGTTTTAATGTAACAACTTGCTGATTCCTCTTTCTGTAAGGAAAAGGCTTTTTTTCCCCTCTAGTTGTCATCTCATCAGTACTGGGAGCTGTATCTAACCTGTTGTAAGAAAAAGCACAAACCCTTGCTCACACTCAGCTTTGCGCCCTTTGCCCGCTCCTTACTGCTTCATGGTATGAAAGAGCCACAAAGGATTGGCTTGAATTGCAGCCAGACCCCCAGGTTATTTATTGCTGAGTTTGAGGCAGAATTTCACAATCAAATCACAAATCCTGCATGTTATCTTACCTATCAGATCATAGTGACTGTGAAAACAGTGCTTTGTAAACTTTTAGGATGTTTGGCTATAAAATAATGAGGACAGATTTTTCACAGACACATTAGATCTTAGACTTGGAAGATTTTTTTTTTCTTCCACAGCATAATCATGGCATGCAAAATCATTTTGGTGCTATCCCCAGTATCAATAACCAGTCAAAAAGTACAAAGTCCTCATTTTTTATAACTACAGATCACCTTCTTTCTCCCAAGGTGATTCCCCTAGGTTTTTGCTTCTTTTGCATCTCTCCTTTCATAGCCTTTTCACACGGGCAGAGAGGACCCCGGTGAAGGAAAGGGCTGCTTGAAGATGCATATTACTCAGCATGACATTTTATGTATTTCACTTGAAATTTCCATACTAGCATTTTAAGCTTTGATAACATAAGTTAATTTTGAACCATTAGCTATGTATTTTTTTATTGTGCCCATTGATTGCTGAGAGACAATGAACAAAAGTTGATCTTTTGAAATAGGCCCCTATTTTGAGAGGCGTTTCAGTTTTGTGGAAGGCAGAAAATACTCTGGAATTTTCCAGTGATGGAATAGCAAATTGTTGCAGTTTATAATCCTCCAGAAAGTCAAGATCTGAAGATTGTTATCTTGGTGAAATTCCATTCTGAGCAATATGCTTTGAAACTTCAAAATAATTCACCAAAGATCAAAAACAGAATGTTTGTTGGTTTTGAGGTTACTTTTGAGCATCTGTTGGTTATATCATTGTAAAATTCTGTAAACACATCAAGAGGCAACTGATCAGTTCCTTGTCTGTGATCTTATCAAGTCTGGTCCTCTTGCTATTTCAGCAGAAGCATAGAGCATATTGTTTTAACTTTTAAAAAACGGAAAAGAGACTTTCATTCCTGGAAGCAGCATTTTCTATCTCTCTGATCAGCATTGGCAGCTGTTCATTTTCTGCTCGAGTGAACTTAGAGGAAGGCAGTTACCTTGCATGTGATGAATGGTAGGTGATCTTTGGCTGTCCCCATCTTAGACAGTGTTTGTCTTATCCTGGCAAGAAAATCTTCACCATTTCTATGGACTCCTAATAATATTTTATAGAATCTATTGTTTCTTTAAAAATGCCCCCCAAAAACTCTATGCTTTAATAAACAGGGTAACCAGCACGTGATGGAGAAGAATTTGTTCACCTTTTCCCTCTTAAAGAAACCCATGTCTCCAGCAATTAGATTAGCCCTTATTACGAATGATACTCGGCCAGTGATGCCTTAAATACTATCATGGAACAAAATACAGCCATGTCAGAAGCAAATCAATGGCTTAACCCTCAGCTTCTTGGTTTCTGAAGAGGTCTTTGTTCCCTTCACAGGGAACTTTAGTTTTTAATTATATTCATCAATTAGACACTTCAAAGTAAACCACTTGCTTTGTAGGAAAAAGCAGGATCAGGACATTAACATTGGAATAATAATGTTGAGAACCCTTTCTTTTCTTTTCCAATTGTGCTAGACATCATCCTATTCCAACATAATTTAATTCCTTCCGGTGTTTTATGAAGTAAATGCACGCAAGAAAATGCACTGTCTGTGAATGTCAGCAAATAGTGATGAATAGCTTAACTAGGCAATGTGTTACACTTTACTGGATTAGAGCTGTGCGCTTTGTGCTCCATTCACATCCCGCTGGACTCTGAAGAATGATGCACAGATATGTAGGAAGACAAAGATGTCGGTGGTGCAGGTGCTGTTGAAGTTTTCACAAATGATGACTGAGGGATGGTGGAAAAGGAATAGATTCTTGCGACTCCTATTTTAACTGTTTCTCCCCCCACCAACACTTTTTGTGAATGCTTCCGAAGGTTCATTTCTCCAGCAGTTTCTTTCTTTTCCTGTCATGCCCCTCCCTGGTCATCTCACCCAATGCCAGCAAGGCTCTGTCTATGCACTCTCTGCAGATTACTCTGAAGTCCACATTTCCAGCTCCAACTCAACCATGAAAAGGTCCCCCCAACATCTCACATTTAGCATGTATGGAAGACCTTCCCACCAAACAATTCCTTCTCTCCACTTGTTGATGAGAGTGGTTCCCCAGAAATTGAGGGTGACACTGTAAAAGATATCTTTGAGCTTACCCAGGTTGGATGACTTTCTGTGCATTGTCTCCTCCGATATCCCTTCCTTCCTCTACTTTCTTCCTGCCATCCTTTCTGCCACTGAATATGTGCTTCTGTCATCCTGCTTACACTCTCCCTGCTTCTCCCACCCATCCCCTATCCATCCTCTACACACCTTGAAACAAATATTCTTAAAAGCATAGCTTGAAGCATTTAAGAACTTTTTCTGAGTACTTAATGATGTGAAAGTTCTATAATGTTGAATGGGTCACATTCTGCCCTTAACGAGCATATTGTCTTCAATATTACATAGACTATATATAGCATAGCATATATGGCATATTATATATCATATAATATATAATATGTACCTACACATGTAATTCTACATGTAAATATTAGGAAAGCCCTATGTTTACATGTTATGTCTTTACTCATGCTGTTTTCTCTGCCTTAATGACTGGTTCAAAGCTTGGCCTCAAGACACAGATACAGTGCCATCTCCTCTTGGAGGAAAATCCATGTAGAAATGATCTCAACTTGATTTTATTTAGGGATGCATGCATGTCAGTCTCCACCGCTAAATGTCAGTGTTCACTGTCAGAACCTATATCGTATCCCTCCCCAAGTCCGTCCACATCACTTGACGGAAGACCTTGCGATGCACTGAGTGCAGGGCTTTAGTCCCTGCCCTGCTTTGAAGGCGATGTGTCCTTGACTAGGCTGCTTAATACCTACGGAGTGAGACTGGTGTGAGACCTAACCGAGATAATACACACAAAGTACTTAGCGTCGCCCCAGGAGCGCCGTGGGCACCCAGCGAAAGTGTTCGTTGTTATTTGTTCTCTTAGTACATGTGTGGCACTTACGAGACAACCAAAAAGACATTTTCCTGCCCCAGTTCTGTGGCTCGTGAACTGCCCACGCACGACACGTGGCCGGGCGTTCACACCCGTAGCAGCACTGTGTGCTCCCGGACCTCACTTCCAGCTGGCCCGCCAGGGACATTTTAGACAAGAGGTAAGATTTGATATTTATCTTCTGTGTTCTTATACTTTCACTTCAAAGAAGGAACTAGAGAAGAATTACAAGTGTGGTT
Source organism: Vicugna pacos (assembly GCF_048564905.1). Lineage (NCBI taxonomy): Eukaryota > Metazoa > Chordata > Mammalia > Artiodactyla > Camelidae > Vicugna > Vicugna pacos. The sequence goes on from NC_133001.1 coordinate 24,786,581, forward strand.
TAAAGCGTTCCATTTTATTGATTTGTTTTTATTTTTTGTTAAATTTTATTACTCAGTTTTTTTCCTCCTTATTGTTTTTTTTTTTAACAATAATTTTATCCTAAACTTACGTTCATGGACTACAGTTATAAAACAAATCCATTTCCATGCACGTGTTGGAGCCTTGCAGTGACACACAGGCACAGAGGAGCAGGAGGCAGCGGTGTTCTTTTTGGCACAGGTGAAAAAAATAAGAGCCGTTAAGATCAGTGATTGCCTGAAGTCGTCCAGCTGTTAAACAGCAAAACCTGTTGCCCTGCCTCTTGCCTTCCGAGATGGCCCACACTCTGTCTACAGAGCGTGTGTCTACTTTTACTTTAAACTAGACACCCTTACACGTCTTGGTCTCTCTCCTTCTTACCTTTTGAGACGGCCTGCGTCCTGCCTGTGGAGTGTGTATCTCCTAAGACACTGTCCCTTCTGAGTCAGATGGTCCCCACTCTGTCTATGGAGTATCTGTCTAAATAAACTTGCTTTCACTTAATAAATAAACAGCAAAAACTGAGCTAAAACCCAGGCAATGTGGTGAGGAATCTTTTGCCATTCTTTATACACTACATTACCTGCCACCTTGTTTCTTTAACAAGGACCTCTAGAAAGGAATAGCCCTTGAAGAGACTACCCAGAGAGAGGTCCCTTTATTTGGTGTTTCCAAGGTATTTCCACACCCAATTGGATAACATTACATGACCTTTCATGTTTCAATTTTAATTAAAAAAAATCACATCTATTACTTTTTTCTGATTCCAAAAGCAATGTGTTTATTGTAGGAATTTTATAGAACACAGATAAACACAAAGAACAAAATAAAAAATCACCTATAGTCTCACTATCCAGAAAGAGATAAATGCTAGAAAAAAATGTTGAGATATATATATATATATAAAATTCTAGATTTATTTGCATATGTATGAATTCAAAAATGTTTTCTTTGAAACAATAGAAATATGCTATAAATGCTATCTCATGACTTAATTTTTCACTCTGTCTTCTGTGGAAACTTTGTCGTCATTTTTATTCATTGCATATACTTCCAGTATGTGAATATACCATACTTATTTAACCTGTCTCCTATCTGTAAACAAAGGGGTTTCAGTTTTTCAGTTGTAAGGAAAAAAGATGGCTAATATCTTTTTAGGTAAAATAATCTACAAATGCTTTTTTTTAAAATTAAGATCAATTCCAGGAGGTAAAAATTAAAAAAAAAAACAAAACCAGGAACAAAGAGAATGTCAGAACTTAAATTTTTCAACATGAATCATTTATTGTACTACAGAAGGGTTCTTTCAATTTGTACTCCTAGAAGCAGTGTATGAGAGTAACACTTTGTTGGGTTTTTTTTTTTTTTAAGTTTTTTGGGGGGGTAATTAAATTTTTTATTTAATTATTATTATTTTTTAATGGAGGTGCTAGGGATTGAACCCAGGACCTTGTGCATGCTAAGCACACGCTCTACCACTGAGATATACCCTCCGCTCTGAGAGTAATGCTGTAAATGTCAACATGTATTAATTTGTCAACACTTTAATTAAAATACTAAAGGCCTTCCTTTCTCCCTTCTTTCCTTCTTTCTTCCTCCCCTTCCTTCCTTCCTTCCTTCCTGTCTTTTCTTCCTAGCTCCTACATAGCAGGTTCTTTAATTTGGGGTGAGGGAGCACCCCAAAAGAGCACACGTCCCAGTGACTGACCACTCTGCTCTATAGCCCTGGGTTGCTGGCAGCATTTTCCCTTAAAACTTCATGTACCACCAAAAACAGTCATGGAATTACATTTTCAATTGGATCGTATTTAGTGTCCTGTTCCCATAATAAAGCTCTGTCCCTTTCATTGAATTTTTGTGGGGGAGAGAGTCTGAAATGTTACTTTTTACTCTGCATTTTAGTGTGCACTGTTAATGAATATGAGTTAGATTTTTGCTGTATTTGTCAGAAAGACAGCCTAAACCATTCAAAGAGGAAGATTTAGTAGCTCCCAGAACAGAAAGAAGCCTTGAATAAACAAGCTGGGGAAAGAAAAGTGTTAAGGTCCAGCCCTCGGGACTCAGACACTGCCAGGAATCAGCCTGGTTCTCCTCTCTGCCTCTCTTAGGTTGTCCATTTCTTCCTACCTCACTGCAGACTGTTTTCCCTCGTGACAGAAAACTTGGTTTTTGCTCACTCCCTAGTTTTGTTGCCTTAATCTTTAGCCCCTTATGGGGAATTTACCAGAATTTTGGGGGAGATACATGAAATCCACATATCCTTGGGTGGGATGTGGGAACAGATATTTAGCTCTGGATTCAAAAAGCTAGGTGGAGTACCTAGTCCTGGACCAGTCAAATGTGTTTAGAGAGGTGCAGTGCTGTGGTTGGCCCAATTGGGGCCTATTTTGGATCTGTCAACTCTGGCCAGAGAGGCATGATCACAGAAGAAGTGGCGGTCCCTAAGGGTTCCATGTAGGTGAAGTACAGTGCGGGAGAATAGGTCCCACTGAAGTGAGGGGTAGTTTTAGTAATCCCTGAAGATAAAGGTGCTGCTGAGTAGAAATAAGCAAAAATACATCTCTCATACGTAATGCCTGAATGATTTTCTTTTTTCCTGTGACACCTGCTATCTCTCTGCACTTTAGAAATTGTAAAGTTGTACAAAAAAAAACCATGTAAATCCATGTAGGTACATTTAGGAGTAATATATTTTTGCTCCTTCAGGAAAACATTGAAAGAAGCAGAATATGGAATTATTAATAGTTAAGGGTTTTGCACAAACTAGTGAGCTTTATTTCATATAGAAAATGAATAGAAATAAATATCCAAGATAGAAATGTTTGCACTTTTTAGTTATGTCCCTCACTAGTTCTGATGATGTTGAAATGTAGACAAACCAGCTAGAATGTGGGCTATTTTCTTCCAAGAATGTGGGCTGTATTTGTCTTTATAAAGTTCAGTGTCCCTCGCAAGTGCTGTTTAAACCTCCTTAATAGGAATTAATTAATACAGCTTATGCTTGAAGACTGCGTCAGACCCACCCATTGCTATGCCTGTCTCTTTGATAAATGAAGCGGTAAAAGATGATTAACTCTAGGTCAGCTCACTGAATTGTAGTTTGGGCAAAGCTCAGATCTTCTCAAAGTGATCAAGTGCACGATTTCTGTAAAGGTAATTCAGTCTACTTAGAGGAGAATTATCAGTGTTCTCTAGGAGTAGTAAATTCATCAACAGAAGAAAAAAAATTGCTAAGAGGTATAAAGAGCCCCAGTTTCACACCCAGGAAATGGTTTGAGTTGGAAATTCTACTTTGATTTGGCATCAGTCTTTCTACTGATGAGCATATGGCATAGTGATGGTAGCAATTTGCATGGTTTGGCTAATAGACTGAGAGTTCTTGCAAGTGACAATAAAAAACAACTGTACCCAGGGGCCTAAATCTCTTCTTAACAATTTGTTCAAGCAAACTGCTCACCAAAGATATATGCTCAGAATCCAACTAATGTTCAACATTTTGAATGTTTACTGTGTGCTGTTTTGTTTTTTTTTTCACTGTGTGCTTTGCACTGAGCTAAAAGCTATATATATATAAAGATAAGAAAGATGAAGTGTCTATTCCCAAATAGCTTGTAGTTTAGTGAAAGAGCTAGCTGGGTAAAGAGAAAGTTAGAGTCTTAATATAGTAACTTTTATTGAAGAGATGTAAACAGTGTGCTTGCTATGGGAGTACAGGAGTACTAGAATGAATTCTGCCCAGGTACCAGGTTTAGCCTCCCTCATGTGGTCCATTGACACTGCACCATGAGGAGCAGAAAAAAATTCTGTGTGTGGAAGGGCACACATTAAATTAAGGCTGTAACATATGCAAGGGTAAGAGTCCCTGAATGGCTTTCTATCTAAAACCATTCAGGAAGTATAATTTAACTATGACCAGAAGCATGTCTGTACAAGCCAGTGCTCTCTCTTCACTGTCCCGTATTGAACTAACCACTTGAACACTTGAAATGTGAGCTAGAATGACTAGGAAGTTATGTTTTTTTACTTTAATTTAATTTTAATTAAGTACGTCGGGGCTAGTGGCTACCATATTGGACAGAGCAGGTACAGACAAAAGTCTTCAGGCCTAGGTAATTCTGGAGGATGTGAGAGAAGATTGTGGTCATGGTGAGAAGTCTGTGATTGAGTAACGTGGTGGATGATTCATTTATTTCAATGGCAGCTCAGGCACCAGTGTGAAGAAGATGGACTACAGAGAGAAGGGATGGTGGCAAGCTGAGAGATAAAATGGCCTGACAAGGGCAGTGGCAATGAGTCTGAAAGAGCACAGGGACACATTCCGTAAATATAATCAGTAAAAGTAGGTTACCAGCACCTGTGAAAGATAAGAGGCTGTAGAGGACTCTTAACATCTTTAACTTGGGAAGTTTAATGAATGCCAATGCTTACTAGAAAAAAAATGAAAGAGGAGGAGTAGCTTTTGTAGAAGGAAGAGCAAATCCAATGTTTTAAATATTTAGTTAGAAATGACACACGGATATTAAGATGCCTGGAGTTTCTTAAATTTTAGGGAAAAAAAGATGAAAATTAATAGAAGTTGGATCACTTGAAATATGTTGAACGTATCTTTCGATCAAGAGATACATAACCATCCTAAAGTCGTTGTTAATGTACTCTCTCTTTTTATTCTGATTAGGGCATCATTGTATACTCAAGGAAACTTTAATGAATGAAGCAAGTTTATGCATAGATTAGTGAGTAGAGGAGAGGCCTGGAAAGTACAAGAACCATCCTGGCACTGCCATTTTTTTTTTCTGGGAGCTTTGACAAAGTGAGAAAATGTGTCTATTTTCTTACATTTATACAACTGTTGTATAAGGGGTCGTGTTCTCCTGTATCATTTGCTTCTCTGGGTACACAAATAGTCCATTTAAATTTTCCACCATATATAAGATGATTCTCCGAGTTATTTCCCCAGGATAGATGATTAATCGTGAGGATTACATCTCTACTTCTTCACCAGCAGTTAAGCAAAATGTCCACTCTTTGTCTCTGTGGGTCATTCATCATCTGAAGTCTTAACTTCATTCCTGTCCCAAGCAGGTGGCTCCAGTGGATGAAAAGTGGGTTCCACCAAGTGAGCGATGCCTGTGTATGTTCATGACATCAGTTTCTCTAGCAATCACTTGTTAAAGTCAAATTTGACAAACAATAAGCCACTTCTTCTGTGGCAATGACTCTCCCTCTTTCTGCTCCACTGTTTCAGGCAAAAGCTGTGCCTTTGCTTAAAGGCTTCTATTTGCACTACTTAAAGTTGTACTCTTAGGGAACTCTTAACGTGAACTTGGAAAATAGGCTTTCAACCTAGTGGTGATTATACACACTGTATATTTAACCCTGCTTTGGCACATTCATACCGGAGGAAAGGCAGAGTTTGCCAGTATGGACTGTCTCTGAGTCAGTGCTCCTTGTGGACCTAGGATATATTATATTCCTCAGAACTGGGGGGAGTCCTCAGGCAGTAATTACAGGGCAGTCTTTAAAATGACAAGTATTTAATCATACCAAATGACAACACTTTGCTCCTGAGAATCTGATTAAACCTTGTGTCTCTCTGTCCTTTGACAGTGTGAACATCAGCATCAGCGACACTTTCCGATTGCAGTTCTAAGTCACATGACAGTTAAAGAGCAAGAAAGGAATATACCAATGCTTGGGACCTTTCCAGAAAGCCGACTGGCCCTCTAGACAAGCAGGTGCATGGCTAGGACTCAACATGTGTGCAGGAAAAGGAAAGCAACTAAACTTAACCAAACGGTGACGAGACTGACGATGAGAGCCATTTAGCTGTTGGAGAAGTTGGATTCTGTATTCTTGTCCTTCGTGTATTGGTGTGATAGCACAAATAAGTGCTAACAGTTATTGAGCAATGTAGCAAGGGCTCTGCTTAAATTAAAAAACTTGCTCTTTAAATCAATTCTATGAAGTAGAGACCAATATTAGCCTTGGCTTTGTTAACGAGGACACTGACCCACAAGGAGCTGAAGTGACTGACTCGGTCACATACTCAGTAAATGGTGGTGCTGTCTGTCTCTGGAGCACACATTATTAGTATCCTAACAATCTTTGGAAGTCTCTAGGTTCCAAATGACTTTTACAACTTTCAACAAGTATTAGTTTAATACTCATGGGTATCAGATTCTCATCCATATTACTTTTGTTTTCTAAATATGCTTCTGCTTCTGTAAATATATTAGTAAAATGAGTGTGAGAATAGAGGCTTCTGAAAGTCAGCAAGCACCATTCTCCAGAATCATAAGGCTGGAGGACCTATAGAAGGAACATTGCAGGTTGGAAATAATCTCAACTCTCAAATGTCCCACTGCAACTCAGTATCCATTTCACACCCAGATTCCATCTGTCAGTTAGGATTTCTTTTACCAAAGGTGAGCAGCACGTGTACATCCACCTCACAGGCTTCAACCACAAGCCTGAAATCTCTCAAGTGCTTTCAAAGCCACTGTGGAATCTCCAGCTATAACTATTTTGTATTTGCTTTCCCTAAAAGAAGAAATCCTGTGGTTAAAGATTCCTTCATAGTAGAAACTTGTTTTAACAATGCTCAAGTCAAGACTAATTGAGTAGCTTTTTCCTTATTTTGCAAGTGATTTAGGGAATGAATGCAGTCCCATGGGAAGTTTACAATGGTAAGAATGGCGGTATAGTGAATGAATTCTGGGTGGCTAAGATAGTATTTGTGATGCAGGTTGGAGTTTTATTTTGTCCTATCTAAGTTCATATTACAACCAAGGCATTGATCAGTACTAATTTCACTAACAGCTTGAAGAATCACCTCTTCTCCAGATGTATCTTCTGTGGTTCACATGCCCTTTTTAGCTCTCTTTTACACTGGATATTCAGGTGTCCAGAAAGAGACTCTATCTGTAGAGTCAACTAAATGTTTTCTTTTCAAACACAGTTAATTTGGATTTTTCAGTTATCCAGGTATCTTAAGAAAAGTTATCTGTACACTGCTACTGGTGCCAGCTCTGTAGCTGGTGGAAGTGTAGCTGGACGAGATTAACTGTTCATAAGAGAATTTGATTCATCCTTTTGTAGTCAATGTTTAGCTATTCCTTTATTTGTTCTATAAACATTCATTTATAATATTGTTTGCAATGTGGGTAGGTGCTGTGGAGAAAGATAAAAATAAGACAAGTGCCTTGCCCTCTAGGTGTTTGCAGTCAGCTTTTCCTGGGAGTCTGTTAAGGCACTGACTTGAGAGAATGCATCACCACTCAAGTTTCCCCCTGGCTGTGTGCAATTATTGCAGTCTTGATAAAGAGAAATTTGGATAACTGCAGCACTTGCTGAAACTCTGACCTTCTAAAGATCCTAGATGTGAGAGGGGTCTTTTATCATTTATCTGAAGTACCTAATATTTACAGAGTACACACCAAATAGAGCATCTGTGCTGAATGTCAGAGGGGAAACAAAATGAGACAGAACTAGCAACATTTTTTTCCTAGCACACTCTTTATGTAAGAACTAAATATAGTTTAAAAGTTTACAATATAAAGTAGTATCAGTGAGATGAGTGGTAGAGAGTATAAATGCTAAATACATTCAAAGGTTAGGAAAATGTTGTCCCAGACAACTGACTTAAGTGTGGAGACATAGAATTTCAACTGATAAACAACACAAGGAGAGGAATTTCAGATGGAGTGAGGTTTTGTAACATGCATCAGCAAAAGAGTGTTATACAAAGAACTCGGTTTGTATGTATATATATATTGGCCTATACATATATATGCACATATATATTTTATACTTATATGTATGTGTAATATATATACATCTTCTGTGTAAAAGCTTTGTTTATTGAAATAATTTTTAACCTAAATATAAAAGCAGCAGAAGTAAAAATCAAACTACTTTTGTGTGATCCCCTGTTGCTCTTGGGATTTAGGCTCAGGCAAATAGCAAAATTAGGTTTCTATCTCACATCCTTTCATTCACTAATGTATTCATTCACTCAGTACTTAAATATGCCCAGCCTTGTGTTGTGTGTTTGACATTAGGATAGCCCTGGATAGTAAAATAACTCGCCAAAGGAAAGCATCAACATGCTAGATGGGATTTGTCCAGAGAGTGATGGGAAGGCCACGTGATTCTGCTGAGGGGTTTATGGACTGATTGTACAAATGTTATCTGAGTTCTTGGAGCTACTAACTACTGCCCCCTCCACTCCAGGCATTCCAGCTAACTTAAAATTTGCATGAGTCTTTCTACAATAGTGATTTGAGTTTAGCTTATCTCATATTTTTTCCAGCATATTCTAGTTTTCATTTCCACAAACTTTTTCCAAAAGATATTAGAGATAAATTTGCCTCTTACCACTAATTTGTTCTATCTGTTTAAGTTAAAGATATATTACTCCCTAAATAAAGATTTATGACTAAAGATATCCTAAAGATACATTACTCTCAATTTCCCTAGGCAGAATCAAATGAAATTACTTTGTCTAAATCTGATATGCTAAGTAATTCTAAAGTGTAACTTTAGAAGGAAACCATTCTATGTTTAATTGTAAAACGTCTGCACATCTTGACAACCCAGAGAAAATAAAATTGTGTTTTTGCAGATTATGACATACTTGGAGAAATATTTTCATGATAAGGTATTGGCAGAAAAATAAAAGACTCATAGGGAGTATTGAATGAGAGCTCAGTGGAGAAAAAGAAATGCAAGGAAAAGAGAGGGAGTGTGAGGGATATAAGGAATGACATAATCTCATAAGGATTCATGATTCAAAGAAATGAACTAAGGCCAAATACATATGAGAAAAATAATTAATGATGAAAAAGATGTAGACTACAAAATGAGGAATCAGAAGGCGTTATCACAATCCTGATCAGAGAAGGAATAATACTTCTCTCCCAGGGGTAGGCATTGGCCTGCTCAGTATTTTAAGTTTTAATTGAGAGTCTCGTTGTCCATTGACCAGATCTCTTCTCATTTATTTTCACAGCAATCTTGGGTAGCAGAAAAGTCATCATTTAGAAAACTGTAATAGAATTGATGACTTATTTTCTTAAGATATTTTGCCTACTGTACATAACTCAATAAATGTAACTATTACGAATTAAATCCTTCCTGTGTAAACTGCTCCTCTTCTTTTTTTCCCATATTTTTTTTGTCCAGCCTCGCATCTATGCTTTCTGCAGCACTTTTTTTTTTTTTTAAGTGACATCAGGGCATAACACTGTTACAGGATTTGAAAACTGAACCTCTGGCAAGTTGAAAGTACCTCCAATTTAGACCAGATTTCTGACTTGTAACGTTAAATTTAAAGCTGTCAGAAAGGACGATATCTTTGTACTTTCAATGGGACCAGAGCCAGCTCTGTATTTCAGAGTTCCTTTGGTGAACAGTAGGACACTTTTTTCTCTTTGATTTTATTTCCTAAATCGAATTCTTTCCCCCAAATGACGGAGAAGGCTTTTACACTTTTATTCTTCAGAAACACAGTCTCTACTCCTTCTACCCATTCCAGTGGAAAACTGCTGCATTTTGTAACTGGAAGATTGTCCCTTTTATTATTGGAAGCTTATTAAGAGTAATTAAAGTCAAGATTCCCTCCACTCCCTGCAAATGTTTACTTGAAAAAAAGGTCAGATTTTAGTCACCTGGATAGTGGAGAAAATCCAATAGAGGTGGCAAGCTCTCATCAACATTATGCAATCAGAAAATGTGTTTTATTAACCTGCAATTCCTTTCTTGATGGATGAGTAAGACCTGATATAAAAAAGAATTTCATTTAGCTTTTTTTTTTTTTTGGTTTTTAACCCTAGTCTGATGAGTTTAAGACACCATGTTTCTTTCCCTTTGGTATTTGCATTTGAAGACTGATTTCAAAAAAGTGAAATAAACAAAATGCTAAGTTTCAGAGGAATGTGTGGGAATATTTTGCAGTGTGGGAGGATCATTGAAGTCTTACCAAAAGACGGAAAGCTGCTGTAAGGTAACTCTATGGGTAGAAGCTATCAAACTCAATATATAATTGTAAAGTAATACACAACTTCAATTGTATGATAATGATGTCATTATTTATACCATCAATATAATATATATGTATTAGATATATAATTAGTAAGAATAGCTACACATGTATAACTGATGATTTTTCCATTTCAAGGGCTTATTCCATTTGGCAAGCCCGACATCTTTTGCAGGCTGGTTATCTTTCTGACATGAATTTTAACTGCAAATTGAGTAAGGGGATTTTTTAAGATTGTAGGTATCCCTTTTTTATCTTCAGATTTTAGTTAAATGGAGTTTTAATATTAGAATCTAAAAGTTAGAATAACATTTAAGAATGCTAACATGTTAAGGCTTTTACAGATTCAGTGAATCTCATCTTGGTGCGTGTCCTTTCTAGCATCTCCTTGGGGCACCTCCTTCGTGGTCCCTACCTAGTATCCTACTAATGACATTAGTAATGGCATTGTAAAGGATCGGGTTCCCGGTGTTATTCGTATGTATAGTTATTTGGGGAAGGGGAATAACCTACCTTAATGTGAGATCAGCTTTCCCTGTCATCCAGAAAACACTAGCTTGGGTAGATGTAATCTACTTCCTAAAAACAAGTGTTCTATGATCAAATGAGCTCTGGGAAACTTAAGTCCCATTTGTGGAGAGTCGTAATAGACTTGGCCATATAGAATTCTGAAAAACACTGTTAAAAACCTTACTGGCTAAACTTAGATTAGCAGATAAGCCATCTAATTTACTTTCCCAGGGAAATACTTTTTTTCTGTTAACATGTCCTACAATACATTTTCCTGTTATGATAATCTGGGATCTGTTTCACATCAAGGGCATATTCCATTTGCTATGTACCATTAAAAAATCTCATGCAAAAGATTATGGTACAGTGACATTTAATTTAACTAAAATACTTGGAGAAAGAGGCAGTTTGATTTAAATTAAGGGTTCAGAGGAATCATTTAAATATTTGTATTGTTAGAAATTATTATATATAATTATATCTTTCTATTTTGTATTTATTATTCTAGCAAGTATTTTCACATTGATTTTGAAGATTTAGGGCACTATAAAAGTCTATAATTCCATTCTGTCACTGATAACTATTGCACAGATGCTAAGCTGTAAGAAAGTAGACAGAATGTATACTTAACATATAAATATGGTTTAATCCTACTGAACTTTTAATTTTTTTAATGAAACTAGAAGTTAGGAAAAATCAGTTAATGAAGTTTTGGTCATCTGTGCTCTTGCCAGTTGAGGTTTCTTTATTGTTCTTGCATATTCTTCCTGATATAGTCCTACGTGCTGTTGAATCCACTAAGTAACTATTGACAAATCTCATTTTTGCAACAGACTGACTAATTATTGGATGAGTATAGGAAAAAAACCTGATTGGAAAATGTTAACTTAAGGAAATTGACATAATGTAGTGATATACTTCACAGTACAAGGGTTGATATGTCTGAAACATTATCTCAAACTGTCTTACAGTATTTTTTCTAAGTTGTTTTAGGAGTTTGGAATATCTCCTTAGGAATGCAAAGGCACTATTGTGGTTGGTACTTTTTGAATGGTCATGATGATCTCAGTTGTCATTTTAATCTTCTTCCCTCTCATCTCTGACACACACATAAAGAGATAGCTTTTCAGTTACCTAATGCTTATTGAACATCAGTTTCACCAATTGTTTTTCTAGGACACTATTTTTATCATTTTTTTCAACTTCCCAAAATGTGTTTACCAGTTCTAGGAAAGCAATAAAAGTTTAGTTCCGTCAAGCTGTTTTGTGGTCCCTAAACTATTCATCAAATTCCATTGTGGGAAATGTAAAGTAAAACCTTACCTATCCTCAGCACCATAGGTAACTTACTAGGAGGTAAACAGAATTTCCCCTGAACCATCAAATACATATAAAAAATTCACCTTCACTCTACTCATAGAAGTCTTTAATTTCTCGTATCCTGAGTATTTGATTTTAGCCCATGCATGACTCCAGAGTATTAACTCCAGGGCATTGTGCTGTTTCTGAGCCCAATGTATGTTAGAGGCAGTAGCAAATCAAAGAGGTGAATGGGAGCAGCCCACATTCAGGCTTTCTGGCTGCAGTGGTCAGTAACAGCTAAGAATCTAAGCAGCTAAACAAGAAAGAAACCATTCCTCCTCTTCTACCAAGAAAGGGCAGATTTGAGGATTTTTTTTTTTAATTATGGCTCTGCTAGATGGGATTTTGCCCTGGAGGGGGAAAATGGTATGAAAGACCTATTTCTGTATCAACTGACAAAATGGAGGTATAGATGGTAGATTAGATCAAATAATGTGCTGTATTGTGTTGATAACTCTACTGCAATTATATAAGAGAATATCCCTCTTTGGAAATAGATTGAAATATTTAGGGGTAGAGTGTCATGATGTATATAATTTACCGTCAGTGGTGGTTAAGAAGAGGTAAGTGTGTGTGTGTGTGTGTGTGTGCGTGTGTGCACACGCACGCGCGGGTGCAGAGAGACAATGAGAGAACAAATAAACAAATGGAGGAAAATGTTGCTGGATGAATCTAGGTAAAGGGAATATGGGGATACTTTTTGGTGGTTTTGTTTTTGCATCTTTTCAGTAAGTTTGAAATTATTTCCAGATAAAGTTTTTTTTAAAATCATGGTTTATTGCACAGTACATATTCAAAATATGTTCTTTTGTATTTTTTTAATTCCCTTATCCAATAGCATATATTCATAATGATGGTATTAAGTTATCAAGTAATATCCAGCATCTCATACTTAAGAAAGCAATGCCTATATGATTCACTTCAAGGATGTTTCTATGACAAATAATTAAACTACCATTTTAAGTTTAGGATATTAGAGGAGACACCTTCAACCCCTAGACAGCGTGGCTACAGATGTATGTCCTATCACATTGTGTATAGTGTTACATAAACTTTTCAATAGCATAGTTGAACCAAAAGTAGGTACAGATGGCCCTTCATATCCATGGGTTCTGTATCCACAGATTCAACCAACTACGTATCGAAGATATTTTGAAAAATTTCAGAACATTCAAAAAAAACTTGAGTCTGCCTTGTGCTGGCGACTGTTTGCATAGCATTTACCTTGTATTCAGTATTGTAAGTAATCTAAAGATGACTTAAAGTATATGGAGTATATGCGTAGGTTATATGCAAATACTGATTCATTTTATATAAGGAACTTGAGCATCCTCAGATTTTGGTTCCTGGGGTTGAGGGTTGGCGCTAGAACCAACCCCCAGCAGATACTGGGGCACGACTGTGTGCAACATTTCTAATACTTTTTTAAATCATTTTTCTAATGATAGAAATTATCAGTGGTACCATCTAATATTACTCTTCTTTTTTTTTTACTTTTTTAATTGAAGTACAGTCAGTTTACAATGTTGTGTCAATTTCTGGTGTACAGCACAATGCTTCAGTCATACGTGAATATGCATATATTCGTTTTCATATTCTTTTTCACCATAAGCTACTACAAGATATCGAATATAGTTCCCTGTGCTATACAACTCTGTGTCTTTTTATTTTCTTTCTTACAGCCTTATTAATTTTTACTGGCCTGGTTTAATGAGTAATTTACATATGTATGTGTATATATATATTGTATACACACACATACATACATACATACATACATAATTATTCCACATTTTAAATCAAAGGTTGTGATTTGACGGAGTTGGCTTCTTCCCTATCCTCTTAGTTCAGATGCCCATTTTCTCCCTCACTGTGATGCAGGAGATACCTTTCATGAGACTGAAATGGGGATGATCTTAGAGGCGGTGCTCATATAATCCCTGTAGGTGGCAGTATCTGCCAGAGCTTTTGTGTGGCACTTCTTTTCTCCCTGGCTTTCTGGTTTCTCTCAGACTATTGTCTTGGGCATTCATGAAAATTCACAAGGGCCATGAATGTTGACATGTATGAAATAAAGGGGCAAAGATACAGACAGAGCAGAAAGGGGGCAAGGCTTGAAATTAAAGGGAAAATAACAACTAACAAATGTGAAGAGAGCTAACCGGTTGATTCAGAGTCCCCACGTTGCTACTAAGTTAAAAGGAACAGAAACTGTATTTTGCAGATCCCAAAACTATCTCCTGGGCCGAGCCTCTTCATCAGCCTCTAAAATCCACATGGCTATAATTTGAAAGATAATTCTGCTATAATTGCATCAAAGTAGGAATGATAGGGAATAATTTATTTCTCACTGAAGGAACCAAGATTACGTCAGCAGCTTTCAGAGGCCAATGTTTTGCTTTGAAAATGTATCCTAAGGATGGAAATGGAAGATGAGAAAAAAATATAGCCATAGTTTTGAAGAATGTTAACATATTTTTGTAGGATTTTTATTGGAGTCTTATCAGAATTAGTATAGATGCTGTAAAACTTTGCAGTGATTTTGAAGGTTAATCAGTAAATCCATTTAAAAAAGTCTGGGCAAAACACTGCTTACCCTAAAGTGTAAGCACTGATGGTCATCAATAAAGACACTGTGGTCTAGATAAGAAGCCAAGATATAATAAGTCAATTATGATGTGATAGTTAAACCAAGCAAAGAAAGAGAGGTCACATGGGGAGTGAAGGAGATGGACGGCAGGTGCTGTCCTGAGAAGAAGAAATTAAGTTTGGAATGCATGGTTCCAGGAGGAACTTGGCTGTGAAGGATGAAAAGAATTGAGGTTGGTGAAGAAAAGGTTTTAAGGCATTTGATCTTGGGTGAACACGGGGTTGGAGGCTGGCAACAGTCCTGCAAAGCTTTAGAAAACAGGAAGTAGCTGAGTCTGATTGATGGAAGTGGATGGCCTGTGTCCAGGAGGAGTGGGAAAATGGGTGAAACAGTGGAATAGAGCCAAACTGTTACATAGCTGATTTACAGCCTTGGACGGATCATGAGAAGTCATGTAAAATTATTTTTGCAATGGAGTGAGATGATGAGTGGGAGCTTTTTAAGGAAGATTAATCTAGCTGCTGAGCATTTGCACATTTGCGGCTCTCTCTGTCCTTAGGTAATAAATGGATCCCTAAAAGTTACACAGCCTCTCCCTTGTTTGGTATCTGGGTTGATTTTAATTATGCTTAAATCCACCCATAATGAATTAGTGTCTTTCAGTCAGGAATGTCTCCAGATTTCCTTGATAGCATGATCCATTGCCTGAGTGTCTTTGTACAGGCTATGAAATTCTTTCATATTACTTAAGCTAAATTCTCCTTACTGCGCTTAAGCACATTGCTTTCTGAACTCTACCCACTAATGAGATGAATTGGTCAATGTTCCTTTTCCACGAGCCCCTTTACATATTTATAAATAACTCTCCTCTTACTTCTCCCCGTGGTGGATTAATATTTTTTTTTATTTCCTTCCTTCCTTCCTCTCTCTGTCTGTCTCCCAACCTCCCTGCCTCTGTCTGTCTGTCTGTCTATCTATCTTGTCTAACTTTATCTCCTTTTCTTACTTTCTTCTCTTCCCTGTTCATATTTTTTTTTACTTAGTCCTCAGCCTAGCGTTGGATGGTATTAAACATTACCAGGCTATGAAGAAGAAAACAAAATACACTTGTCACATTTTTTTTTCCTTACCTTTTTCATGGAGCTTTGTCACAAGGATGGGATGACAGCTGAAAGCAACAGTCTGGTTAACATTTCCAGTGACCTGCTACTCTAGTCTTTGTAGGCTCTATGCTTGGGCCTCATTTTATGATCATTATCACCTTCTTGATTTTGCTTATCCCTAGCTTCACTTAATCCAATGGATTTAAATCGAGCCCATCTTGACTTTTTTCTTTTTTCAAATTTTCAGCATTTCTAAAATTTTTAAATGCCTTTGTCATAAAAATTTATGTATTAACTGGCCTAATAAGAAAGTCTTAATGAAATTACTTAAAATCCTTTTTTTTATAAAGCGTAATCACCTTTCATGGTCCATTTTAAACACTCCCTGCTCTAGGAATCTTCCTTTCCCATGCTGACCACTCTCCTCTCCAAAACTTGTGGTTAATTTAGTCACTGTCACAGAGTGTAAGTCTTACTTATTGTTTAGACTGTAATTTATTTTAGGAAGGTCCAATGCTGTATGCTTATCCTTTTTAAAGTACCTACACCCAGCATTGATAGTGTAGCGAGAGGACTGTTCCATTTGTGCTTTATACATTTAGACCATAGATGGAGGTGAAATTTTATATATATATATATGCAGAGAAGACTATTCTATAATATTTTTCAAATAATTTACCAAAGTCAGCTATTGCACATGTTTTGCCTGCTTGTGTAGTGGATGATTGCACATTTAAAATATTTTAAATTAGTTGTCAACATTTAAAAATCAGGATGTTTCACATAACCATCAAGATGTCTACTGTGTAGAAGAAAAGAAGAAAAATCAGAATATCTGACAAAGTAGCCTACAGTCTGGTGAGAGAATAATCAAGTGGAAGTGAGTAGCTGCTTCTGACTTTAGACTTTAGACTTTAGACACTTTAGAAATGGGGCTGCCTGTCACAGTCCCATTTCTCCCCATTCCTATTTTAAAATGCTGTCTGGCCTAGGTAAGCACTTCACTTGGTGAATGCTACCCTAAATGCCCGGGTAAATATGGAGTGCCCTGGACCATCTCTTTTTAAGATGTCCAAGAATATCTGCTGACATCCGGAACGTGGTGCTGCAGTGGTTATTAGATTTAGAGATAAAAAGAATGTCATGGTTGGCTTCTGAGAAATGAACATTCCTTGCTCACACGCTGAGGGTTCTAAATCGGTAGGTCTAGGGAATCTGCATTTTTCAAAAACCCAGCAGGTGACAGGTGATGGTGATGCATGTGTTATTTGGATCACCTTTAGTGAAATCTTTTGTATCTCTTTTCTCTGAAAAGAGAAACCTGACAAACCTGTTCTGTCACTAGTAGAAATCATTCCAGTTTCAATAATTATCACTCTAGAATACAAAGTCATAGAGGTGGGAGGACAGTCTCTTGTGCTATATTTGTATCTGTATCTTTATTATTAGATATACTTACTTTGTGTCTAATGTTTTGCCATAGTAAGTCATTTTAAAAGAAAATGAAAAACTCCACACTAACCAATTTCATTTGAGTGTGTGTGTGTTTATATAGAGATACATATTCCATATCTATATATGAAAATAATGTATGTTTTCATTTTTTTCAGACCTAATTTTTGCTTAAACCAAATATACTTGCATATGTTAATACTTTCAGCTCCAGCTCCTGCTTCCAATATCCAGCATTAAAAACTGTTAAACTTGGAAACTATTATGCTTTCTCCATGATGACTCTTTTCTGTTGATTCGGAAGAGGGTCTTACAAAATGTTTCCTTAATATAGATAAAATAATCTAGACGACTGGTCAAGTACTATATTTCCAATTACACCTGTAATTCTACAACCGTCAACACTTGCTACTTGTGCTGAAACAAATGTGAGGTTTAGTAATATTCACCAGGTCATTACTAGTGGTGGTTTTTTTTTTTTCCTTTTAAAATACATTGCATTATTAGTAAACTGCCAGTTTACCTGCTTGGATATTGAAAAGCATAGAGCTGTTCAACTGTCATACTTTTGCTTTAACTTTACCTGGCAAAAAATTACTGTTGAATCAGCCCACGTCATCTCCTTGTGGGAGACTCTTGAATATTTTGGATTAATGACTGTGGTTGACCTACAAGGAGTAACATTAGTTCACATTCCCGTGGTGGCCTATAAGTAACTCTGTTTCTCCTCCTGTGACTCTGAGAGTTTTATACATTTACAAAATGGACTCTGTACCTTTTATCTTCACTTCTCAGCTCTCATCTGATTTCTTTGGCCCACATTTCCAAGAACCATCCCAGCTGGGAAGTCGGGCTTTCATGGCTCACATTCTGTGTTATTAAACACATGTATCATTTTAGTTTATGACAAACTAATGGGACCATTGTTGCTGTTCTTCGGAAGGTGGTTCTTTGGGGACCTTTTGAGTGTGGGGGAGAATGGAACCAGAAAATAAGACGGCTTCAGGTCTAATAATGAGAGGGCCGCACAGCTCACAAGACGATTATTATTTCCGTCCCCTTTAAGAAGCAGTTTGAGGAATTGCTGACCTTATTTTAATTATGACCCACAGTTAAATTCTATTCAGTGTGAAAAGTAGTTTAGAAAGAAGAGTAAGTAAAAGGTGTGAGAAAGGAAATGAAGCAAGGGGCTTCACCTTCAGATAGCAAACAGGGCCGTGAGAGGGGAAATTACCATCTAAATCTATGTCATCGATTTTCCTAAATTCTTTGTGTTATTTCATCCCTTTCCAACCACAAACACCATTAAAAAATTAGTATTAATGTGTTACAAATGGCTCATTGAATTACTTTGCCTTTCCTGCCCTCACCACCAAGGGTTCCTTGAAACAGTTAGAGAGGCTCTCTCTTTAGGTTACATGGTTTTCACTATAGAAAGAAATTTAAAAGCTTGGAAACCAGAATGATTGAGTTGTATCCCCACCCCCTCCCAACTCATCAAAATTGAGAGATTACTTAAATGTAGTGCTGTTTCCAACACCTATATACTCATTAAAATTGTTTAAAAATTCCAACTAAAAGTATTTGCACAGAAATGGTAAGTGGGTGTTTCTTTAGGTTTTCAAGGCTACACTGATGTTCTTAATGACAGCTTTTTGTTGAAAAAGATGGCTTGGTCTGGCTTAGAAGTTTACAAGTTCAATCAAGTACTTCAAAGTAACATGAAAAAGTCAAATGTCTCACTGTTCCTCAGAGGAGAAATTACTTTGTTTTAGAAAATAACCGTAAACAGAAAGGACAAAAAATATAATTTTTACTTTTTTTAAAAGTCATCTTGCAAGCATTCTTTTGTAAACATTGTACCATCTCTTCTTCTCTCAATCAGAATTAAATCTACTTTTCTCTTCATCTAATGACTTCATGAGTGGCAAGCAGGCTATTTTTTTACAACAGGGAATAATTAAGAAGAGATGAATTGACTAATTGGGAGCTGTATTCTTGATAGAGTACTAGTTAATAATGACTTGAAAGTTTTGTCTTGGCTCTAGATTTAGAAAGAAATTAAAATTATTACATTTCTTCTTTTTAATTTTGATTGACAGATGCAATTGGGAAATCTAGTCACAGTCAAGTGGAATGAGTTTCTGACTAAATTAAGAAGGGTTTGTTTGGAATTTCAGTATGAATCCATCACAGCCCAGTGACTTGATCTATCACTAAACTTGCTGGAGATTGGTCATCAATACTGGCCCTGATTTCCAAATAGTAGTAGCTCATGGTTGAGAATTAACACATACACAAATGTCCACCAATCAGGCACTGGAAATACGTGCTTGGTGAGCATCATGTAAATGATCGGTTTGCATGAGTCTAGGTTTGGATCCCTTTGATAAACACATTCTGGCCCAAGTGAAGAAAATTCAGTTGGTTTTGTCTCTCAAACAAAATCTTCAAATGACAGTGTTGTAAGGACTTCCTGTTGGGTTCTTTGGTGAGTATCATTGTATAGCACAAATTAGAAATGTCTTGATGTTTGCAATTCCAGTGAGGAGAGTTAAAACAGATTGGTTCTTTCTTTTAGTTTTGAAAGGTTATTCTCCATTTTTCTTCAAACTTAGGATGAGGTCATTTACCCATTCCCAAATGTGTATAGATAGTCCCATATACATTCTTTTAGATTTCTCCTCTTAGTAGCTGGAACCATAACCAATAAAAAATTATTAGTTTTTGTTTATTCTATCTTCCAGATAATGCATATTGGGCAGTAAAAATGATATCAGTTTGATACTCAGTTTGCACATAGGATTTCATGGCTGTCATGCCTGATGAGGACAAAAGCATTTCTTTCCCTTTGCCTTAAAGCTACAGCTAAATGCTACAAGCAACCTGTGGTACATCAAGGCTTTCTTAGCACCTTTTCTAAGGCGGAGGCTAGGCATCCAGTGTCTGTTAGAGTGTGGTACCTTACCAACAAATTAATAAATAACTGGGGTCTTTTAAGATGTTATGAGCTGTAGTATTAGAGACAAAAAATATTTTAACAATATTAAATGAAGTAAAAAGTTAAGATGTAGCATGTTGTATCCCTAAACCAGGCCCCCTGGCAAGACAAAATGAAATTTGAATTTAGATCACTTTCAGGATTTCTGAAATAATCCCTTTGAATCAACTTGTCCCGTGACTTGAGAACTTCAGCCACCTCATTCTGAACAATTTATTTTTCTCAGGAAATTTTATTCCTTTTCTTCATGCATCCCTACTCAACTTCTTCATTTCTGGGAGAAAAAAAAAAGTGGTGTCTATATATAGCATAACTTCAATAATTAAATAAGTGATTTTATGAAGGGAGAATTTAATTAAGAGATGAACTTTCTATTTCTTCCTTTGCTCCTCCTAACAGGGAGATATTGTTAGAGAAAATTGGTCAGTGTTTTGGAGATGATATGAGAATAAAGATCTATTGTTTTGAAAACTGGCAAGTAGGAAAAGTAGGGCAAATCTCTGGGTGGCATTTGTGAACCAGTTTCTTCTCACTGATACTTTTGACGTCTACACAAAATACAAGACACTGGAATTGGCCAAGATTAAAAGTAGGCTTTGCATTACCCATGTTATGTCTCAATTTTCTTGCAAGAATACTTTCTTTTCCTCAGTAGACTTTGACTGCAGACCAATTAGTGAATCCATAAATATCCTTCTCTCCTACATGAAAGTTTAAAACACTACAACCAAGATAATCATAGCCTTCACTTTGATCAGACATCAGTAGACAGCTTGTTTATGCTTTATTGCTTTTAGGCAAATAATCAATACTTAAGAATCTTCTGCTGCAGTGTTTGGATATGGGGCTCCCCCCTAAAATGTTTCTTCCCTCCTCATCTACCTAATTACTATTGCTAAAATCTCTTGTAATGACTTAGAAAAAAACTTTTTTTCCCACTGTTTCTTTATCAGTTTACCCAGTATTTAGTAGAGTACTTGAGTATATATTTATTTAACAAATGAGTTAATATGTCTACTTATCACCAAGAATTCAGCCTGATCTTAAATAACAGTAAGCATGTTGCCTTGAAACTGTTAATAGCAGCTTTGGGATTGCAAAGAGAAGCTTTGTAAGAAAGTCCACATTATATTCCAGCATGTATTCCTTTTGTTTTCTTGTCTGAAACGCATCAGTGAACTAGCAGGAACTGTTTGGGGGGATGATGGGGAAAAAGTAGTATAAGGGTGAAGTGCTGTCTACCCAGATTTTTAAGAATAGATTAGACATCCATCTCTTGGTGTTTCAAGCAATTACCTGTCAGGTATTTATCAGGTGTATTAGCAGCTAGGAGTTTTAAGAGGAAGATGTGCATGTGATGGGAGGAGAACGAGAAAAAAAAACAGTGATTTCGAGGCTTGGTGTCAGTGCCTCACTTTGGGGACAGGGCTGGGAATCTGCCTAAATCTGCCATTTGGCTTCTGTGATCTGCTCTTTTGATGCCCAGATTGGTGATGAACACTTGTATTTTATCAGGTTGTTTCCTGAAGCATGGTGAGAATTTTCTTAATAGAGCTTTGCTGGTAGTTTTCATTCCAGGCTGTGGAACCCATTCCATGATGACGAACTGGCTTTATAAGGAAGTTTCATTCCATTTTCTACCACCTGGGGTCTTTCTTGAGTCATTTCTGCAGGTTGCCTTTAGTGATGGCCATGTATTTCTGTTAAAAATGTGGTGAGGGAAGACCTCTTATCTTCCCTTGATATCCTGAATTTTCTGGTTACTTTTGATTAACCTTGG
Source organism: Vicugna pacos (assembly GCF_048564905.1). Classification (NCBI taxonomy): domain Eukaryota; kingdom Metazoa; phylum Chordata; class Mammalia; order Artiodactyla; family Camelidae; genus Vicugna; species Vicugna pacos. The sequence continues at coordinate 24,808,437 of NC_133001.1, forward strand.
CAACTAGATCTCAAAACTCTTTTTATCGCTCTTCAAAAAAATTCATAGTTCTAAATTAACATCAGAACACACAAGTGATTTTCCTTAGTTACATTCCTTGACTGGCTTACTTAATCTCAGACTCCTTTGAAGATCTTTGCCTTGAGGGTATGAGGTTTCCATAGCTAGAGGCTCGTCTTCCCAGGACGTACAAGAATAGCTTTGTCCCCTTGAATCAAACTGCATGCTTAGTTACCTTCAAATAACCAGGCAAGAGGCAGCCTCGGCAGTAGCTGTTCCTAATTAACTTTTATTAGGTGCTCTGCTTCATTGGAGATTTCCAATTTAAAGAGGAGTTCAAGACACAAGCAAAGAAATGTTGTCTAGTCTTTGCTTTGCCAGTTAGATGTGTGCTTTGGGGAAATAATTCCTCAAGGCTTCAGCCTCCTTGTCTGTGGTAAGAATAGAAGCCACTGTTAGTTCCGTTAATAGCGAAGACCCTTCCTGCTCTAGAAGTCTGTAACTTGGCAAAGATTTATATATTTTTAAGAAAGATCCTTTCCTTCCCTGGCCACAAACAGGGGTTTTCCTCCTTGTCTATGGCTTTAATTTAGCTTTCTTTCCCAGAGCACCAACTAGTTTATGAACTTTTTTCTGGAATTGTCACTCTGGATCAGAATTTTAAAATTACTTGGAATTCAGCATATCCTTGTGTACGTAAAGAGTCCGTCAGTCACCATGCAGGCTGGTGGAGATTGTGGGTATGGTTTGGGTATGGCATGTCTGCTCCACCGTGTTATTAACACACTTATTGCCCTTGGAGTGTTACGGAAACGACAGGCCAGTCAAGAAACAAGCACCACTCGGAGGGTTGGAGTACTCAGATGTATTACGCCGGCGGGCTCAGAGGGGCTTCTGCTCCAAAGCTCTGAGCACCTTCAAGATGTGCACATGAGGTTTTATAGGGTAAAGTACAAGCTTGGGATATTCGGCCAATAGGCATGGAACAGCTTTAGCAGCATCATCATCACAAAAGTGGAGGCAGGGAGGCAGCAAACCAACATTCTAAAGCCCGATATGTATCTTTGAAAATCCAGCTGGCTAGCAAAAAACATAAAGAGCAAACCAACACTAATTAACTTAGATTTACAAGTTAGTCCAGCAGAACTCAGATCAGTATTCCAATACTTAGACTTGTTAGCCCAGCCCAGCCTCTCCTTCACATTACTAGACTTGTGAGTTATCTTGTTATACCAGCCCAGCTTTTCCTTCACAGGAGAATATTCAGAGGTTGTTCAGCTGTAATAAAACTTCCTCACATTAACTTCTCTTTAGACTTCCTCTGTAATCCCAATTGCCCACTTGTCAGTGACTTCCATACAATACCCCAGTGTAACCCAGGAACAAAGGCTTTTTGTGAAAGACCCCAGCCCTGCCCTGACCCAGTATCCTGCCTGCCACTTCCCCTACTTCTTCAGGTATTACATGCCACGTACCTGCCAATCCAAGCCCGAGCCAGCCACGTGGGGATTTGTTATCTCTAACTTCTCAAAATGGCGTTCTCTGCTGCCTCCATCTGCTGCCTGACCCCTGGGTGCTGGGCTTATATCAGTCCTCACATTCCTGATCCTAACTGTCAGTGTCCTCATTACCTCTCTTGTACATTTCCTCCCCAACCCCCACCCTCCTTAAGATACCAGCTTCCAAAGCAAGTATAGTGTTTTGCATACAACAAGTGTGGTTAGCTAGGGAGAAGTTCCTTTTATCCCACCAAGTGTTGCTTTGGGAGTAAAAGGCAGACATCTTTTATAGCTTAATGGCTCAGATGTCAGTAGGGTAGAGAGGAGGAGACGAAGTAAAAGAGCCCACAAAGCCAGATGTTTAGAACTTAGATGGAGCACTTTCCTGACTGTGTATCTGTCTCCCTTTATCTACAAACACTGGACGTTCTCATTATTTTTTACCCCTAGAAAACTACTCTGAGAAAGTCAAGGTCTTCAAGGATTAGATAGAAACACAGTTGAGAGCTGAAGCAATGTATGACTGAGTTTTATTGTTTTTTTTTTCCCCTGCAGTTCACAACAAAATAAGATATTTTAAGGAGATAAGAATTTGGGATGTGAGCTGGCTTATACAGAAACATATGAAGTGGCATAACTGTACATGCCTGACAGTCTCCATGTGTGCTTTAATTAGCGATAGGGTGCCACAGATATTTTTAAATTGCCTTAATGTCTATTTTGAAATTATGACGTTGCTACTGCCTTTGGATCTATTCAATTAGCACACTTTTGCAAGAGCAAACCAAGCGTTAGGTCAAATGTGTTTCAATTCCTGTGGAAACAGCACATGGCACCTGGAAGTTGTTTTAGAATTGCAAATGGGAACAGGTACTTCTGCATCACAGTATGTGTCAAAACTCTTCTCACACACCTACACACAAGCACACGTGTGTGCACATGCACCCAAAACCACAATAAAAAGAAGTTTTTGTTCATCCCTGTTCAGGAGACCTGTTGGGACCATCTCGTGTGCATGTGTCTTTAACCACTATTGACTTGTCCTGACAAGAGAATGACCTGTGCTTACCAACCTTTGTTGGATGTTTGTTCTTTTTTTCTCCCCCACTGAATAAAGCCAGGGTCAAAGGGCTGGAAATCAGTAAGTGCAAATTTCTGATTCCTGACAGGCAGGGCTTTGCTCTTTCTGGCCTTTAACAAACAGCCCGTTTGGCCTCTCCAGCCTTTACCCATCAGCAAAATGTAAATAGCTGAATTAATGCGAATAAAGGGCTTTGAAGATGAAAACTGCTCTGAGCTGTAAGTGGCAACACAGCCCTTCTTCCTTTATTGTAGAAACATTTATTGAGCTTAATGTCAGTTCCTGTGCAGAGCACTTTAGGGATCACAGAGATGTACAAGGAAAGGTCCTTGTCCTCGAAGAGAGTTGCTCCATCTTGGAGACACTCAAACCTAAATTGAGGGGGGGGGTTGCAACTGGCCCAACAGTGGGCTTGGTTAGTGATTACATGACTGAGCTTGGTTCTATCTTGAAGATATAAACTTAGCAAAGAAAACTCTAATTCATTAGCCGCGATGATAAACTCAAACAGTGAAGTTTGTCCAACAGTAGTGTTCAGATGGATACCTTGGATCCTTGGAACACTAGCCTCTCAGGATGCTCCATGACAAAGGTGCTAATAATTAAGTCAAGAAAGGGCTGCGTAAATACCATTCTCTTGAAGATGAACAGTGAACATCTTCACAGGTTTACAACCCAACTTGAGAAACACATTTCTGAAAATCTTATCTAAGTTTACCCCATTGAGCAGTTGCCTCCAATATAATCTGAGAATTCTGCAAAATCAAAATGGGTTTCAGAGATGCCCAGCTGATGCTTGAACATGGTTTCAAGAAGAAATAAGCTTCTCTTAATATGGTACCAAAACACACTGAAGTCAAATACAGTGGGCAGTGTTTTTGCAGAAATATTTCTGATCATTGTGATATTAAATACTGTTAGTCATTACGTCTGGAAAAGAATTGGCCAGGATCCCAAGTCCCGGAATCCTCAATTTACTGCCTTTAGCCGCAGCCACTCCCTCCAAGTCTTCACATGGACGTGGAGGACACATAAAGCAGGGCATTCAAAGACTTTAGCAGATTATCAGTGGACTGAATGCCTTTTGAGGGTCATGATGCTGATTAGCATATGCATAATTAATCATGAAAATAATAAATAAAGCCAAAATTTATTCAACCCGGCACTTTCCAGACTTGCTCAACTCCAAAGCACTTTGCTGTTTTTGTTTGCTTTTGCATATTTTTCTTTTCCATTGAGACAGTGTACAGAATATATTATCTAGCAGCATTCTTTGCAGCACAGTTTGAGAACTACTTAAAGAAAGACTGTCTCCCTTGATTCCTAGTCAACGTTTTAACTCAAATCTTTTGCCCTTCTCTGACTTGAGGAGCTGGATCGATTCTCGAAGCTCTGAAAAACAGTCAGGGAGGCTGCAAGTTCTGTCCTTATGGGATGCTTCGTGGTTCTTGCCTGGCTGTCTGAGGGGCAGAAGCCTGAGGAAAACATTTCTGTTTCTATTAAAAGCTCCACCTCCCACTATTTGTCTTTGACCATCTCCGGAGCATCTCCTCTTGTGAGTGGAGCAAGAGAATTTAGCAAAGTTTTGTGCTGTCTTCATAGATAACAGTGCGTGAGTCATTAAGAATATCTTCCAGATGGGAAAAAAGACACCTTTATTCCTGGGCATGTCAGAGCCAGGATGGGAGGACGTCAGTGGAAAGAATGGTCAGGACTGTGTGTGACCTTGGAAAAAACTGAATTAATATTTCTAAATCTCAGTTTCCTTATCTTTAAAATGGGAATAATAATCTGCTTAGGGAGTTTGTATGAGAAAATGCATGAGGTAACCTGCATGCTTATCAGAGTGTCTGGCATTTGTTGCTTGGAATATTAACTTTATAGGGAAAACATAAATTATGTTTAGTTTCACTGAACTTTCAAGTATAATTCGATTTGATTGTGTCTGATGGTCATTTCAAGGAAAAAAATCTAAAATTTAGTATGTAGACTTTCTGTCTAGCATTAAGATGAGTGTTTTTATAGTTTCTTATTTGAGCCCTGTATAGCCAAAGTGGCTAGATACCTGGGTAACTGTAGCACACAATCCAAACATGGCCCCGAATAGACCCTCTCTTCTTTTTGCATGACAATCCTGTAAAGACTGTCTTCTATTTTATTTTTTTAAAAGACTAGATTGGTCCACCAACTTGGTTTTCATACTCCATTCCATGTCTCTGTGGTTCAGAATTACTAATTTTGTTTTTATATTAATGACACATGAAGCAAGGTTTAGCACATTGTTCAAGTACTATAGAATTTTTCTTTAACTTGTTAGTTGTCCACTCTTTCTGGGTATCTGACAATTAATTTATTTCAACACAGAATTCCTATATAAATTTGAATTTTATTTTCTACAATTCTATTTTCTATGTGGGAGAAAAACTACTCTTTCAATTATATTCCAGTGGAAATCTGCCACACAGACTTCTCAGTACCTTGCTTGACTCAGTTACGCTCAATTTTAGTGAGACAATGTACGTGAAATAGTCAGAACTGTAACCAGTTGTTCAACATTAAGCAGAGGTAGAAGCAGCTTTGAACAAAGAAAGCAGAATTTGCGTCCCTCCAGTTTTGCATCAGTTTAATTCTAAAAGAAAACGCTTAATTATTCAAATAAATATCGGAAAACTAAGGTATTCAAATAGGATAATTTCCCTTGTTTGTCTTTCTGTGGCATCATCTAAGAGATTAGCTAAATCACGGGATTTCCTTTAAGTTTTACCTCCTTGAGGATTAATTTGCTTCAGTTTCATTTGCTGTTTATGATAACTTTTATTTATTTACTATGCTTATTTTATTAAGAGTGTTTGGATTTAAACAATTCATGTTGTCCTGGGGTCCTTTTTGTGAGCATCAGATATGTATCCAGGAAGCAGAATGAGATTAATTTTACTCCATGGCATCCATCTCATTTTTTTTTTAATTGAAGTACTGTCAGTTACAATGTATCAATTTCTGGTGTACAACACAATGTCCCAGTCATGCCTATACATACATATATGCATTTTCATATTCTTTTTCATTAAAGGTTATTACAAGATATTGAATATAATTCCCTGTGCTATACAGAAGGAACTAGTTTTCATTTCATTTTCCTAAGAGGCAAATCATCCATATCTTGTTGGACCTCCATCAGTGTTAAGTTTTTTTTTTTAAACCCTGCCTTTCATTGCCAAAAGTAGTGAGATGGTCAGGCTTCTTCTCACATGTTACCTGATATTATGATATTAGTTATGATGCTTTTGAATGCAACAGGAGGAAATTTGATTGTATTTGGCTTAAAGCACCAGAGCAGATAGATTTATAGGCTAATGGACTCAAAAAAATGTGAATCCAGGAGACAAAATATGTCATGAGAAGTCATGGTCTTTCTCCTTCTCTTTTTCCATATTTTCATGACCTGCCCTGGTACCACCAAGCTCACATCTTCACAGATACCATCTTCTCAAGTATACCTTCTACCATGTGTGTGCCAGATGGTGTTGAGCAAGACAGACATCCCAGTCTCTTAGCTATTTTACACATGGAATACTGATGAAGGGAGAAATCTATGGTGAGAGTATCAGGGAAGTCATGGAAAAGAATGAAAGTATCTGGGGAGTAAAGCTAAGGGAAATTCTTTTTACTAGGCTCATGTCTACTTGATGCTCCTTGGGAACTGCTTAAATGTCCCTCTCCATCAGGCCAGACTTTTATTAAAATCGCTGTTTTCTCCAAAGAGTTTTTCTTTTGCTTCTTATCTTCTCTGACCTTTATTACACCTAGAGAAAAATGTGACAGTGTTTTGCTACTATTTAAGACTTAGGGACTATTTCTGATAGATTCAAAGTCAAATTCGTGTAAAGACTTTCATATTTTATTTACTTCCTCAACATCCTACAGCATGGTCACGAGACTTCCCGGTCTTTGCTGTCTTCCAGTTCCTGGGTTTCCTGAGAGATAAGTGATAAGAAGTATAGTAAGGTATCAGAAGCCATATTAAAACAATAACGCATTTCCAGTTCTCTGCTGTACCCTGATAATGACACAAAAGAAGGTAAATCTTAGAAAGTTCAACTCTGAGTTACTCAAATAGCTAGGCTGAAGTACATTTGAAATCAAAATATTTTTCACAAACTTGTTTCAAGTGACAAAAACATCCCACACCTTTTCAAGCAGGATTTTTAAAAAAATTTATATCATTGATGACTTTTTTTTTCTTTTTTTCTTTTTTAAACTAGAGCAGTGTTTGGTACAGAGGTGAAATGAGTCTTAAAGAATGTGTTTTTATTTTTATATTTTTCCTTTACCTTGCTCTTTTAAGATTCCCCCACATCTTAGTTCAGATGTTGTTATCGTCCTATGTTCAGTTGATAGGCTCTGATTCACATTATCCTCCCAGTGGATGGAGGGACCAAGAGTGACTAGGGAACTGCAAAGCCGAGCTATTAAATTTATATTTACTGCTAATCATTTCAACTTCTGGCAGACAGCCTAATTGCAAGCACAAAGAGGATGCTCATGAGAATCATGGTCATATAACTTGCCCAGTGACTTTCAGTAAGATACATGGTATGTGAAAGCTCTTGGCTTATTGAGAGAGTAAATATTATTGCAGCTTGAGTTTCCCTGTGCTGTTTCTAACTCAGGATTTATTAAATATAATTTAATGAAATATATAATTTAAAGAGATGAGGCAAAATGTGATGAGTAGCTTCTCATCCTGTCTTTTTGGGGTGGGCACCAATGCATAAGCTCCTTAAAAGACCAAAAACTAATCTAGGGCTTTTTCTATTCATAGTTTCCATTAATGTTAATGGCTTTTTCTGGGCATAGTTCCTATTAATGTTAATGAGATGCCTTCTTGAAGAAAAGAAGAGAAAGAAAAGAAAACTGATCTCCATTTGCTTCAAGTACTTTCTGATGTAGGCTGAGAATGGATGTTTAGTAATAAAATACACTGCTCCAAAGACAGGGAATTCTTCACTTCCTATTTGTTTCCATTATGTCTCCGTTTTTAGAAAGTTGTATTTTCTGGAAATCTATAGAAAATACAACTGTTTCTGCTGGATCAGCACTTCCAATTGTGTCTTCACCCAAAGATTTCCCACATTTAATATATTACAAGACAGTTTTCTTTTGTCTGCAGAATTACACCTGTAGCTACTGCTTAAACAGGGCATATGTTTTAAGTGAGGGAGCAATACTTAACTATGAAGGAAGGTGAATTGTAGTCAGGAAAAACAGACAAGAGAGTTGTTTTTCTTGACGTTTAGTCAAGGTCAATCGAACATCGGCGTAGAAAAAGCAATGTTGTAATATGTGCTGTATGCTCAGTACATCAATTGTATTAAAATTGTGTGCTGAAAAGGGCATATGGTTAAGATCCTGCCTAGTGGCAGCATCTTAATAGTCAGTCTAGGGGCCAAAATGGATGAAATACATTTTTATTTTGAAGACTGTAATTTTCCTTTCTTTGCTGTTGTTCTGTTTCTTTGTTCTGTTCCTATGGTCTCTAGAATAAAACAGCATATTTCCTAATGTAGTAAACGGGTCACTCAGAAGTACCTCATAAAGCTACCTTTTGTTAAAAAGTCTTAGTTAGGTTATATCATAGAAAAATGCAGCAAAATGATAAAGCATTTGAACTTCTTCAAATTGTCGCTTCCCAAAAATATTCAGGTTCTATCATATCACCCTGGCGTGAGCGTGGACACGTGTATGTGCGCTGAACTCTGTGGGCATTTTTCGTCTTCTTTTCTTTTATTTTCTTTATTGCTAATTTCCATCCCATCTGCAAGTTGGTATTCATGTCCCTGGATCAGCATACAAATGAGAATTTCATTAACTTTAAAGATTAACTGTAGCCAAAAATATGAATGTGAAAGCCAGAATCTTAGTTAATATGTTTTATGGAAAAAGACATGATTTTTCCTTGCTCTCTTGTCACTGGGTTGGCCTAGTTTCATCTGTCTTTTCAGTTTCTGGCTCAGTCTGAAAAAAATTTCTTGAAAGAGAAATAGCTTGATCCCTGTTATCCCCAGGATTTCATATTCTATCAGCCCCTCTCTTTCTGGTGCAAGGCCAGAAGTCTAATCTTACATGCTTAAAGGCACACGGGAAAGAAAATTCTGGAAATAGACATCTGTGCCACTAGGAGTTTTGAATGAAAAAGGAAGATAATGTAGATTTTATTCAAGTATGCTAATTTTACATTCAAATGCTACTACTAAAATTGAGGACTGCTGAGACTCAACCCTGTGATTTGATGGTTAATGTTGCTGCCACATTTTCAATAAATCAACTATTGATTATAGCACTATTACAGTCACGTACTGTGCTGAGTGTTCAGAAGAATACAAAGGAGTAGAGACAGTTCCAAAATAGGAATGTTATATTAACGTGTGTGTGTGTGTGTGTGTGTGTGTGTGTGTGTATGGAACAACAGTGAAGGACTTCTGAATATTGCTGAAGACAATAAATGTTTGATTAATATACAATGCATTCGGAATCAATGATTGAATAAACTCGAAAGGGCTAAAGAACTTCTACATGGTGAGGTCAATGCAAGAGATTATGAAGGGGTCTTTGAGGAGTGTCTTAAAGGCCAAAATTGTCGTGGTGGAAGGAAAATATTTATCTCAAACATTTTAAGTTAAATTTGGTATGTATTTACCCAGGAAACAATTTAAAGTAATGATACGTATGATTCCATGTATAAGACATTCAAGAAAAGGCAAAACTATAGGAATGATTGCCAAAGACTGTGTTGGAGGAGGGGTTTTCCATAACGGTACAATAGCACCTTGGGAGCTGGTGGTTTTTTTTTTTTTTTCTTTTTCTTTTTAATATCTAGGTTGCCATGGTGGTTACATAACTGTATGCATTTGTCCCTACTCACTAAGAGGTTTACCAAGGATAAACTTTCCTATATGGAAATTGTGTCTCAGTAAACCTGTTGTTAAAGACAATAAAATTCTGAAATTCATTCTTTGCTGTGCTAGGCACTGTGGATATAAGAAAGAATGCCTGCCTTAAAAGAGCCTAATCTAATTTGTTAAGTTAATCAGAATTAATGTGCATGGATATTGTAGGAAAGGGCAGGAGCAATAAATGGAGATTTAGGCATGCTGAGTTCTCTTGTTCCTCTCCCGGGTGAATCACTTAACCTGTGTCTGTCTGTCTTTTAATCCAGTTAAGTAGTAAGATTGACCAATAGATGAATTCTGAGACCACTTTCAGTTATAAAGATTTTAAGGTCCTATTATTTTGGTCTAGTTTCATGTGTTAACAATGAGAAGTAGGCTTTCTTGAGAAGTTATCTAAAATCTATACTGAAGTATCATAACTTGTATTAAATATGATGTTCAGAGTTCCAGATAATATAAGCATGAAATAACTTTGAAATTCAACTCTAAATTTCAGTTGCCTGTCTAAGACAAGTTCTGACCACCAGGAGTGTAGAATTTAGTTAGAGAAATAATACATCCAATATATTTATTAAGGCCAATCGTGACTATCAGTGTCAATCTTTAGTCCATCCTCATGGTAGACCAGCAGCATTTTACATGGTTGATAATTTCCTCCTCTGTCAAACCGTTGTTTACTTGCTTTCCAGAACCACATACTTTTCTCTGATTGCTTTTTCACAGTTTCTTTTCCTAGTCCCTCCTCATCTCCCTAATCTTGAGTTATTAGAGACCTTTTAAGCTCTTTTCTTTTATATTTATACACTCTCCCCTGAAAGCTTCATTTTTTTCTCGTGACTTGAAACACTATGTGATAGTGATACTTCCGAATTTTATCTCAATTCTAGACTCTTATCCTCAAACTTACTACCCAAACTTATAAAATTTTAGTTGTCTGAAATAAATCTGATCTTCCTCTCAAAAATATACTCCTTCTACAATATTATCCATCTCAAAGGGTGGGAGTCCATACTTCCTGTTGTTTTTTCCAAAAAACTTGAAGTCATCTTGAGTTCTTCCGTTATCCCACACATCACATCCAGTCTATCAGCAAATCTTGTTGACTCCACCTTACTATAATTTGATAATTAAAATGTAATTGGAATTTAATCATTGCACATTATTTCAATAGCCTGATAATTGTTCTCTGTACTTCAGTCTATTCCCAAAGAAACTGAGAATGATTTTTTTAAACTTTATATCAATTATGTAAATTGTCTGTTTAAAATCCTCCGTATCACCACTATTCATATCACCCAGAATAAAATTCAAAATTCTTCCACTAACTGTAACTTTCTATATGATCTTGTGATCCCCTGCCAACAGCCTCCCCCCAAACACACACACACAAACATACTTATCTCTTAATTTCTTACTCTGTACACACTGGCCTCCCCAGACTTGACTTGCTTGTTTCCCTTACAGACCCTTTGTATGTGATGTTTCCTTTGCCCAGAACACTTTTTCTCCCAGACATGCACATGGGACTTTATCTGACCCCCTTTGGTCTTTAGAAGGTCTTTTTAGTGAGGCCTTCTTTTGCAAGTATGTTTCTCACTGCCACCCACTCACCCTTTCTTTTCTCCTTTCTTGTACTATTTTCTTACCGTATTGCAAACTGTGTATGTCATGCATTTATCCAAGTTATTTTCTGTTTCCCCATTCTAGAATGCAGGCTAGAGGAGGGCAGAGGTTTTTGTCTCTTTCCCACCCCCCACCCCACGTTTGGAAAGGAAAGTCTGCTTTCCCAAGAACATATGTTGATGGATGCCATCCCTGGAAACTAGAAATGAATCTTTGCCTTAACAAGTATTGTGGAACACACCCAGAACAAGCAATCTGCTGCGAGTGGTTTCTATGCACACTTCCTCCCTTTGAGCAGGTCATGTCAGATGAGATTAAGATGCCTTCACCACAGCCAGACACAAAGAACAAAGCCCCATGTTTTGTGAAAATAGCAAATGAGGAAGGAATTACAGTTCACATGGGTGATTTCTTTAGGGTAGGACCCTGGAAAGAGAACTTCTTGCCCTTCTGCTTGAGCTAATTAGCGTAGTCAAGTGTCCAGCCTTGCTGCGGACCTCATTAATACGACTCCTCAGGGAGGGAATTTTCCCTGGAAAAATTAGCCTTGTCTCTCTAAGAGTGCGCTGGGAAGACTTCCTCCAGCCTCTGGCGAGGATCTGAGCTTCTCCATTATCACATCTGGCAACAGAAGAGAGAGTACTTTGATTCATCATCACATTCAGATAAGTGAAGAAAGAAGCTTCTCAACAAGTGTGAATAGATTTTGGTAAACAAATAGGATTTCTTTTGAAAGAAGATTTACACAGAAAGTGTGTCTCCTCTACCTAGTGCAGCGTGGCTGTCTAGACTTGAGGACTGCCTTCAGCTGTGTTCAGCATATGTTATCACAAAGAGATTTTATGAAAATTCAGGGACTAGACCACTTCCTCACCAAAGATTTCTGAGGAGGTTCTGCAAAGAAAATGGCCTTTGCAGGCTTTGTTCATCTACATAAGTGCTTCTGCGTTCCTGTTGTGGTTTGTTTCCTTTATCCCCTAAATAACACATAGCTTTATTGACCTCTGGCAGTCTTTAGCAAAGGTCTAGTTTTTGTGGTTTTCTTTAGATTTATTTTAAGTACATCAATGATTCAATCTCACCTAGCCTTAGTAACGCCCTAGGATGTTTTCAGACCAAAGGAGCTATAGTCTAGATGCCTCAGTTTTGCAACTTAACTTTATACTCATCTGGATAAGAAGCTTTTATTATGAGAAGTTCAGTGTAGTGTCCAAGATACTTTGAAACAAAACAAAGAAGATTTAAATCCAAGTTCTACCACTGACTAGCTGTAAGATCTTTGTTAAATTTTCTGTGACTTAATTTCATCATCTGTAACTTGGGTATTATTACACTATCTATTGAGAGTTATTGGGAGGATTAAATGAGGTAAGTATACTATTTAAAACAGTGTCTCTCATACTGTAAGTGCTTAATGTTAAAGCCTGTTATGATTAACACAAAGTTCAAGTGTCAGCAATTAATCGGAGTCACAGTGGACCTTATGAAATGATCAGTAGCTTACCCAAAATTCCCATAAAATGTTTTAATGGAAGTAAAGGTTTTGTGGCATCAGCGATTACTACAGTGATGATAGAATTAAGTGAAAGTTTTCGATTAGCAGTATGTCGAAGGACTAGTTTTTCATAACTTACACAGAATCTGTGTTACAATAAATTCCAAACAGAGGACAATATTTAAGGAAAATAGAAACTATGTATTATTATCAAATTAATCCATTCAGTGGCTTTATTAATTTGCCTACTTTTAATGAAACATATTTTCATGTTTAGACAACAGCCAAAGACTTTGGAAAGGGATGTCTGTACTTCCGCGTTACAGCGCGGAGAGCACGTACCTTCCCTTTACAGCCAAGCACCCACATACAAAAGTTATTATTTTGAAAAAGTTTTGAGGATAAATTGAATTTGTTTATCCCCTAAAACTAACGTGGTTCCTAGGCCTATTTCCTACCCTTAGCCAAAATACATATGTGTATGTGTATGTATACTTGATGTGCGTGCGTGTGTGGGTATTTGAGTTGTTGAACATTTTCCAGAGTGTCTTATTCATATTTTACAAAGATGTATATAGTGATGCGTATGTTTTAACCTTGAGATTTTATTATTTTGCCCTACCTCATATATATTTTGTTTGAAAGCACTCGACAAATCAGAATATACTGAGGTTACATTTAAGTGAGGAACAGAGAAGGTGAGAAAGATTTCAAGTATAATATTAAATTGCCTTTTTGTATGCTCCTTATTATTGGCATCTTGATCAACAATACAGCAGGAATCTATTAGCGGATTCTCCAAGGAGAACGTGTGCTAGAGGCAGAAGAACTAGCTGGGTGCACATGTTAAATGTGTAACAGGCCCCATCTTTCACTGAACCAAAAATGTTTCTAAAAACTTCATGAAAGTGCCTTTTTGTAATACTTATGAGAACTGTATATTTCATAGCATTCTTCTTGAATGCCAGTGGAAAAGATAAAAACAGCAAAAACTGAAATCCACAAATGACTCACGTAAAGATAGGAAAGTGACACTCAAACAGATTGGTTTGGTGGCAATTGCCAGATAGGGATGCAACCAAGAACACTTTCTCTATATATCCATGCATTTTAGTTCCTCTTGCCTTGCTGCTGAATTAAGATTTTGAAACAAAATCTTCGGTGCTGGGATTACACTCTTTTACTACAATTCCCATTCAACCTGGAAGAGACACTTTCTACATTTTACATTCAAATGATAGATTTTTTTTAAAAAAAACGAAACTCCTCTTTCAACCTTTCTGTGTTTGTGATAAGGTTTTGCATCTCCCTAATCCCAGCCACAGGCTTTACACATGACAAAGCAAGCTCAGATAAAAGACAAGGGGAAACTTGCAGTTTCTTTGGGGACTTTTCGGGAGGATTTACATTTATACTTAATTGTGACTTCTGCTTATAGTTCTCAAGTAAAAGAAGGCCCTAAGGTATTTACCTTAGGGAATGTGTTTAGCAGGAAAAGTATCCCAGAAAAAAATCAATGGATTTTGATTTTTTATTCTTTTCTTTAAAAAAACTTTTTTTAACACACCTAGTCTTCCAAAATCTGATGATGATGATGATGATGATGATGATGATGATGATGATGTTTAGCAATTCTGACAAAGCGTAACCTAGAGATGAGAAGAGACAGTGGCTACTTCTGGCTAAAGTTCTCATATTCTAATTTTCAAATTAATATGAGGAAATATTCTAACTTGGATCCGGTGAGCAGCGTGAAGCTCTCAGTGACAGAGACATGAGGCATGTGTTCTAAGCCTACTGGCAAATATAAATCTAAAGCTTATTAGAAAGACTGCAAGACCAGCTAATAAATGACAGATTAGCATACAGGTATTTTGCATATTGAGATGCACAAAGTCCTATGCCAAACATGAATGAACCTGGCTTTAAATGGGGTAATGCAGACGTATGCACAAAGAAATCCTTCCTACTGCTGAATTAAGATGTATGCCAGACTTACGTTTGACGAAAGATTTGACTGATGCCTGACCTAGATTACATCGTGGTCCATTTGACAGCCAATGGAAGCGAAATTTGACTGTCTGACTGATTCAGTAACCACCAAGTCCATTGGGACCCCTGGTTTCTTAAGACCAGTAGCTCAGCAGTTCACTACTATGGTTTCTAAAAAGAGTTATGGAATCTGCTTTCGAATTTAAAGAAAACAAAATCAAACACAGAATCACACTTTCTTTTTGTTGAGCTACTTTCCAAAGCTAGAGAAAAGAACATTTTAATTTAGAAAAAATACCATCATTGCAATTTTTTTCCAGCTGAAAAATTCACCAGTGTCATAGTCAAAGTTCTATTCCAATTTTTGTCTAAAAAATATTTAATATGCTCCACCTGTATCTCTCCTACAGGAGAGGAGAAAAAATCCTGCATCAATTTACATTCATATCATTTAAAAGATTTCTTTAACAGCTTAATCCTCTGCATCAAGCTGCCCTATGCATTTTATCTTGCTATTCAAGATGCAGTCTGCAGACTGGGAGTATCAGCATAACCTGGGAGCTTGTGAGGAGTTTACAGTCCTAGGGCTCACCCCAGATCTGGTGAGGTACAATCTCCTATTGAACAGGATCCTGTTTGATTCACAGGTGCATCAAAGTCTGAGAATCCTTGCCCAACAGTCTTCTTTTCCTGTGTTCTCATTCAGGGACACATTCTGTTCACATAACATGGTGACCTACTTTTTCATTTTCCTGTAAATACCTTTACTTCAGGTTCATTTGCTAAACCACAGTCACCTTTTTTGGAAGGTGACTGGTCCACTGCAGTTTCCATCATAGAAAAAAAGAACACCAAGGTCTTTATTTAATTTCTTCCCAGCATAGACATGTAACAACGGTCCTGCCAATACTGTACAATCTAGACAATATAAAATATAAATTTTGTAGCAATAGAGACCGTGGGCCAATTCTAATCTTTTTCACACTAGGACTGCTGGCAAGTGTATCTAATATATTTTTGTCAGGTTCTTGTCGAGATTTACAGGTGATTTTTTAAAAAATTTTTTTTAATGACAGCCAGAGGCATTATGACTTGGGTCACTGAATCTAGAAGTACTCAGTGAAACCCTTCTGGTGGCTGTGTGAAGGCAGTCACACTGGTCTGTTGCCTATAACGCTATCTAAAGCAGATTGTTCTTTTTTGAGCCACCTAGCAAGAAAACATTTTTGGAGGAAGGTTTTGTCATTTAATACTTGCTCCTATAATCCATCTTGATTTTAGTATTTGTTTATTCTATGTTACATGCCTTATTAAAAATGTATTTTCAAACACTGCCTTCTGGCTCTCAGACTCGAATGCATGCTGCACACAAATGGCTGTTTTACGTCTTCATAGTTTATGCCTGAATGAAAATTATGGGTGGCAGAGCAGGAAGGAAAGTATTCCTCTTTGCCCTCTTTATTGTCCACTCCCCTTATCTCTGGGTTAAAGGATTTTCATGGGAACCCCTGATAATTGTGTGATTCAAAGGTGATGTCATTGTGCCAGGCACTTCGGGGATTTTGCTGACTGAAGGGAACTACATAAATTAAACGGGTGTTTATTATTTTATGGTCTTCAGCTTTCAATGTGAAAGCAGCAGCAGGATGAGCTGAAAATGTTTCAAGGTGTATCTGCTTTCAGTTCTTACTTTCGTGTCCAAGCAAGATTCTGATAACAACAATCACAACCAAACATTCTGAAAAATGTCTACTTCTTCCTTTCCTCCCAGGCTTTTCCTGCGCACATACATTAAACATACATGCACACACATCCACAGGCAGTTTTCTTTTATTTTTGTGACTCATTTCAGAAAATCACGGAAATGGTTAGCTCCCGTTGGCATCCCGCCCCATTCCCTCCTCACCGTTAGATGCCGGAAAGGTGCAGGCATGTGTAAGTCCTTTTTAGTGAGAAAAGAACAGCACCAAGTCAGAAATATTGAGGGAAAGCCAGCCCTAGCCAATGGCATTCGATACAGTCCTGTATTTGAGAAAAGGCTGCCACATTCACACCACAAAATGGTTTAAATTGTTGTAAACTCAATTTGCCTGAAAATATTTAGAAACGGCAGTGTCAAGGAGGTTGGTTGGAGGAGGAGGATTGTTCCTGTTCCCCAGGAAAGGAGATGCAGGGAAGAAGCAGAAGTTTTCCTTGCTTTTAAGTCCTCGTATCTGTAGATGCTCAGTTGCTCTGCTGTCTGATATGCATTCTAGTGCCGTATTGTGAGAATCCCTTTGAGTGCACTTTTTCAGTAGTGACCTAACCCCATCCCAGTTGCCAGATAGCTTGGAAAATGCTTTCCAGGTCTAAGCTTGAACTTTCCTGTTTAAATGAACTTTTTTTTTTTTTTTGTCATTGTCCATTTTTTCTGTTTTCTATCTTCTTCCGCAAATACAGACAAAGACTTTCATTGATAATTGGTTGTATTGCTTACTGCTGACTTAACACTTTCGGTTGTGTCTCTAATTACCCTTATGAGGTTCAGATAATAACTTCAACTTCAGTGAGTTTTCCCAGCTTCCCAAAGTCATTTATTAGAGCCAGCAACCACATGTCATAAATCCTTCGGCTAAACTTCAATTGCTGTAGTCAAGCCAGTAGAAGATCAACAAAAATTGGGTCGCTTTTTACAGTACCCTAGCAAGAGGTGCAGGCAATTATTCCTCAAGCCTGTAATGTGTTTGCCTTGTGTTAAAAATTGTTAGTCACAGTAAAAAAAAAAAAAAAAAACCAAAAACAGAGGTTGAACCTTAGGAGAATTTCAAGCTCTGTCTTCAGGCACATTTGGGAAAGTTAAAAAATCAATTAGGCAAGAAATCTAACTACTGGTATTTAAAAAGATAACAAATATAATTGCTTAGCCCCAAGACTGACCCTGTGAAAATTACTTCTTCTTAATAAGACAGACTGCTTGCAAATTAAATATAAATATACATATGCATATAATTCTGATGTAACAGGAAGGCTATTGCCTCTGTCCATATTGAACACAGACTAGTGGTTTTGAAGAATTATTAAAGAAAAACAAATGAGGTGTAAAGCTGTCATAGATGCAAAATCCTCAGAAGCAAATCTGACTTCTCCGACCTGGTTTGCCCTTCCTGTTGCATCTGCCCACCTGATTTCCCCTTTTTCTTCAGGGCAGGTAGCATAGGGTAACGGGGAACCCAGGCTGTGCAGTCGGACAAGCCTGGATACATGTCTTACATCCCACGCTAGGTGTGAGCTGGAGAAGTAATGGACCATTGTAAGTCTCAGGTCAGAAACAAAACGGGGAGAATAATGGTGCTTCCTTTCCTGGGTGGTTGTGGGGAATCAGACCAGAGAGAGCACACGTGCCGCCCCGACCACGCCAGGATGAGAGTTAGTGCTCAGGGGACAGTAATTCCTGTTGGTGTTGCCTCAGCTGGGGTGACCTCCTAGGTACCCTCAGAAAGTTCTTCACTTTTGTGACCCTGCTTTATTTTTTTAATAGACTTTATTTTTAAGATCTTTTTCAGACCTTAAATGGTTTACCGTAGAATGAAATGGACAGTACAGAGATTTCCCATTTACCCTGTGCCCCTCCTTCATGATTAATGTTCCCCCCTCCCATGGTACATTTGCTACACTTGATGAACCTGTACTGACATATCATTATCACTCAAAGTCCACACTTTACATCAGAGTTGACCCTTGCTGTTGCACATTCTAAGAGTTTTGACAGATGTATTATGTATCCGCTATTATTATACCACACAGAGTTGTTTCACTGACTTAAAAAATCTTCTGTGTTCTGCCTAATTATCCACCCTTCCCCAGCTTCTGGCAACCACTGATCCTTTTACTGTGTCCATAACTTTGTCTTTTCCAGAATGTCCTACAGTTGGAATCATACAGTAGGCAGGCTTTTCTGATTGGCCTCTGTCACTTAGTAGTATGCATTTGAAGTTCCTCTGTGTCCTTCCATGGCTTGATAGCTCATTTATTTTTTAGCATTGAATAATACTCCATTGTCTGGAGGTACCACAGTTCATCCGTTCACCTACTGAGGAACATCGTGGTTGCTTCGGAGTTTTGGCAATTGTGAATAAAGCTGCTGGAAACATCCATGTGCAGGTTTTTATGTGGACATAAATTTTCAGTGTATTTCATTTGATGAAATATCAAAGAGTGTGTTTGCTGGATTGCATAGTAAGAATATGCTTAGCTACCAAAGTGGCTGTACCGTTGGCATTCCCACCAGCAATGAATGAGAGTTCCTGTAGCTCCACATCCTCGCCAGGGTTGGTGTCATCGGTGTTTTGGATTTTGGCCTTAGTAATTGGGGTGGAGTGGTATCTCACTGTTGTTTTAATTTGCAACACCTTCGTGACGTAAGATTTGGAGCATCTTTGTATTTACATATTTGCCAGCTGTAAATCTTTTTTTTTGGTGAGATATCTATTCAGGGCTTTGGCCTATTTTTTAATTTGGTAGTTTGTTTTCCTATTGATGACTTTCAAGAGTTGATTATATATTTTATCACATATGTCTTTTGCAAATATTTTCTCTCAGTCTATTATGTTCTTTTTTTTTTTAACATCACTGACTTTAGAGTTCAGTTTGTGCAGGCCTTGCATTGATGTGTGAATAAATGTGTGTGTGGACCGTACCTTCAAAAATAGGGATCAGGCTCTGACTTTGTTTAGTATCTTTGTATAGTCCTTTGCATACAGAGAGATACTCCGTGATTAATTGATCAAGTGCGTGACTAATGTCCAATGGGAGTCATTTCAGTGTAATGACACCCCCAGTTAAGGAGCTTCATACAGGGACTGAGGCAGGGCCTGATACAAAGTATGTGATCATCCTGCTTCATTTTTAAAGATATTAAGATAGATTATAAGTGAGTATTGAGGACAAAGAGCCACAAAAATATTCTCCTGCATTTGGACTTAAACTTTCTGAAGCCTTTTCAGAGTTAAGGGACTTACAGGTAGATCACTCATGTAGGCAGCATTGTGGTCATTGGATGATAGAACAGATGCCTCAGATAGAGATAAGTTATGGCTAGTTCTTTTTTGGTACAGATTTCAAAACTTCCATAGATTAAAAAAAATATTGTAGCAATAGTGAAAAACAGATAATAATTAATTCAAGAATATTTTGAGTTATCCCCTGTGCTGAGGCATCGTGTGGCAGTCAAAGACCAATTTGATATATATGTACTCAAAACACTTCCAAGTCCTATAGGGCGTTAGAGTTGTGTGCATGGATAATTATAGTGCATGGTAAATAGCTATGTGCAATAAGGATGTACAAACTCGGGACAGGAAGGGTTAATTATTGCTGGGGCAGGGAGTGGGCCATGGACTCATCTAACAGACATTTATTGAGCACCTATTGAGGCTCAAGTTTTGTGTGGGAAATGGGCTGCAAGGATGAGGTGTGAAAGTCTCATGCCTTCAGAATCCTCCCAGTGCAAGAATCAGGTCCAAGCACAGTGAAGGCTTCAGGAAAGAATATCAGGGAAGACCTTTTGGAAAAGGTAGTATTTGTATTTGGCATCAAACGGGTGGTAGGATTTGGATTTTGGATTTTTGGAGATGTGAGAGATGTAAGGGGAAGCACATTCGAGATACTGGCAACAGAAATGGAAAAGGCATCTGATGGTCTCACATTCCACAGTTTAATTTCTGATTTCTTTTGATGATCATTTTATATCTCGGAACATATCGTTAATATACTAGTAATAGATTATGCTCATTGAGAACTTACTTTACCAAGACATCACTTTAAACATTTTACTCTTTTAAAAAGATCTCATGTAATCTTTGTTAGATCTCCGAGGCAGATATGATCTGTATTCCCGGTTTTACTAAGGGAGGCAATGGCTTGTCTCACCTGGAATTGGAACACACATGCAGGCGCATTTGATGCTGAGTTCTTCTCTGCATGCCAAAGTCACGGCAATGCTCTCAGGATTCTCTCTCCACAAAAGAGTTTGCAACTCAAAATATTTTAAAAGATTATTTCAAAATATGCCTGTAAAACCAAATCTGATGAGAGAGGTAGGGGAGAGACTGCTCTGAGCCAGTAAATATGGATTCATCAAGACTAAAGTCTGAATAAGCAGGGTCTTGTGGAACGTGGGGTTGTTTTTGTTTTCTGGAAAATGTTGGACCCAGAAGGCATCTGCTTACATGAAAGGATAGAATGACAAGTGAAGAGAGAAAGCCAGGGGGTTTGACTCCTGTTCAGGTTTTATCTGCTCCATCATGCGGAATGATACACTAGAAAGGGTGTATGGATCTGAGGGAGTTTAAACCCAAGATAAATAAGAGAATTAGTGTTTTCAGACAGCAGAGCTGGAAGGGAGTTGTTTGAATGAAGAAAAAGATTTGAGTAAAAGCAACACAGATGGAAGATCTGGAGGGGGTGGTTAAAACCCTGTAATTGCATTTTCACATCCACGAGAATACATACAGAGAAAAGATCTTGTTAATGAATACCATGCAGAGGTCTGAGAATTTTGGTTTACTAAAATTTCAGATCAGCAACTAGTGAGTCTAACTATTAAAAAAGCCAGACAATATTGATGGAAGAATAATGCCTTAATTAAGGAAGAGAGCACACTGTTTAGTACCTAGCTTATGTATTGCATTTAAGTCAATGTATTCTGTTAAGATTTGCTTAGAATTAACAAACTGGGTATCTGAAGGGTGAATGGTTAGGAAAATTTCTCTTGATGATTGATAGAATGGAAAGCTATATTCAATATCTTGTATTAACCTATAATGAAAAAGAATATGAAAATCAGTATGTGTATGTATATGTGTGACTGAAACATTATGCTGTACACCAGAAATTGACACATTGTAACTGCCTATACTTCAATTAAAAGCAAAAGAGAAGAATAGAAAATGAATTTCCAGGAGAAGACTTGAGCTACCGTTGCAAGGAAATGGTCTGCATAACTGTTTGCAAAAAGGGGAAGGGTTGTCATATGGAAAAAGGATACATGTTACACTTTATTGATCCATACTGCTGACATATTCAAGAGAAGTAACTTTTAGTTCAAAAGGATTTTCAAAAACAGGCTGCTTTGAGAAGTAGTAACATTACTGGCAGGTTTCAATGAAGTTCCCTTTGTCAGAGATATTTTAGAACAATTTCCTTCATCAGGAGAGAGTTTGGGCCTAAGACTTCTTTCCTATTCTAAGGTTTTTGTTATTTTATTATTCAATATTTTAAGACTCTTTGGCGAAAGTCCTCATTTCTTTCACCAGTTGTTTCCGGGTACATGGTGGGACAATCTAAAATAATGGACCAGGAGGGATCCTATAAATTTTCCATGTTTATGGTCTCCAAATTACATAGTTGTTTGTAACTTTAAGTCTTAAATAATATGAACAAATATAATGGAAATAAAGCATCAGTTTATGGACATTCTCTTAAACTATCAACAGGGGAACACTAGGACATTTTTATGTGAACAAGTCAATACATATTGTGTAGTCTAAATTAAAACCTAGGGGCAAAATATCCACTCAGCTGTATTTTTAAATTGTATTTGGTAACCACTATCATTCAGTCATGGAGAAACCAGACAAAAGGAGATGCTTAGAACTGACCCCTCCATTCAGGTGCCACCTTCTATCATTATTTTATTGCCAGAGACCTGATTTTGCATATACCGCCCCCCTACACACATATAAAGTTGGAAAAATAATTAGATTTGAAATTATTTTTTTATGTTGAAGTTTCTGCAAATTAAAGGGTCTGCTTCTTCAACACTTTTTTATTTCTAAACGTGGAGGGATATCTGATGTTCCCTTGGTAATGATGGTTGCTCTTCTCCATGTCCTACTTGTCACTTGCCTTATCCATCTAATTTAGCTTGACACAGAGGATAAGGAACTCCCATGTGGCCAATGCCATCTCCCTTCTGCTTAACAAAGATTTTCCTTATATGGTAAATGTAGATTTGTTGTGTTAACTCTGTCAACATCGTGGAAGTATAATTGTATATAAATCAAAGCCATTGTCAATGTAATCATGCAGAATATATTATTCTTTTGTGTTTCTAGACCATCTTTATTATTTTGATGAGCTATATACAGCAGAAACCCAGGAAACGTTATTTTCTGTGTCACCAATAAATGAAAATAAATGCACTCTACAAATAAAAGTGAAAGATTGCTCTATGGGTACATCTGTACTACCTCAGTATTCTCCCAGGGTCTCAGGCACAGTGAATGTACTTACAATTTGGATGGAAAACATCGACTGTGAGTGTAGGGTCTTCATCACTCTATTGCAGTAATTTTTGCCAAAGCATCTCAGCATCCTGGTAGAAACCAGATTTGGCTGTTCAATTTTCTTTTTTTTTTTTTCTTTAAATTTTTCTGCTAAATTTTCCATTCATTGCCCAACAGTGGTTCTCACAAATTGAATGCTTATAAATGAAAATATATTATGGTATATGAAAATTCAGAAGGCTATTGAAGAATAGAATTATAGAACCAGAAAGAACAATCTAGAAAATGAAGGTGTTAAGTGAGGAAACTGAGACAGCAGAAGAGTTAAGCAATCTGTTCAAGGTCACAAATTCAGTTAGGGATGAAAACTGCAGATACTTTGATCTTTTGGCTACCATTCATTGTTCTTTCTATTATGGAAATTTTCTAGCACAAATAGAGAAAAGAACATGATAGATTTTGGTGAATTCATCACCCAAAGTTAACATTTAGGTCATTTGCCAAAAAATGTTCATGTATTTTGATTAAACTTGTGCATTACTTTTTTATTCTAAGATATTTTGCTTAATGTCTTTTCCTCCCCTTATGAGAACGTATGCATTTCTGTTGGATCATCTCATTCTTAGATAGTTTTCTGAAGACTGACATCTTTGTATTATTCAAAAATGCCTGTTTTTACATTCAACAGTGAAGTTTCAGTTTAGTAGCAAGCTGTGTGATTGTTTTCTTCTTTTTCCCCCCAATAATTTAAATGATTATTTTCACTTCCTGTCATACTGCAATGATTGATATGTCTAAAACAAAGCTAAAATGTAAACACTTATTTTTTGCTTTAATGGGAATGCTTTTAGTGTTAAGCATGATGTGGGCAGTTGATTTAATGTAGATTTGGTTATATCATGCCAAGGAATATTTTTGTATTTCCAGTTTACTAAGTGAGGTTTTTAAAAATCAAGAATGGCATTGGATTTACCAAATATCCTTACAGAATCTTTTTTTTTTTTTACTGAAGTATAGTTGATTTACAGTGTTGTGTTAATTTCTGGTGTACAGCATAGTAAATCATATACATATACATATACATGTATATATATTCCATGTCTGTGAGTCTGTTTCTGTTTTGTAAATAAGTTCACTTGTGTCCTTTTTTTAGATTCCACAGATAAGTGAAGTAGTATTAGAATGGAATACTGAGTAGTATTCCATTTTATATATATATATATATGTGTGTGTGTGTGTGTGTGTGTGTATTTATATGCACACCACAGCTTCTTTAACTAGTCACCTGTTGATGGACATTTAGGTTGCTTCTATGTCTTGGCTCTAGATTCTATCTTAATGACTGCATCCTTTTTTTAGGTTCCATAGATAAGTGATATCATATGGTATTTCTCTTTCTCTTTCTGGCTTACTTCACTTAGAATGATGACTGCCTAATTTTAAAACATTGCAGCATTCTTGGTATACACACAACATGGTCATACATGGCATCTGAAGTCAGAAAGAACCAAGCACTAGTCCTCGGTTTACACTTCATGGCTATGTAACCCTGGGCCACATTTCCTCATCTGTAAAATGATCATAATAATAGTCATCTCAGAATTGTAAAGTTAAAGCCAGTTATTATACAAAACGTCTCACACAGACTGACTCAGTAAATGGCACTACGCACAGCAGACCTCGTTCTCAGAATGGGGGGGTATTCATTTGTATGCTATTGAGTATACGTAGGGAATATGCCAATTGGGATTTTTGTAACAATCCTGATAATAGAAATTGGCCTGTGGATTTGGGATCGGTGTATATGTGTGGGTGCCTCATTTCCCTGGCTTTTGTATGAGGCAGTTCTAGTTTTATGAAGTTCTAGTTTTATGAAGTCAGATGAGTGGTCTTCTGTCATTTTCTGTATTCTGAAGCAGGCTCCATCACTCGGAAGTACCTGTTTCTAGGCTGTGCTCCCCCAAAGGCAGCGTAGCACAGTCGTCATTATTTGTTAAGGTAAACAAACCTGGATTCAAATCCAGATTATTCAGCTGATCAGCAGAGAGACTTGGGGCGAGTGACTACATATGCTTCTACCTCAGCTTCTGTATCTATAAAAATGAAGGTAGTAACAGCAGCACCTGCCTCTCAGAGTTGAAGTGAGGATTCAGTCAGTATTTAGTTAGTGTTTATGTTGTGACCATTAGGGGCCAGAACTGTGTTCAGTGGTAACAGTAAAAAAGATCAAACTGGGAACTTAGGAAGTGGTCATTGACAATTAAAGCTTATTGTTTATACAGCCTAGTAGACACAGGAAACAAACTTACGGTTACAAGGGAGGTAAGGTGAGAGGGTGGAGGGATAAATTGGGAGGTTGGGATTTGCAGATAGTAATTACTGTATATAAAATAGGTAAATAACATGGTCCTACTGCGTAGCACAGGGAACTATATTCAATATCTTATAATAGCCTATAATGAAGAAGAATATGAAAAGGAATATATATATATATATGTATAACTGAATCACTATGCTGCATGTTGTAAACTGACTATACTTCAGTTAAAATTTTTAAGTATTTAAAATATAAAAAACTGATAGTTTATATTATTATCAGGATTATTAATAAATAAGGTGTAAATTGTCTAGGTCAAGAGCCTTGACACTGGTAATTTCTGCAGTTATTTTTCTCTAGTTTTATCAGTTTCAGCTTTACAGCAGTGCATAAACATAGCTATCTAGATAGCTGAGAAGGTATTTATTACTTCTTTGTCAAGGGATTGACAGTTTGTACAAAATTTTTATTGCAGTATTGGGTTAGAACAAATTATGTCCTAGAAAGTAGCATGTGACAATATTTGTGATAGAATAATTCTAAAGACAGTAAGATATTATAGAATAATAGTAATTTTTTTTAAAACCCCTTATAGTTTCTTTAAATATTAAAGAGGTGGTGAGTACAATAATGACTGGGTAGACTGAGGGACAGTATGACACCATTTAAACTAGGAGAATTTTGGCTGACAAGAGAATAGAAAAGGACGCGTCTTTTAGAAGGGAAAAAATAATACATGTTCTTTCAAAAAAATAAGTTGGATTAAAATTAACGTGTGACTCCTGAATGGATAAATTCAGCAGTACTTTTGAAACCCTCAGCTAGTGTGTGTGTGAAAGGCAGCAAAATGGACCTTTTGATGTTGAAGGCATTTTTAGGTGTTAACATCAATTCTCTGTCTCTCTCTCTCTTTTTTTTTTTTTTTTTGCATTTATTTGGAGAACTTGAGTGTTACCTACTTTTTAATTGATAATCATGTATTGTGCATATTAACCACATATCTTTCGAAACCAGTGCATTTTGGAAATCTGTGTTAATGTCAATATAGCCATTCCTTAGGAAAGTACATTGAGATATCTGGCTATTATAGTGTAAATTGGACATTATATTTTAAGCTAAATGATGAGTCAGCAATGTAGTAAAAACAAAAATAAAATAAAATGCCAAGATAGCATTTACATTTATAAGGTGAACTTACAAATCTGTCCTGAAAATATGGTCATAATGTCTTTTTATGGCATATATTGGAGTATAAAATATATTGTCATGGCAACGTTTGAGATAACTGATAGAGCTAATTAAAACAGGAAAGTGTATTATTATTTCAAAGGAATATGGAATAATTTAATTTTGACTAGGAAAGCTAATCAAAAGCTTAATGTCAACAAACCAGTTGTGTTGGGTTCACATTTGTTGCATCTTGGCCCAAACTTAAAATGCTTCCCATATCTCTTACTCATCCATCATTAAGTGTAATTGTTAAGTCTTGTGAGTTAATCATAGATTGTTCTTTGTCAGTTGTTAACTGAGTGCAACCAGAGCCAATATTAGATGTTCTCCTCTCTCTCTCTCTCTCTCTCTCTCTTCTTTTTTTTTTAACATCAAACTGTGCTCTTGGCTTGAAGAGAAAGTGTTTCGGGTTTTTTGATTCATTTTACAGGGCAGCACTAGTTTTACCATTAGGATTCCTTGCGTAAAGCATTCTCTTAGAGCTGGCATTCTTGGGCAGCATCTTGGAAAAATTAGCTCAAATTAAAAATGGTATCGTTAAAAGCTAGACCCATGCTTACAGGCTTAGAGAGAAAGAAAAGATGGTAAAGACTGAGAGACCAATTTCAAACAACTAAGATAAAAGTTAAACAATTTGAAGAATTTTGACTTTTAAATAGAAAACTTGAAATATTTATGGAGGGGGAGTATTAAAAGGGTCTGAGATGTGGTCATTATGTTTTGAAGAGAGAAGTTAAATGAGATTTTAAAAAGAACAAGATTATATTAACATTTCTAATCATGACCTCAAAGTTAATTTAAAAATTTGAATAATTATAAATAAAAATACTTTTATTGGGCCAATCCGTATTTCAAATTTCAGCAACTCTACTTGTTAAAATATGTTTGTTATTGTGATACAAGAAATAGCTAAAGATGATTTATTTCATTTCTTCTAAAACCACTTAAAGGCTTCCTATAACAGTACTGTACAATACTGGTTTTGAT
This sequence comes from Vicugna pacos, assembly GCF_048564905.1. Lineage (NCBI taxonomy): Eukaryota > Metazoa > Chordata > Mammalia > Artiodactyla > Camelidae > Vicugna > Vicugna pacos. The sequence goes on from NC_133001.1 coordinate 24,835,875, forward strand.
ACAACAAAACTGGTTACAGAATTCATATCTGTATTTACTTGACTATTGATCATGACACATGGAAACTTGATCTGCTGGAAAATTATTAATATATCTTTTTAAGTATTAGGTTTATCATTACTGGAAAACTAAAATGAACTCTCTCATTTCCTTTCCAATTGAGTCACAAATTTAATTTAGCAAAAAACTCCACAGCTCTCTTTGTTGTGATGATATATTCTGTTGGATTTGATTGGAACTTTGAGCACATCTTTCCAAAATGACAACTAATGCTAAAAATAATTTAAATAAATGTGTTATCTGGAGGGAAAAAAATACTAGGTAAAAACAGGGATGCAGGCAAGGGAGCTGAGAGTGAAGATACTGGCCATTTTTCTAATTGCTCCTCCACTAGACAGTCTCTGGGCATCTGGTGATATTCAGAATCAGAATAAAACCTAAAGGGCATTGTGCTTCCATTGCTGTGCCCAGAGTTCCTGAAGTACGAGAAAACCGACTCTGTCCCTAAGCTAGGTGAAGATTTGGCCTACTAGTAATTCTGAACACCTGGGCTCATTTAATTCCCATGAATGAAAAGTTGCTGGGCTCTGCCTACCTCCATCTTGGCAAGTTTATCAGTGTTCGAAGCCTCACAAAGTGATAAGGGTTTTAGGCCCCAAGACCCTCCGTTTTGGGTCTCTCTTCTACTTCCAGATGTTGAAAGGTGCAGAGGAAAGCAACATGATGTGACCGAAAAACATTAGTTTGGAACGAAATAGGCCTGAGTTGGGTGTGAATGGATAGATGATTTAGTTCTGTTATTTCAGAGAAGTCACCTACTTGCTTTGAGTTTCAAACATCCTCAACATGATGATTGTAAGGCTGACAAATAGAGTTGTTATGAGGATTAAAAGAGTGAGAGTTTGAAAGGTGATTGATGTATGCTTGGTCTATACAAGAGCAAGGATTCTAGATCTTTCTGTTTTCAAGAGGCTAACTAATATCACATCTAAACTGTGATCTCTTTTTAGCATCTTGGACCCCTTCTGAGAAGCAGAGTAGTTAAGGATGGTTAAGAAACCAGATTTCTTGAGACCAGATCACAGCTCTGATGCTTATTAGACATGTGTTTGGGGGCAAGTTATTAAAGCTTTTAAGGCTCAGCATCCTCATCAAATAAATGGAAATAAGAACATGTAATATAATATCATATTCCTTGTAAACTGCTTAGGAGTTCCGGGAACATAGCAGTGTTCAGAAAGGTAGCTATCATCACCATCACCATTACCATCATCATCACCATCACCATCACCACCATCACCATCACCACCATCATCATCACCATCACCACCATCATCATCACCATCACCATCATCATCAACATCATTATCAGGCATCTGTTGCCAAATAAAGCACTTCTTGAATTTCCACACTCTTTTGGGAAGCTTTGGCACTATTACAAAACAGTGCATAAGGTATATATGGTTTCCATTTGGCCTTAGAATGACATCTGTGATTAATTTCTCAGTGGGTGTTTACCTTCTCGGTTAGGTTTGATTTGTGTTCATTTTGAAAGAGTGGACATGTTTGCAGGGGAAGTGTGTAAGTTAGATATGAGATCACAGCATATTAATCTTGCTGTGATATTTCCTAATTAAAGATTTATCACAGATAACCTGAAGTTCTTTGGAGAAGACTGTTCATCAAATGAGACATGCCTTCCTATAGAGTACTGGCTTTTCAACAATTGGCAGGAGAGACCTTTAAGTGTCTTTTGTACTTCAGTGGGTATCCGCCCTTCAGTTCTTGCTTCATAGAAGGACATTTTTCACAGACAAGCCTTGTCCTTTTGCTCAACAGGGTCAATGAGCAGCTGTACCCTAAAGTTCTCAAGGTTCTTTTTCCCTCAGGATATAGGGGATCAGTTATTTGGGGGTGGGGGAAGCAAGGGAACAGCCAACTAGACAGAAAGAACAGCAGAGGTCCTGAGATGGGACAGAATGTGGTACATTCCTGGAAATTAAAGGCCAGTGTGACAGAGCAGTGAGAGAGAGAACGAACATGTTCTTTTGATAGATAGCTACTAACTTGACTTTGCTCCCGAGATTTCTCTCTCAGCCTGGCATTAGTCTCTTACCAGAATCCACAGATCTCTTCAAAATACCCTGCGGCTTTTCCTGGGGAACCATGAAAAGGGATGATTACTGCTCCGGAGAAGTTAACAATGACTACTTCGAGTTCAAAGTGTTCATAAATTATTTGGATTTAAGCACTCTGTGTGTTTTTGGCTTCAGACTTTTAGGCCAAATTGCAGGAAAAATTCATCTTTTGACTTCATTTATTTGAGATGTTTCTGAAAAAAAAAAGTGGATGAACTGGATGAAAAATCTCTCTTCTTGTTTGAAGTGACCTGTTCATTGCCTTGGACACCCACATTTTAAGGACTCAAGCATTGGACTTAGTTCATTTTCTCTTCCAGGTGTGTGAAACAGGGGCATGAAAAGGTCAAAGGTAGAAACTTCTCTTTCTTCGACTAATTTGTAGAGGGTACTTGAAAAACTAGTTGAATGATTTCAAACAGTATTTTTAAGGTGAAAATGTACAGAGAACTCTTGCTACATCTTGAGATAAAAGAGCTCTCTAGAGACATAAGTTAACAAGACATTCTACCCCACAAAGAAACTGAACGTGTTACATCAGCTTTGAAATAAAAGCATAGAATGATGAATCACTTTTTGACATTGTGGAAGTAAATGACTTTTGGAAAATGTGGTGAGTCCCTGTTGATTCAGAAAGTCTTTATATATTAGATTTCATAAAGCACATTGATGAATGAAACTTAGGAACAAACAATTAGATGAATGTCAAGATTTGTACTGTTAGGTTCTACATTTATAGCAACAACATTGCATTCTTAGATTGGAAGATTTTTAAAATGTGATTAGCTATCTGTTTTCCAATTGCTTTATGTCTGCAAATGAAATATTTTGTTTTTTTATGCATAATTCCATAATCTAGTTTTATCTCCTAGACAAACTTTCTGGATAGTATCTACATGTGTTCGTATATAATTTACATATCTCTGTCACTACAAAGAATCCATATATTTATCTCTGAATCTGCATTTGTATATAAAGAGCATCTGTCTGTACACATACATGTTTTTCTCTCCTCAGGGCCTATGCACATACTGTTTCCTCTGCCTGGAAAACCCTTATCTCACTATTGATTTCTTCATATCTTCAGCTCCTTTAAGAGGCTTTCCTTAATAACCCAATGCCTCTCACAACACCCTGTCCTTTTCCTTCTTGACATTTAGCAGACTTTTATATGCTAATGTAAATTTTAATATATAAAAAATAATGAGAGATTTAAAGCTCCATAGTGGCAGTGGCACTGTCCTGTTAACCACAGTTTATCCAGAATTTAGAAGAATGTCAGGAATATACTGGGAAATCCATTTGCACTTGTTGAGTGAATGAATGGATGATTAAGTTGAAGACTCAACTCATGCGTTCCGATATTTCCAAAACTTTAGTGTCATTTATGCAAGAAAATCATAAAATTTTGGGAAGTGAATGTATATAAATACAATGAACAAATACATTTAAAAAATTTTTTGAGTCTGGAGAGAGTGGTACAGTGTTTTCGTGAAATGCACTGTACCTAATAGATACTTGCTAATGTTTCTTGACATTATTTTATTTTCATGGCAGTATTATTGTTTTGTTTTGATGAATAAAGGTCATAACCATCAGGGGCTTCAGCCTTTGATATTCTACATTCTCTCCTGAAAACTCTTTTGTGTCAGCATTACACACATAAACATAGATTTATTTTTGATTCCTGTAGAAATTATTACTTACCACACTGGGGATAATAGAGCCTTGCTGATTCAATGGAAAATAGTCTTTGGTGAATGCATTTTTCTGCCCATATGCACACATACGCTTTTTCTAAGGATGTAGACAGGTAGTCCTGCCCTAGAAGGCAAGAATAAAGAAAAGGAGAGAGGTAGCATTGTCAGCTTTTCTCTTGGAATGCATTTCAAATTAGGGCTCTGCTTGAGGCTTGTGAAAAACAAGATAGCATTATTTAAAAGTCAGTTCATCAAACACACTTGAAAATACCACCTCACTATTAGTGTTCTGGTTGCAAGTCACAATTTACAAACACAATTTTTAAAAATGATATCCCTTCCAAACCAACTTTTCTGTTTCATGTATGGCTTATAAGCATTCGCCAACTGAGTCAGTCAAAATAATTGCATTTATCTCTTGATATGTTTTTATTTAAAAAAATGTTTAAATACAAAGGTTAGTTTTGTTTTACCTATAACCTAGTTACTAAGGTAACATTTACCATGCAGACGATGAATTCACCATCCAAAGATGCTTTGTCTCTTGTCTGAAAAAATATTGTGCTCTGTGCAATGAAATGTAATTATATAGTCACCTCTGCATGAAAATGATGGTTCTAGGATACAAGTGAGTGAAATCCACAAATAATCCCAAACCTCTTTTATAGGAAAACCGTTGTATGTAGAATTGCCAAGAACTAGTGGAAGTGATAGAGCTGAATGTCCTGTCCCTGTCCACTTCAGAGAGAAGCAGAGAAACAAAGGTTATCGTTTTAATCAGCACTTGAAACACAATGTTTATTGCCCACAGTTTCCTGAATGACCATAAAATGTGATCAAAGCTTATTTAACACCCAACTAAGGGTTGTTATGGCACCAATAATACAACAGCCCAAAAAAACATAAACAAAAAAACAAGCTATATCTGATCAGCTCAGTGCATTTTTGACAAGGCTTAACTTAAGCCAGTGTGACCTTAGATCTCCATGCAACCCAAGGAGTTTCTCATGATGCCAGACTACTGAGCTAAATGTTCAAACCAGAGGTCTTACCTGTGAAAAATTAAGAAGCTGACATAGACTACCAGTCAGTGCCCGTTTTTTGCTCTGTTTGATTTCTGCTTTTTTATTATTATTCAAGAGGAAAAAAAGCTTAATGGTAGAACACATTCTTTATCTGTAAGGACACGTGGAAAGATGAGTGTTTCTATTTTATGGTGGTTGCTATTTATTTCAGTGGATGGGAATGCAGAATCAATGATCTCAGTGAGAAATCTCTGATCCCCAAGAGGATGAGTTAGCTTTATTTTGTTCTGTGGCACCATGCAGAGAGAGATACGCTGTTTGGACTATGGGAAGGTGCCATGAAAAAGACTTCATGACGTTTCTGAAGCCGGAGCCACCCTGGAAAACTGCATAATGGTTTGAGAATATATTTTAAAATATAAAGGATAATGCAGTATTGGCTCCACCAGCGAAATAAACAAAATAGAGATAGTTTCAAAATATCGACCTTAGAGTGATTGCTCCTTTCCAAGGTGTGCCCACCAATCATTTAGTGGGCCAGTTTCATCCCAACATTGCTCTGATTCTTGATTTAATTTTATCTAAGGAGAGATAATGCGAGGAAATGGAGGCATTAAAGAGTCGGTGTTACCGCCAGAACTCAGGGTCTGTCCGTCCTCAAGAGAAGAACTCATTGACCTTTATTCTTACCACCACCACCCAGTCCTACATGCCTGGCAAGGCAAAGGTTCTTACCCATAAAGACAAGTCTCTCCTTCCCCAATGCAGATAAGGGGTAATAATTTTCTGGGGGAAGAACACATGTAGCTTACAAAAGGTTACAAAAGCCTCCTAGGTCCCTCTGAGACATCGACCTAGTGGGATAGCCCCTTTCCTCCTGTAAATTGAAGAATTCCTCATTTAAAAATATAATCCTAGGGCTCATATATTTTATAAATTTTGAAAAAAAACTAAGACTTAAAATCAAATGTAAGTTCCTTTAATTCATATCAAAAACTAGCTAGTACTTTCCTTCTCTCTTTTTGTTTTTCTTTTGTACTAACTGCTTTTCCATCCATTTAGGCTTTTCATAGAACCGTAGTATCATTGAGGTGGGAGGGGACACAGAGGGGTGTCTAATCAAGCCGTCTCTGCTTCAGTACAACCAGTGGTTGGACAGTTCACCCATAGGTGAACATCATTAGATTTTAGAATGTTCCCTCTTTAGCCAAATGGTAGATCAATGCCCTGACTTTGGTCAATTCTCAGCCTTTCTGAGCTTCAACTTCTTTATTTGCAAAATATATACACTACTTCACAAATTGTTACAAAGATCAGTGAGATATTATGTGTTCTAAGTGTGATGGCTGTGTAGTTTAAGCATTATTTTAATTAACTTCCATCAACCTGCTATGAAGTAAAACGTTGTTTTCCAAATGTAAGAATAACAATAATGAGAGTAATAATAGTAATAGAGCTCACAGAGGCTGAGTAGCCATTAAGTGTGCTGAGGACTGTATGTATCTCATCAAAAGGAAATTGCAGTGTGATGAAACTGTTCTGGAATTAAAGAAGGATGATAGTGGCCCAACCTTATGAATATAGTAAAACCACTGATGTGTACACTTTAAAAGGGCAAATTTTATGATATGTGAATTGTATCTCAATTAAAAGAAAGAAAATTGTGTATGAGAGAGTTTTAGAAAATTATAAATGAAGAGGTAGTCCACAAAGCGCTATGAAGGATGCAATAAGGAATATGTCAGTCTTTTTTCTTATCCTCAAGCTCTGTATAATATGGTTGAGTAGTTAAAACAGCTACTTAAAAACTAACATGAAAACAGTGCTTGAGGGAGACCAGTCGTGGGCTTACAAAGTTTTATTAGATAGTCTGAGGACCAAGAGATGGGTGTAACCTTCCAACAAGGTGATACCTCTCTCAAGATGAGTTTCATGGGATCAAAGGAGTTACAGCGTTTTGTAGAATGGGGGCATATTAGAAAGGTCTACTATCCATCGTGAAGATTTGATGGGAAAATGAAAATACGATTTTCTTAAGGGTGTGTCACCCCTAAATGCGATCTTTCTAGGTTGTATCACCCTAGATCTCACCCACTTCTGGTTCCGTATTGTCTGATGCTGTGAAGTGTAATCAGCCAAGAAGAAAGGTGTAATTTTCCGTAGCCCTCCTCTTGAGTCAGTCCTCTGGCATGCCTTGGTTTCAAGATTTTCTAGAACACAGACACAGCTGAAATCATTCTTTTATAAAAAGCCCCTCCAGCGTGGTCAGGGACCAGCTCTGTATTAGCTACATGATTTGGGGCACACTGTTTAAACTCTGAGCAGCTAGGGAGGCAGCACTTACCTCTCAGGTTGGCTGGGAGTTTGGGGTAGATACATTGTGTATAGCTCAGTGCCTGGTACCCTGTGAGCACTCTGCTATGCAGGCCCTGGAAGGGGAAACAGGAGACAGAACATAGCTTCTATGTCCCTGGGTGTCTTTAGTATCCACTGGCCATGTTACAGCTGTCCAAATGCTGGCCTGCCCCTGCCACACAGTTGGAGGCTCCCTGAGACCTTTGGAACCCCCCAAAGGGCGGCTCTGCTCCTCCCTGCCCCTCCCTTAACTCTTTGGTGGGCGTGAATATTTGCATACGTGGTTTATCTTCCCAGTTTGATTGAAAACTTCCCAAAGGGCAGATAATACACTTTACATGTTTGTCTTGCCTACATACTTAGCAAATGCCATATTCATATTACTTACTCAATCTTTACTTAGTAGCTGAACAAATGAAAAATATTAGTCAATGGGGAAAGTGGGAGACAGGACAGCCTCTTGTTTTTGAAGTGGTGGGTTGTTTTTTCTAGGGGGGGTAGTGTACATTTCCAGCTCAGTGCCAGGTTAAAATAACTAGACCAAAACCACTGCTTGATTTTATGGACCCTCTAGACGGGTAAATGTAATCTCTACCAGCCAGTAGAAGCTCTAAGTCATTCATTTGGAAATGTATTTGGGTTAAATTAGCAATGATCTGAATCAGTATGTGTGTTTTGAAGTGAGAGAAGAGGTGGCCTCTGACTCCCTGACATACTCTGCAGTGTCACTTACCCCACCAACAGTGCCTTGAGGTGCCCAGAGTCCCCTGGGCCTTAAAACCACTGTGCCCTGGTGAGGATTAGTCTCTGGAAGAGCAAACCATAACATTCAACCTTTCTGTAGATGATGTAGCTTGGCCCACGGGAGGTGTTCTGGCCTCTGAAGTGCGCACGAGGACCGAATGCATTTGACGACATTGTCAAGTGTTGTCCAGAGTGGGCTCTGCAGCTCGGACTGTATCGTGGTGCACAACTGAAGCTTACAGACCATAAACAAGCCTCCTTGCAAATCTATATGCCATCCTGGGTTGCACACTTACTCATCTTGTTGAGTGATCGACACTCTAAGAGGATGATAAATGAATGAACAACAAAAAAGACACTTCTAAATTTTTTACTCTTTTCCTGGACATAGTTAAGCCAAACACTCCTAAGTAACAAGCCCAGAGTTGGGGAAAAAAGCAGTAGCCATGTCTGTATGCCATACACAGGCTAAAACTTCATATATGTGTGCTCTGTTTTACCTATTTCATATGCATATAGATTGAAATATATCTGTATCTGTAACACGCAGGACATCTTGCCTGAAGTATGCCCAACATATCGAGTATACATTAAATCTGAATCTTGGTTAAAACAAATATTTTTTTCAAATGAACATGTGATTGCAGATGGAATTAAGAGATGCGTTAACTATGGTGCCACTTGCTAAAACTTTCAAGTTCCTTCCCAGTGTCATCTTTCATGTTTCCTTTTACCTTGGTCTAATAATGTAATCTTTATTCAGAAATGAGCTTTGGTGAAAAAATCAATAATTACCTTTGTCACTATTTATTTAATGAAGCCATAGAAAGACTTCATTAAATTATAAATGCCTCGTTACTGATATTCTCATAATAGAGTTTTGAAATTATGGGTGAACCAGTTACGATTTCAAGGAAGATACAGTGTTGAAAGACCGGTACATGTCCAATGAAATGACTGCTGGGTTTGCTAATGCAATATTCATGAGAATTTGTCAGAGACAATCACATTTAATCCCAGAGAATAAGAATTTGAAATGGATTCTTTTAAATTGTAATTATCCATTGGCAAGAAACTTTAGCAAGTTTTATTGTTTATATAATTGAGATGACTTGCTGTCCTGTCAATGCAGGAGAGTGTGTTTTGAGAATATTTAGAGTCCCTGAATGGAATCATAAATATTGGTCCTCTAAATATGCTGGACATTAATATTTTGTGGTTTATATGACTTTTTAATTTATGTATTTTCAGGGGGAAAAAAGCTGGCTCTTTGGCTATCATTTATGCTTAAATTTTCAAGGATTTAGTGCAACCTAGGATGGGGTAACGAATCTCTGACTTAGGGTAGAGTCTGTTGTGTGAACCTACTTTGGTGGTATTCCGTCCTGGTCTAGCTGACTCTGGAGTTTAAATCCGTGAGATAGCAAAGATATTGGAAGTTGAAGGACTGAATATTCAGGGAAAGATGGGAATCATTTAGAAGTTACAAGCTCTCCCAGCATCAACAATTCTCATTGTTTCTTAACAGTTTGTTTTACTACGTTGCAAGAAACGAATACCTAAGAAATCTGGGATTTCTTTACCATAGAAAATAAGCATTTTACATTCCATGTTACAGAAAACTTTAGGCCTAAGGTAAAAAGCTCTTTTTAAGAGTTTGCCGCATTTTGTACCTCTAGCATTGTAATGTGTCTATGCACAGAAGTTGAATCTCCTTAATGATTAGAACTCTGATGAAAATAGACTCCGGTATCCTTCCAATCAGAACAAGTAGGGAACTTTAAGAACTTCTTTCAGTCTATCCTGGGATAAGAAACTTGTCTATAATAGAAGAGCCGCTAAAACAATCAACTCTAGAGGAAAAAATATCCTCACGTACTTCTTACACCGAAAGGGCTGATTCCTGGGATGCAACAGGAATTTAAATCTGTTCTGTGGAGTATTTCTTCCTGACCCCAGGGAAGTCTAGGAGAAGTCTCAACATGACTTCGGTAGCTCTTAGATAATAAAAAAATCACCTGTTCATATTTCAGACATAAATAATCTCAGCTCACTCACTGCTTTGTAATAATAAATACAACGTCAGTTAAAGCCAGCCCATTACCCCGGCTTGGGCTGCCTTGCTGCTTCCACTTGCACTGAGTGAGGGAGCAGGGTTGTTCCTCTTCTTCCAGGACAGTCACTTCTCTTCCTCCCCTCTGACTCCTTCAGCGATGAGATAAGGGGCAGACATGCGGTAGTAACCATCCTGCTGGGTTTAGCCCACAATTAAAGTTGCCTCTGAGGGGCAGTTTGCAGGGGACATTTTGGTGAGTGTTTTAGTGCTCTTAACCACATCATTGTAATTTCTTTACCTGCAATTCCCTTGAAGCGGGTAAATGCACCTCCTGCAGATGATCATTCAGGATTTCCACCTCAGTTCTCGGGCATCCATCGCTGCAACTCCAGCTTCTTTCTGTTGTCTTTACTACTGACCACCCCTCTCTGGAGGAGCCCTCTTGGATAGAATACAACACAGTTCTGGGCTGGCTCTCTGACCCATGATCCATGGGAAGTGTTCATACGTTCCTTGTTCTAACAGGCTAATGCACAGGTGGCCCCTGGTGCGGTAAAAACCTTGCTCTGCCATCAGAGCACCAGCCAGTCATAGGCTCTCCCTTTGAAGATTTCTCAGGCAAGTGTCAAATCCCAGGCAAGGGGTTGCTGTTTACCCCAACAACTGCCATCAGGTTCCAGGAGACAAGTATCAAACTTTCTGAGATATGCCACTGAGGTTGCTTTCCCCTGCACTTAAAGTAAGGGAAAGTAGCCTTCTACCTTGAAGGTACTTGCACATCACATCACATCACATCACATCCAATTCTCTCCAAAAATCCTCTTCTCATTATCAACCTCCTCTTAGTCTTTCTTGTCTCTTTAATGGGATGTAAATAGGTAATTAATTCAGGGTCCCAAAAGCAGTTTTGAATACTCTCCCTTGCAGGTCTGGCTGAGGCAGTCTTGTACCTCCTTTTGTAAAATAAAAGTAACAATCTGTTTTGTTTTTGTTTTTTACTTTTATTGTCATTTCAAGATTGCAGCTGAAACTGAGACAAAAAGAGTCCATTGTAACATCCTGTTACACCCACATATCAGTTGTTTACCGTCCTCTATAAAATTGTTTTAAGCTCACGTTGATTGATACATGTGTACAGTCTGCAAAGCATAGCACGAGGCTGCCCTAGCAGGAAAGGTGAAACGGGTCACCAAGGACAACCAGATTTACCGCAGCTGCTAACGGCAGCTGGAGGGTGACCCAGCATTTGGGAAGCTCAGCCTAGTGTAATGATTAGGAGCTCAACCTCTAGAGCCAGGCCGCCTGGGTCTGAATCACGGATTCTTTCTAGCTTTGTGACCTTAGTCAAGGTGCTTAATCACTCTGTGCTTCAGTTTCCTGATCTGTCAAATGGAGATGAAATAGTACCTGTCTCCTGGGTCCGTTAGGAGACGTACCAGTGTTAGTATTTGTAAAGTGCTTAGAACAATATAGAGGTGTTGGTTAATTAAAGATAACTTAACCTCTTAAATAAGGACTTTCTTAAAAATGGACTTAGATCACGCATGTGTTAAAATATATATGTATACTGTGTTAAATAATTTACTGAAAATGAGCAAAGAGGAATTCTACCAAAATGAGGAAATAATGAGTGCTCATACAGAAGACCTGTGCTAAAAAAAATAAAAATAAAAAAGTCTTAAAAAGCCTCCTTAGGTCCTTGGAGAAAACATTAGTATTTATTGGAATCCTGTTGTTTGTCACCTGAATAATTCTACCAAAAAAAAAAAAAAGCCTGAAATGCCTTACAATGACTTGTATTTAAAGGTACAGATCTGGAGAAGTATGGTAGAAGATAAAAATAAGCCTGGGGAAAACAGCCTAGCAGCAGTCTATGTAGCTGGTGAAATTTCCATTCTGACTCTGAGTTTCCTAATAACCAAACTCAGAAAGGAAATATGATTTTAAATCATATTGTGCATCAAGCCCAAAACAAATCAGAACACCCAATAATAAAAACCATACGAACCTATTATAAGAAAGAGATCCTTCAAGGACAATGAGAACCAGGAAAAAGAAAAATAGAAGGGCACAGTGACGATGATCAGTGTCCCAAATGACATCTTCAGGTACTTCCCTTCAAGTAATAGTGTCAGACAAGATTTTTCTACAGTAACTCTCAGTATGAGTGGGTGCCATTCTCTTGCCGCCTAGCTCAGTGGTGAGAATCCAGCAAGAGGTCAAGAGGCTATGGTCCAAATCTTCAGGTTTCTGTTACTCTGATTTTAGATTTCTGCAGGAATGGATGGAGCATATGTCCTTTATTCCTCTTTCCCCCGTGTTGTTCCTCTGAGCTGAGGTTTGATAAAAGGTGAGCCGCAGACAGTCTGAGGTTAGGTCCTCTGACAGGGGCCCGCAGTGCGGGTATTCTGTGCTGCTGATTAAGGGCAAATCCACATGCTTTAAAAATCCACTGAACTCATGGCAGCCCTGCCGTTAGAGAAAGGTTCTCAAAGGCAGAGGGCGTAAGCACGTTTTTCTCTTTGCTGCCTTATATCATGAAATTCGAAAGTTAACAGGCACAAACTTTGTACTTAGAACGATTTGTCATATTGCTTTGCAAAATTCAGACAGGGAGCTCATTTTCGATAATCGTATCTTAACATCATCTTAGCTTATGTGTGAACTAAGAGCAAGGGAACTGAATTCTAACTCTAGCACCCCTCTGTTTAGTTATGTGACCTTGAACAAGTCATTGCACCTTCCTGTGTCAGAGTTTCCTCATCTGTAAAATAAAGAAACTGAGTAAATTTCAGACTTTTAGCATCTGATGATTTTTTTTGTGTAAATAATGACTAAAAAACTGCCCTCATTAATGCCTGTCCATGTGTCTACTCTCACCCATTAGAGTCACTTCTGTATTGTGAGCCTTGGCAGTTGGCTATAAATAGATTTCATTACTCTGATTTCACCAGTTATTAAAAGGGAGCCTTCCGAGCTTCATTTTTCTTGTGAAACGGAAGGAGTGGATTAAAGGAGCTGTGTCAGAGAACATAAAAGAAGATCCTTTCACACAGGCAGCTGTGCACCTTGTCTGTGGCAACCTCTGGGAAGAAGGCAGCTTGGTTCTCTTGAAAGTGTGTCTTTTGGAATATCAATTACCCATGAAAGAGGTGCTTCAGGTTTACCCAGATGTCAAGAATCTTGCACAAGTTTTTCAGAAGTGAAATCGGAGGAGCAGCTGTTGTTCTGAAGCACATTCTTGAGCAATAATACCCTGTCACTAATTCTTACTAAACGCTGACTAATCAGTACGACTTCATACAACTCTTTTTTTCCCTCCTCCCTTCCAGCACCAGGGAAAAATTGGAGTTAAATTTAATGTTGGAACTGATGACATCGCCATCGAAGAGTCCAATGCAATCATTAACGATGGGAAATACCATGTAGTGCGTTTCACGAGGAGTGGTGGCAATGCCACGTTACAGGTGGACAGCTGGCCCGTGATCGAGCGCTACCCTGCAGGTAAGCCAGTGAATGTGTGTTGGGGGAAGATTGTAGGAAAAACAGACTGGAAAACAAAGCATTGTTTTGTGTCCGTTTCACCCAATTGTGGGTTTTCTGAGAAACCATCGAGTATTGATGGGACGTTAGAGTCATGTGACTATAATGCTGTCCTAAACTGTTCTTGATACAGTGTACAAGTGGCATGTGGTAGGAGGACCTGAAGGCACACGTTACAGTTTGCAAAATTCAGGACGTCATCGAAGCCAGAAAAATGCACACAATAAAAGGCACAACCTGTCAAAGCTCTTTTTACTGCATCCTTGCATTCCAACAAAGGAAAGGCTTTGTCAAAAGTAACAAAGTTAAAATTTAAAACTAAGTGAGGGAGTATTATAACACTCTTCTCTAAAAAATAATAGGAGGAGACAGTTCCTCTGATGGTGGTACATAGCTAAAAATCAGGACAGCTGCGGGAGGGATGGGACAGAGAAGTAATAAAGGAACTTGATGTAGCACCGTAAATCAGCAGTTAGGAGAACATGCAAGTAAATGACTTTCGTTTTCACTGTCATCTAACCATGGGTTTCACGAGGATTCTGGGACACTGGTATTACTCATTTCAAGTCTATAAAATGAATGTCAAAGTATTATTGAGAGAATTAAAATATCTTGTTCATTATTAATGAGCTTTGTCAGTATAATGGTTTTGAAACAAAGGCAGAATAGAAACTTAAGCCAGTGTTACTTGTGGTAGCAGATATCCTCAATTTTTAAATGTTATTTTAAAGTCAAATACAAATTGAAGGTGCAAATAATTTTACTGCAATTATTATCCTTTCCATATTTTAGGACAAAAGAGGTTACTAAGAATGTTAGTCTCGTTTGCCTCTGCACCCCTTTTAGAAACAGCTGTTTCTTGTACAGCAGAAGATTTATAGCACAGTATAAAAAAAAAGATTATAAAAAGAAATTCTCATTTTGCACAATAAAAATGATCACCAAAATGTATAGGTAAACTTCTTTATTACAGTATTTGTTTCTTGAAGGGAAGAATTTGAGGAAATAGCTCACTTATTAAGTAAAGACCAATTCTCCTTAGTATTTACACACAAATATGGAATGAAATGTCTGTGGTGCCCTTTTGGACCTTTTCTAACTTAGAACATCTACGTCTTCAAGCCGCATTTCAAACCTATTTTATAAACTGGCTGCTTTGCAAATATTTGCTGAATTAAATATAATTTTAAAGCCCCTTTCCATGACAAAATTCAGAAGCAAGCACATTAATAATATGTCCAGTGCCTTTTAAAACACTGGCAAATAGTAGACACGATAAATATTTGCTGAATTGATGTCCTTGGAATTATCCTGGTTTTAAACTACATTTATGAGAATGCACACCTTCTGTTACCAACTATAATAAGATGAAGGATGGAAGATCTGGGAGGAAGATACTTAAATATGCATGCAGTGTTACATAGCCCTGCTAATCCCTTATTGCATTTACTGAAATCCTAGTAGAAATGCATTTTTTGTAATAACTACAACCTCAGTGGAATAACAGAAAATTGGTGAATTTCCTAAAGTACATAGTAATTGATACCTGTTTACTGAGAGGACATCACTGCGCTGGACACCATGGGAGATGTAAAGTAGGACAAGTCCTAGACTCTGCTCATGTGGACGCTATCAGTGGTCCCGGACGTGTGAAATGATAAACCCCGTCACGATTACAATGTGGCAGGTGCTTCCTGAAGCCTAGCTTTGTTTCACCAGCTTATTTGTTAAAATTTTCTTAGTTTGGTAACTTTTCACTCTTACTGCACTTTCCAAACTAGTATCTTTAAGGCCTTTGTTTTAGAGAATGTAAATGGGGACCTGTGAGAGAAGAGAGGACGTCCCACTCGCAAGTTAGTTTGGGAAATTCTGGATTAAACTAAGTTAAAAATATCTATGCTTGGACTCTCCCATAGTGATACCATAATGCATCTCTGAAAAAGAAAGATAGTGTGTGTTTCCCAAGCACAGATGATCAGAACCTAGTTTTCTAAGGCACTCACGCAGTTGGGTAAACGGTTTTTGTTTTAAAAATTTCTGTAAGTACTTTAGTATATTTTACTTGATTAACAACCCTTTAAGTGTGCACGTACCAGATACTATGTAATAGGCACAGTTCAAAAAAACATGCTGCCTGTCTTTTTGCAACAGACGAATGTCTAATTTGAGAAGTAAGAGCCGAGACTGGGGCACTATTAAGTCAACAAATATTTGTGTATTTTTCTAGACTAATATAGTTGTTCAACACATATAATGTCTTATTTACCAATTAAATGGGTGCTCCGTAAAAGAAGCAACGTAAACGGCATTTTAAAATTGGAAGCTGGCAAAGTCACGATAATTAAGGAGCAAATCTTTAGACATTGTCTGTTTAGAGGCCACCTTTTATAATGAATCAGAGTCGAAGTGTCTTTTCATCAAAGAAGTGTTTCAGATATTAATGAATCAAGGGTGAGCCACGCTGCAGTCATTCTGAAGGGTACAAGCAAGGGTAAAACACGGAGTCGGCGCGTGGGAAAACTGGAGCACCTGTGAGGAGTTTGGACCTATATATATATATAAAGTTAATGATGTAAAGAACTCAGGGGCGTCACCATGGTTGTCATCAAGCATTTTATTAATCACCTGCTCTGTGTGCCTTTCAGCATGATGCTGAGGTAGGGAAACAAGCCATGAAAATTCCAACTACCTTTCTTCTCTTGGAGCTTGATCTGCAATAATGCCATGGAGACTGAATACAGATTTTAAAATATGTGTCATCTAGTTTTTAGAACAAAGTGATTTTATGTATGAGTTCAATCGAAATGGCTCACATATCTATTTTGCATCGCTTTATGGCATGACTGTTCTTATTTAAAAAGTACTTTGTTGTTATTATTCATTAGAAAAACAGCTGGACTAATGCTTTTACCACTAAATGCTACAATCAGAGAAGCGGGAACCAACAGACTATATTTGGTTCCTTTTTAAGTGCCTGCATTGCAAAATATAGGTAATAAGGGTTGAAATTAGTAATTAAGTATAGCACTTAACCTTCCATTATAGGACTTTGTGGTAAGTGCTTTTATATGAAGCAATTTGTCTGGTGGTGACACTGTGCCTTTAATGAAAAGCACCTAAAGCGTTGACCAGTGGTGTTAGCCTGTAATCGTCTGGAAGGCTTTCATAGAGAAACTAATTAATAGAGGTAGATGTTATGCTCTTTTGGAGTGAATGAAATATTCTCATAACTCCACAATTCACGTTTTAGAATAAATGTTGATCTGAATAGCAGATCCAGTTGCCATTATTTTCTGTGCATGGAACAAAGCATAGAAATAATATTTTGCAAACCGTTTAAAGTTGAGAAAGCCATTCCTTAGTGCTTATCAGTTACAGCTCTAGAAAATAATACGTCATTAATCTGATTTGTCCCTAATTACCGTTAGGTAGCAAAATTTTTTTCTGTCAACAAAAATAGACTTCCTCTTCTCATAATGTTAATCCACAGTCTAACATCATTTAACTTGCCCAGACTAAAGATTGCTCCAGATAAACTGCCTTTGAGGATAAACCTTTGAATCCATCTGTCTACCACAGTGTGCCAAAAAGTAGTTATTTATTCTATGCAAGGTCAGATGTTCATTTTATTCTTGTCAAGTTAATACACCAAATCAACAAATATTTAAGGGTGGGAACTATAATTGAAAGAAGTTTCAAGTGTCAACGAAACAGTTAATCAGTTGACCTAAGAAAGAAATGGAAAACTTTATTTGAGCCAAATTTGAGGGTTATAACCAGGGAAGAGCATCTCAGGAAGCTGAGTTCTGTTCTGCGCGCTGGAAGTCAAGGCACAGTTGTATAAGTTTTTTGAGACAGAGGGCTTTGCATCAAATGACGTATTATTGACAGTTTATGTAATCCAGATTTAAGCACCACGTGACCTTTTACGAGATCAAGAAGGAACGGCTATCTTGAAGGATTTGTCTTATCGATACTAGGAGAATGTTACTCTTTATGGTTGAGCAGGTATTTCTGCCAATAGGGAGGGTTTGGTGAATGCATAATGCAGATACGCAATGCACAGCGTGGGCAGAGAAGAATTTTTTGTTTAACTTTTTCTTGTCTTATCATAAAATATGAGTTTTATTTCACACAAGATTTACCATTAGGTTACAGAGATACGTAAAAAATGTTCAAGATTAAAAATATACTATGTGAGAAAATATGTGTTAACATATTTGGTAATTCTGAATAAGACAAACCAGGAAAAAAAAAAAAGGAAAATAAGGTCCAAGAAAGATGAGGTCATTTTGGAGCGAATGGTCTAGTAAGACAATGAAAAAAATAGGAAATTTGATTTGGATCTGGAAAGGCTAGATTTTTACTTGGAGAATGGCATGCATTCCTTATAATGGAATTAACAGGAAGAGATAGAGACAGAAAATAATTAGGAAGCTATTAAAAAGTCCAGGTGTCAAAGATAAAGACCAAAAGTAAGGTGTGATACTATGAGAAAATAAAGAGGTTGAATAGAAGAATGCACTGGAAGACCTAGTGAACAGCTCAGTAAAAGGAGAGTCATTTATACTTTTTAGTTTCTCTCTCTCTCTTTCTCACTCTCTCTTAATTTAACCATTGATTATTCAATGTTCTAATGCTGCAGTGGCACCAGACTGCATTAGGTAGCAATGGAATGGAGCCCTGTGGTAGGAATGATTAGAGAAGTCAAAGACATAGTGCTTGTTTACTAAGAGTATAGTCTATTTGGGAGACCAAGGAGGATTTTGAAAACCTACCAGTGTCAGATAAAATGAGTCAGCTTCAAAGTTAGTATTATGGAGTTTAATTGCTGTTAGAGTTTACATAAAAGAGAAAATAGCCATATGGGGTGGTGTAGGGATGGAAGATTTAAAAGAAAGAGAAATAGGACAAGGAATGACTCCTTAGAGATGATGTAAATACTTTTTGCATCACCATTCAATTTGGCTCAAAGATCTTAGGGGTATTATCTCTAAATCCTGACTTTGTTTTCACCTTGTAAGGCTGGTAAAATATTTCAGAATTCGGTAAAGTCATATGGATGATTTCCCTTTAAATTCTACACACTTAGTCTACATTAGCTGATTGATCTATTTTTAGTTCAAGTCATCGATAATTTATTATGTATTTAAGCCACTCAATTATTTAAAGTTTCCTATTTGATACTAAGTGTCGGTTGGATGATTTTGATATTTTTATTTCTTTTTAATTGAATTTTTACTGTGTATAATGTAATAGAAAATTAACTACATTTATAATCATAGCATTTGAGGGAGGGAAGGAACTTCAAAGGTCTTCTATTCCAGCTCCTTCATTTTTCAGGCAACAAAATGGAACCTTGGAGAGGCCGATGGATTTTATCAGCATCACTATGTTAGTCAGTGGCAGGGCCAAATCTACACTTGGAAAGTCTTTATCTACTGGCTCTATGCACTTCCCTTTATATTGTCTGGGAGACAGAAACCAAAATGAAGAGATCATTAGATGTATCCTTTAACATAGCAAGTTAGATACTTCACAACTAAATATTGTGACTTACGTGATCAGTCTTAACTGTTTATGTTAGTCTAGGTTGCAGTGTACTGCTTCTGCTGGCCCACACAGACACGCATACACACAAAACTACCTCATGACTGTTAAAAATGTATCTCACTATGGAAACTGATAAACCATACAGAAGATTTGAATCATTCTTTAAACAAATTTGGGGTAGACTCCAAGGGAAGATATGATTATCAGGCCTTGGCACATAGTAGGGTACTTAATGAATCATTGTTGAATAACCCCCCCCCCAATTTCCTCATTCAACTTCAGTGGTAAAGCTCATGTTTTGTTTTTTAGCCAAAATTTACTTATATGCATTGATGAATATTTATATGAATATATAAATATATAAAAGTTAACAGTTTACATTTGACACAACACTGTAAAATGATTATGAATCAATAAAAAATGTAAAAAACAAACAAACAAACAAACAAACAAACAAAAAGTTAACAGTTTACTAATCCAAATTTTCTAAAGTAAAGCCTACGTACTATGAGAAATATAAAACTTCAAATACTGTAGCCATATTAGATAGAATTAGTGGCTAAACTCTGACTTTTCCAGTGTTAATTATCCTCTTTCATGGTGTCCAATTTTTCTGAGACTTTGGGGGCTTTTCTTAATGACGAAACATAATGAACTTTTTATTGAGCAGTATATTAAATACATCTGCCTAAAATGCTTAGCTTCAGAGAAATCATATCCAAGAAGATGGAAAGAAGTGATATATTCTTAGACTTCTCACTCATTCTCATAAAGCCTCAGTGACCTGGATTTTTTTTTTTTTTAATATCAAAAGGATTCTTACAGTTACTGTAACACAACCACATTAGAATTTTTAATTTTCTGACAAAGGAAAGAGAAAGCTCCTCTGATGATTCGATAGGATTTAGCATTATTTAGACTACTCAGGCTGGCAAACATAATTAGAATATATATAAATAACAGCCCTTTTTCATGGTTTCCAGAAGATTCTCACTTTATCTTCTTGTTCCCCATTATTGTTTTCAGTGTACAATTTGTTTAGTAGTTTAAATTTTTATCATAATAAAGGAATGTGTGGATTCCACTCCTGAACAATATTCAGGTTAAACAAAGAATGGCATTATCATAAATTCTAAGTAAGGACAGCCGAAAATATTAACTGAGGAATCGGGTTCAAGGACTTCAAATGTATTGATTAGGTTAATGACTCTACCTCCTGGTTACAGACCATGAATCACTCACGTCAAATACAAAAAATTAGTTGCTACCATAAATGAAAGTTCAGTTTTTATAAATTGAGATGGAAACAGGTTTTAAGAAATAGCTAAAGATTGAAGGGCAAGACAGAGAAAACCAGCTTACGGTTACCAAAGAGAAAAGGATGGGAGGGATAAATTAGGCTTTTGCGATCAGCAGATACAAATTGCTGTATACAAAACAGATAAACAACAAAGTCCTATTGAATAATGCAGGGAACTATATTCAACACCTTGTAATAACTATAATGAAAAACAATATGTAAAAGAATGTATATGTGTGTGTGTGTGTGTGTGTGTGTGTGTGTGTGTATACATATATAAAACTAGATCACTATGCTATACCCCAGAAACTAACACAACATTGTAAAACAAAAAAGACTGAAGGTCAGAGAAATTACATATTAAGGATATTAGGCTTTTAGGAAACTTCAAACATTCTTTGCAAATGCTTGGTTGATTTTGAAATGATTTATAGTTTTGCAACAATGCTTTTATTGTTTGATTATTATCCAAAAATATCTTTCTCATAACATCATTTATAATTACCTGAGTTCAGTGGAAGATAAGCCATGTTCCCAACTCAGTGATGAACCTTTCTCTTATTCTTTCTCAACTACTCTGACCCCTATTTTCTCAAAGGATTTTGTTAAATTGCCCAGGAATATTTGTATATTTTTACGATAAATACAGATTACAACTAGTATTTTTGTGTATAATTAAACAATTTAAAAAATTCTACCCTATGGGTTTTTTTCCCTCCCAACTCTTACTGTCAGCATTTGGATGCCAACCACGAGGGAGGCTAAGACTTTCTATGCTGTTTCCCTTTGTCTGTTATCTACCTACTTTTCTTCTCTTGTTATCTCAGGAATAAGTTAGTCTTCATTGTCACTGTACTTCTAGTAAACAATGGCAGTTTGATCAAGAGGTAGCGGAATAGCAAAATGTAAAAATTCCATGCATTAGTGTTGAAGCCCTACATGGAGTACAAAAATTAGGTAACTAACACCAGTTTTAGACTCATCTAGATCAATTTTTCTTAACCTCCTTTAAATCTCGACCTTTATAAGAATCTGATGAATAGGACGTCTTATCTGAAGAAACATACACATAGATCTGCATGGACACAGAGTTATGCATATGACTTTTAAGAGTTGTGCCTCAGCATCCTTGTGGCCTGTTTCCCTGGACATCAGAACCTCTGTTCTGATGCTGAGATTTTAGAGGAAAAAATAAAGTCAATTTAATGAATGTATGAGAAGAAACCTCCTCCTACCCAGATGAAGCGTGCTTCCGGTGAAATGTAACTGCCCTTTATTAACCTTCTAATAATTATAACCTTCTAACCACTGATGTAGCCCTCTGGATGTAGCCTCTGCTGGTTCAGATAAAATCTTTATAGACAAGAGGTACTTGTTCTTTAATAGAACAAGTCTAACTTTTGCACTTCCAATTTAGAAAAATTGTTCACTTAGATATGATTACAAGAATGTCATAATCCTCTCCATAAAAGTATATTGAGCACTGATACTGTGCTTGATATAATTCTAGCATTGGTGCATTGCTTAATAAATATCCTTAAAACTAAAATGCATGGTTTAGGATCTCATTTGGAGAGATCTCTTGGTAAATCATCTGAGGATTGTGAAGTGTGATGGTAGAATAAGTGTCAATATACTCAAGACAAAAATCACTATTACTCTGACATCTTTGGCAAGTGTTACTTTTTTATTATTATGAGGACAAGTAAATAAAGCCCTTTGCACATAAAGAGAAAACTTTACAACTCATAAAAGAGGGCAGTTTCTCTCTTTTTCTCCCTTTACTAGATAATTTTTCATCTTTTTCTCCACATCATTTCCTTAATCTTTATAGTTTATTCTCTTAAATATGTACTCATCTCATTCTAGGAGAATAGTGACAATCCATTTCTTCCTTTTCATGAAAAATAAGTCCTTTCCATCAAAAATATTATAATTAATTAAACTAGGATAATGTAGGAAAAAATATGTTCAAGTTTCTGCATTATGAATGAACTACTCAAATATGACAATCAGACTCATTTTGGGCACTATCCAAAGTTCATAGTTTTAAAAAAAAATCAAGTAGGGCAAAGACTGACAAATTTTTACTATAAAAGGCCAGATAGTAAATATTTTCAGTTTTTCAAGTCACATGAGCTTTGTCACAATTACTCACCTGCGTCACCAGTAGGTCAAAAGCAGCAATAGATAATAAGTAAATGAATGAATGTGGCTATGTTCCAATAAATCTTTATTTATAAAAACTAGATAGAGGAACACATTTGACCTGTAGGCCATAGTTTATAGAACCCCAATATAAAGGCATGACAGAAGGACACAGGAACCAATCGGAAAGAGCTCCTTCTGTCCAGAACTGGAGCAATTTGAACAACAAAATAAATAGAGACAGCACTGGATTATTTCCCAAAGAGTGACATAAATATCCATGAGCATATACTGGTATTAATAAGTGATTGGATGGATAAATACGTAGATAGATAGATGGATGGATGGATGGATGGATAGGTAGGTAGGTAGATAGATAAATAGACAGATAATGGACAGACAGACACAGATATGTGGAGGAGGAAGGATAACACACAAGAATTCCGACTAACAAACATAGCAGGATGATGGAAATAGAAATTCAGGATTAAAACGCCAAAGTAGTAATTGCTGAAGGCAAGATTCACCAGTAGATGCTAAAATTAGTGGGTAGAAGTTTGAGTAGAGACTAGTAATTGATGTAATCTGAAAGTGTCTCCTACAAGGGGAAAATAGAATCTTTCCATAGAGAAACTCAGCAGACTTTAATTGAGTAATTGAGTTAAACATCACCAGTAATAAGAAATATTGATTTCATGCACCCCCTGATATGATGCACTGAAAAAGGCACTTGATTTCTTTGGTATTCTTTGTATCCTCAACAAAAATTCATGACTTCAATCTAATCATGACAAATACAATGTGAGGATCTGGATTGAATCCTAGAACAGAGAGAGGGCATTAGTTAAAAACTGGTAAAACCTAAGATAGTCTGTACTTTAGTTAATAATGTGGTATCAGTGTCAGTTTCTTGGTTTCAGTAATTGTCTGGTGGTCATTTAAGAAGTGAACAGTGTAGGGAGCTGGATGAGAGGTACATACAATTCTCATTACTGTCTCTTACAACTTTTCTGTAAGTTAATATTTTTAATTAAAGAAAATTAAATGATTACCATTTAAAGATACCTTTTACTCAATTCTATATTGTGTAAGATTATTCCAGAAAAAAGATTTTAAACAAAAAAAACTTCATCTCTTTGTAGAACTGGTAAGTCAGATGTAATTATTGTGAAATAGTATATTAACATGTTCATAACATTACTAGAAAAGTGCATTTATTCCAAAGGAATATAAATTTAATTTCTGTAACAATCCAAAGGTGTAACCTAATCTAATATTTTAGTTAGTTCTTAATTAAGACAGCATGACACAATAAATGTGAAAACCTTTTGAAGTATGAAGCTTTTAAATAGGCCATATATTAAAATTTAAATGATGATGATGAATATTTTGTGCCAAATTTAGTCTCATGGGTTGAATATTTCTCAAAGAAAGACTTTCATCTTAAGCATTTTGAAGTCTGTTTTGTTTTTAGCCTTATGAATTTGAGTGCATTAAAAAGTAGCTGAAGTTCCCACCCCTACCCTGGAAATTTGAGATTAACTCTCTTCATGTTAAGTACTATTGAAGTAATTTATCTTCATGGGCATATTATCTATATTGGTGGCCCGAACATTTAAAATGTCCATTGAGAATCCAAAAGAGACTATAACTAACATAAGTCTGTCTAGATATTACCATATGCATTTCTCATGAAGTATTTTAGCTGGATTTATGAGATATAAAACTGGACAGAAGAGTGGAACATTTAGCTTTATTTTTCTACATAGTGTCAACTAATTGATAACATGCCATAATAATTTTTCAGGGTCACCTTTGCTGGAGCATTTTAACAGTCCATGTAGAGTCTTCAGGTCTCTCATTTATTATTTTTACTGCTCAGTTTGGCAGAGGAGTTGAGGATGTATGTTCTGGTTAGAGAGGAAACAAATAGGAGCTTTCTTAAATGCAAAGGTTTGCTTTGCTGAAATGAGGGGCAGGATGGTCACAATCACAACAGGAAACAGATGTGGGGACAATTAGACAAGGCCCGTGCTTTACGGAAGTGGAGTTCAAATTCAAGACTCAATCCATCACATTGACTCAAGAAGGAAAGTGGTGTTGCTCAAGGATTGGGTTGAAGAGGTAAGAGAACTCGCTTAAAACCCCACATGTTCACAGAACGCATTTAAATTCCTGCCTTCAGTAGGATCCAGTATCAGCAAGAGTGCATTAGGTGTTCTGCGCCGGACACTCTATCCTGAAACTGTGGTGGGTTTTTTCACGTATTGTTTTCCATTTTCTCAATAACATGCACAACATTCTATAAGGCAGCTTATATTATGTCCTCTGGATAGATGAGTAAACAGAGAAATTAGATCACTTGCCAAGGTCACACACCCCGAAGCTCACTCCAGTGCTCTGAAACGTTATGCAATGCTGCCTATGCTATTTATTCTTATTCCTGGTAAGAAAAACAAAATCTGGAAAATTACTTCTTGTCCCCCACCAGATTGCACGTGGCTAAACCTTCACTGTGCTGTGTGATACCAATGGTTTCTGCTCAGATCTTGGAAGGACATTCAAGAGTCCCCTGGAGTTTGTTGCAAGCTTATAAGGATATCCTCCTCTACTGGTTATTCTGTTTTTTGGGGTTTTTTTTTTCCTGGTTATTGTTTATCTAAACACAGAAGTGAGTGCCAAATCCAACTTGTATACCCTCTTAAACGCTAAAATTGCGATAGGAAATACAGACCACACATCAAATGACCAAATTTCAGGCTTATGCTATAGATTTAACACAGTATTAAAGGTGGGATAATGTGGAGGTTAAGAGAGAGGACTGTCTGGATTCAAATCTTAGTTACACCACTTTATAGATGTGTGACTTTTGGTCAAGTTCTTTAACCTCTTTTTGTACCCTTCTGTAAAATGGGTTCATGTTAGTACCTACCTTATAAGGTTTTTTGATTTCTCAATGAGTTATTAGTTTCAAAATACTTAGTAATTAGTAAAAGCCTGGTAAATAATAAGTACTCAGTAAGTGTTAGCCTCACTATCATTAATCAAAGCAGCTTAGTTTTGCAGTCCTGTAATTGCAATAGGTACTAATCTCCACGTATTTAGTGTGTATTTCCTTCTGAGAACAAATTTATCCTGTCTTGGCTGTCAGACTTGGGTTCACACGTAGAGACAAATCTTTACAGAAACTTCAGATATATGATCCCCTGCTGCCCCCTCAAACCCCCTCTGAGTCAAAACACTACAGAGCCACCACTAGGAATGACAGGGTTCAAGATAAACGGGTGGCACAGAAAATACATTATGTATAAATTTAGAGAAAAGAGTGATGTTTGGTGATCAGGCAACACTTCTTAGAGGATGGGAATGGGGCTCAGATGTTGGAGAAACCTTTGAATTGTAATTAGAGAGACCATGCTAGCTGGTGGACAGGCCACTGCATGGAGTTATTCAACCTGGGTAACTGTGCATACTCACCAGTTTCCCATCAGTGGGGATGAGTGGAAGCTGGAACCCAGTCTGTGCACAGGTTAACAAGCCATGTGCCCTGGAACGAGGAATGTGCCCTGAAGAAAGAGCTGTCGTTTCCTTCTCACCAAGCAGCTTGGACTGACAGAGCCTTCCATCTAGGCTCTAGCCTTCAAGGGAGTCTCCTTTTTCAATTCCCCACAATGGTGCCCTGTAATTAGGGGACCATAACAATTATTCAAACAGGCAGAGTTCTGAGGGAGAAAAGAAACACTACAAATAGTTACTCCAACTCAGACACACAACAACAGTGACCCAAGCAATCCAGAACATTTGTCACTTTACCTGTAAGAGGCCAGGTGGAACTGAGGCTACTGCTTCTCTCTGAACTGGAGAAACGAGAGTCAATCTGTTAGTCATTATGCTACATGGCTGGGTATATTCCTGTCCAGGTTCGGAAGCTGAAGATATTAACTAATGTTAATAATTCTGAAACACATAATTATGGTTAAAAATAATTTGAAAACCAGATTTGAAATTATTACTTTTTCCTTCTGAAAGTATTTAAAAATATCAGTACATTCTCAGTCACTCATAAATCTTATGCTTAATTTCCTCTTTTGCTTAATCAAGTTTCATGTGTCTTAAATTATGTTTAATTTTGGTTCAAAATAGTTTTTATTCACTTTCTGCCTAAAGATATTTTTCTCAAATGTTTGTTTCATGCTGAATTAGAAAGCATTGAGAAAAGGCAAACAACTAGAAGTAGAAGAAAAGGCATCAGAAAATGGATAAAATTCATTAAAATAACAAAAGACCCCAGTCTTCAACCTATCCATTCATTTAACACATTTTACATTAAGGTGCTAATGGAAGCCACAAGCCTCCAGTGCTCCTGTGAGCCACCACTGAGTGTGCATTAAGACCCACTTTATGGTTGTCCCATGATGTGCTAAACCTGGTGAGGAACAGAGATGCAAAAACACTGTCTTTGTCCTATAAGGGTTTAAGGTATAACTTGGGAGGAAAGATAAATGAGTTAGAGAAATAGGACTTTTATGGGAAATCCAAGATTACATAGCACAAAAGATAAATATGAGAGCTGAAAGAGAGATGATATTGCGAGGAGAAGACACATACTTAGTGCTTAAGAGAAGTTAAGTATGAGTCTGGTCTAGAATAGACATGTATTGGTTTTATTTTTTTTTACCTTTTTGTATTCTTTTTATTGAGGTATAGTCAGTTTGCAATGTTGTGTAGACACGTATTGTTGGCCGGCCCACTCCAGGCAAGAGAGAAAATGAACCCAAGAACAGAGATGGTTGGGGATTCCAAACTAGCCACAGAAGCGATCTCGCTGTCTGTGATGGGGTGCTGATGGTAACTTCCTAAGACAATCCTAGTAATGAAAGCTGCGTAGTGATTAAGGAAGGAAAATCAGAAATACTTTCTTCCAGAATTTGTGCGTTTCTAAGGGAGTTTCAGAATGGTCCTAGTCCTGGAGTTAAGAACATCCTATAAATTTCCAGTTTGAGTTCCCTTGAGCCCTCAAGAGAAATTAATCACAGTTTCTTAGTCTGTGATGATGAGGTGAAATTAGCAGTGTCCACCTGGACAAGACTGGTAACTGGTGCTAGTGGTATGTGCTTACTAAATTTTAATGAATTCTGAGTGAGTAGGCAGTAATGATCACAACTGAGTTTCATTTTTACAAAGATTTATCTTCCTGACTGCAATTGAATTCTTTCCCTAAAACTGAGTTATATCTCCTCAAACCATCTTACCCTCTGAAATTCCTAGCATGTTGTTAATAACATAAATCACCTTATTACCCCCATATATCAGAATCTTTCCAGTTATCCCCTCAAAACAGTCACTGAGTCCAAGAGTAGACCCTAGTGTCCACTAATGATTACTCCCAAGATTCCCCAGACCCCATCATTTTCTGTCTGGGTTTGTGCTGTTTTAGTTGTGCCTGTTTTCCTATTGTCAGCTATAAACTATCTATATTCTTTATGTTAGCCCATTTGGGGTACAGCCTAGATGCTTATCTTCCTAAAAGTGCCTTCACTATATCTCTTCCTGCTCCTCCATTCTTCAGTGGCTCTGCAAAGTGGCCTAGAGAAGGAATCGACTTGGAATCTTATATTTTAGATTTTTTTTTTTGTTTCTACACATATAGAATTTTTTTAAAAAGTCTAATTTTCTGGATTTACATTTTTCTAAGTAGCATCATGTTACCTATTTCTTGTCCTTGCAATGGGAAACTGATGATTACAGGTGTTCATTTTTTTTTTTACTGTATTTGTCATTTTGGTTTCATACTTTGAACTTTAATATTATTTGTCTGTATTGAATATACCTAAAAGCCATTTACTAGAAAAACGAAATGTAATTATTAAATGCGGTTAGAGTATTTCAATGTATAGCCAAACCGAAACAAATCCAAACAAGAAGGTCCGTCGTATTTGCCTGTAATATGTGGTGATATTCTTTCTTTACTTTTTCATTTCCTTTAAAAAGGAAATACATGAACAATAGTAGTTTTATGAGATAATTTACTTCAACTCTTAATGAGCCATGGTAACTTTCCTTCTCTCCTCTAATTCTGTAGAGCTCAAGAGATAAATCTGTCAGGATTATCAAGCCCATCCTTAATAGTTCAGGAATTGGACCAGATTCTAGCTATAAAGTCTTTTTTGTTTCTATGGCTCTGTGACTCTGTGTAATCTATAACAACAATATTAGCCATCACCGAGTTGACACTGACTGTATAGCAGAAACTATTCTCACATGCTTAACACAAATTATAACTCATTCTTAAAAATAATCTCATAACTTATCCCCATCTTACAGATGTGAAAATACTTGGAAAAATTAAGTAACATGGCCTTGAGTACATTACAGAGAGTTAAAACTGAAATTTTTCTAACTCCTATAAAATCAAATAGACCTGATTATCTCTTTCCATCAATCTAAATAGTCTTATAGTTTAAATATTTGGAAAAATCAATATTTCACGAAGTTCAAACTGGAAACGTTTTCTTGTGGGGCTATTGTAAGGAGACTTTTCATTTTAGGCGGGGTATATGTCATCTACTCATGCTATGATTTTCATCTACATTATTGTGACAATGTAAAGTCTTTAAAAAGCTGTCTATTCTCAATAGCTTGCTTGCAGTATTGTAATTCCTTGCTTTAATCATGAGATAAGATTTCTTAGTCATCAAATAAAAAAGCATGGGTGGCAACCTAAAATCTCTTTTTGTTTTAAAGACTAGCCAAATAATGTGTCTTTGGTTACCTGTGTCCTTAGTGGCACACCTCGGACCCTTTACTCATGCTTTTTCAGGTCATGTTTCTTTTTCATATGCCATGCTTCTAGCTAAAGAAAAAAAAAACTTGTCTGTCTAGACCTCTTTTGGCATAAACTCCATTAAATACCAAACTGTTAAAGCTTATACCCTCTTTTTCTTCATGTTTGTCTGTTTCTTGATTGAAATGTTAAACATATAAAACACCCTCTTATGTCTAAGAGCTTTTATGTGATGTTTGTAATCAGAATGCCCAAGGACTTTCTACAGAAGCTTAGTAGTCCTGTGACTTTTTTGATTCCAGGTTTTCCTATCCAAACTAGAATTGTTGGATTTCCCTACAAGAGTTAACAGAGAGTCATTGTGTCAAACTTCACGAAGGAAATTGACTTCATACATAAACTTACTGTGGAATTTCTTCTGTTTTCCTAACGCATCGATTAGAAAAGCAATTGCCACTGTGACTGTCTGTTTTCACCTGCAACAAGCAGGAATGGGAGGGAAAGGAGGATGGAGTCAGAAAGTCTGGATCATGAGGAAGAGGCTGGGAGCATGAGATAGGCCTGCTAGAGCTTCCGAGGTAAAGAGATTCAGCATGGTGAGGAGAGGGACAAAGGATGGTGAAAGAAAGTGTACGGGGGCTCAGTGTATTAATTTATTTAGTAATTCATTCAAAAACATTCTTTTAAGACCTCCCATTCTTTTAAGTGCCTGGCCCTCGACTAAAGTGTAGAGAATAAATAATGAGTGTGGAGGGGGCCAGAACAGGTGTCTGGAGCTAAGGTAGGAGATGATACAGCAGTCCACATGTTGCATAGCATGGGAAGCAGAGTTGGAGAGATACTGTGTTGAAAGTGAAGACGTGGCTCTTCCTAAAGGTGCAGGCTCCAGCAACATTAAGAAAGCAGAAGCCAAGGGCAATGAGAGAGATTTTCTGCTCCCTTCTAGCAAGTGAAATGGGGGCCAGAAGGTATTGCGAGGTCTGATTCTATGCACAGAAGTGGTGAAGCTGTGTCCAATTCTCAAGAAACTGAGGGGAACTTGAGATGATTAGATCCCTGTAAAACTCGAGTCCTTTTGCTTCGGCGCTCACTGACACAGCCACCCACTTGCCAGGCCTTCCACTGCCCCCAGGCGCTTTCACTGTTGGCCCTTAGCCCTGCTGCAGAGCTGCTTTGAGGAGATGGACCTCATCTAAGCTGGACTCAGAATCCGCATCGTTCTTTAGAGACAAGCCCTGAAAGAAAGTGAGAACAGAGTGAAGACACTCATCCAGTTTTGAGGAGCTGATAAATATTTCAAGTTAAACAGTGTAAGTTGCTGTTTTTTATTGTTGTTGGCATGACCATTCAGCAAGTCGCCCCAAAAATCTAATTACAGTCTCACAGAATCATCTTTGTATTGGTTTAGAAAGATTCCTCAGGCAGCTCCTAGGAATAGACATTTGTATGAATAGTGTAGGCTTTAGAATTTGTTTTTAGAGTTCTGGAAGTGGTTACAAGCCATTTTTTTTTTTTGATCTCACAACGATTACTAAATTGAAGAAGACATCAGTGTATTTCAATAAGTAAATCTCACCTTATTTAATCATTAACATAAATAAAGATTTATTTTATGCAGCTGTGGGGTTTTTTGGCATAGAAATTTTAAAAGTAAACTAGAAATCAAACTCCAACACTAAAATGTTAATAGTTAATGAAGCCACAGGGGGCCACGCCCTGAAGAAAATGGTAGTATCACATAATTTTTTTTAACTTAAGAAATTTCACTTAAGCATAGGAAAGGTTAAATAGTTCCTTGTGTAAAAGTTGTTCTTTGGATAGAATGGAGTAATGCTGAAATTTATATATATTTCATGCTGCAATCAGTTTCATTATTATCTTTTAACTTGAATAACGCAGAATGCAAACTGGTAGAGTTTGTTTTCTGTGCTGCCAGAATTGTGGTGCAGAATTTTATGATTCATAACAAATCCAGAAAAGAACAAAATGTATTATTTAACCAAAATTAAAAATTAAAATAGACATTAACATATTATTTTAGTGAAAAACAAATCTAAAAGCACTTACCTTTAGACTTTTTTGTCAATTAGAGGCAAAATACTGTCACATCCACTTAACATCAAAGGTCTGTGAATAAGCCAACAGTCTATGATTTTAAATACTTTTAAATTATCTCTGTACAAGTTTGCTAAGGCGGCCATAGCAAAGTACCGCAGACTGGGTGGCTCACACGGCAGGCATTTATTTTCTCCCAGTTCTGAAGGATGGAAGTCTCAGGTCACCATGTCGGCACGGTTGATTTCTTCCAGAACCTGTCTCCTTGGCTTGCAGATAGCTGCCTTCTCTCGAGTGTTCATGTAGTCTTTTCTCTCTGTGCGCATGCCCCTGCTGTCTCTGTGTGTGTCCAAATTACCTTTTCTTATAAGAACACCAGCTAGATTGGATTAGGGCCCCTTATAAGGGAGCTGTTTTAACTTAACCATAACTTTAAAAGCCCTGTCTCCAAATGCAACCATATTCTGAGATACTGGGGTTTAGGGCTTCAACACATGAATTTTGGGGGGGATACAAGTCAGCCCATAAGAGCTTGGGAGAGTTTGAAGGGTTCTTGGGTGGAGGATGCCAACAAACTGTTTATTTTCACTGAAGTCACCGTAAGTCACCAGTTGGGTTTCAAAGACTTAAGGGAAAAAATTAAATACAGTGTTAATTAGGCCAGAGTTGTATGGCCCAGTTAGTTTAGCCCTATCCTTGAAAATGACACAGTCTAACTATAGATGTACTGGATTACAAAATGACAGAGAAGAGCATGTGAGTGGATCAACTCCAATTGTCCTTACTAATCAGCTTAGCTTGGTAGGACCTGTTTCTACTTTTGCTCTTCTCTCCATCCTGTTCTATATTTGGGAATCTACTAGAAATCACAAGTGGCTTAAGTTTAAGGGACACTGAGAGCAGCAGAGGAATTCATAGTCTTACTCTGAGTCTTACTACTGCATCCTGTGGCTTGTCTGCATCTCAGCTGGTCATCTCCGTCCAGGCTGGGAGTTACACTTGAGTCCCCACCTACAGGTTTTCAAGTTTACTCTTGTCAGATTCCACCGGATGAGAGCTCTTATGAGGGTGTTTCCTGGACTGGAAATAGCTTCCAAAGTAACAGTTCCCCAGATCACAGGTATTTGAGAAACGCAAGAAAAGATTTTACTTAGATACATTTTGGACAAAGGGGTTTGCAACGAGCAGCCATTGATTTGAAGAAGTCCTTTAGATCCCCTCTTGAAATTGTCTTCTTATCTCTTGCGTGCCAAGCATTTAAAATGAAGAGACAAACCTCTTTTCTTTTCAGACATCATAATGTACTCCCTCCCTCCCATCCTGTTACCTACTTTTTATAAAATTGAAATCTCCTAAAATCTAACCCCTGCTTTCCTTTCTTCTCTTGAAATGGCTGTCAGAGCAGTGACATGCTTCAGTGGGTGGGTAGAAAGAAGCCAGAGGAATGTCTACATGGTGAGAAGTGTGTGTCTGTATAGATGAGAGAAGAAAGAAGACAAACTTACATTAGACAAATCAGAAAAACGTAAAATTATAACGGTCTCCACAGATGAAGACTGAAAATCTTCATAAATTTCCCAAAGCACTATGAGATAGTCAAAAAAAAAAAAAAAGAAAGAAAAGAAAAGAAAAAAAAAGAAAGAAAAGAAAAGAAACAGAAAAAAAAAAGTATGCCAAGTCAAAGATTTCACTGCCTTTTAAAAATGCTTGCAGAGTTAGAAACCTTGATGATACTGGTTTTTAATGACTCTCCAATTAAATGTCTCATAAAAACCCACAGATGGCATGTTTTAACAAGATGGCCTACCATGTGTCATCTTCATCCCACCTTAAACTTGGGGCCGTCAGTCATTAGCATAGAGATCAACTTAGGGGCCCCAACCCTTACAGTCCCCCGACCTCATTTTACAGGTGATAGGACTGACTTGCCTTAGGCCACCCAGTATCCGCTTCTGTTTACAGTCCCTGTGATCCTTCTTTGCCACAAGCAGGATGCAGGAAAGAGAAGAGTCGAAGACATTCTATTCCAACTGCATCTCCTACAAGCACTAGTATACAGGTTAAAGTGTCATTCTGAGACCTCGGTGATATCCAAAGTTTTCTTGTTTCAGGAGCAGCTTTGTCAAACCCTGCCCCTGTACAGCGTGGATGATGGTCCCCTAAATTCTCTTTTCCTTCCAGGCAGGTGCATTTGGCTTTTTCTTCTTGTGGGGCCTCCTCAAGGTAATGACCTCCTTTCAGTTGTTCCCGCAGGCTTACAGGTGGCCATGCATAAACCTCTGAGAATGAAGCTGACGTTGCTCGGGGGAGAATGCAGCAGTTTGGACAAAGCACCTGTGGGGTTCAGGGCATCACTTATAATACGTCTAGTTCACTGGCCTTTACTTGTCCTAGGAAGGAAAAAGTGATTTATTTTCCACTCTTTTTCACACCTGCCTCAACTACTTTCTTATGCTCAAATGGGTGAGAAACAATTTCTGTGATCTCTCTATTTCTAGCTAAGTCATATTAGGCAAATTCTACCAGATAACAATTAATGACACAGCCGCAATATAATACCTAATATTTACTGAATGCTTACTCTGTGCCAGAGACTGTGCTAAAATTTACATATATTGTGTCACTATTCTTACACTTACCTACTTTCCAGATGAGAAAACTGAGGTTCAGAGATGTTCTGGTCCTGGCCTCATGTTACCCAGCTCATTAACAGTAAAGCCAGGATTTGAACCCAGGAATCAGAGATCAATATCTGACCATCAAGGGCTCTCTTTCCATGATGAATCTGACCACAGGGGTACTTTTTTCTAAGAAATAATTGCTGATAGCCAAAACAAAATCTTCTTGGGGGAAATAAATTTTAGGGAGAATGTTATTTTAGGGTTCAAATCCACAGTGTTTGATTTGTCTACAGAAGAAAAAGTGATTATTTTATTTAAGAGGTTTAACATTTTATAAAATTGAAGCGGCTGGACCCACAGCTGTGTCTCAGCCTATGCTTTGCACTTCCAGAGCATTTAATCTTAAATAATTTGCATATGCGGTTGACAAACTACATCTTTCTAATTGAAAAAAATCATCCTGTATTCCAATTACAATTGGAGGAGAGGGATTGAAGTCCACTGAAAATGAGGTTAGAATGCAGTAGTAATCAGACTCATTTTTCTTTACTGGCGAATAAGGAACTTTCTCAATATCATTTACAGGCTACATTAGGCCATGTATGAGACAATTATGTATTTTCTCTTCTATACACCAGTCTAAATATTAAGAAGAATAGAGTAAAAGTCAAGATTGGTATGAGGAGATAGAAAATCTATCTGTACCACATACTCCTCTGATTTTCAGAAATCAAGAACTGGGTAAAGAAGTCTTAGAGACTATAAATGTAAGTTCTTATTAGGGTGGATAAGCCTGTATGTTGACATTCTGATTTAGAGAGTGCATAAGATTCTCGTATCTGGGGAAAAGGCAAAATGCCATTTGTAAGGTAATGTGAGGCTGTTCTTACATTTCATTTTTCTTATTCTCACCATTGAATGATGTCTGTCAGTGGCCCTGTCTGTTTTTGCAGCTGTTAAACTGTTCTTCTGTCTTAAATGCTACCCAGCAAGCGCAAAAGAACTCTGTAGTATGTGTGATAACAGAGTATGACCTTTAATTTATCAGAGCACATTCTGTATTTTGTTATCTGCTTGTCCCTTTTGCTCTTCATTTCTTGCTGCTGGTTTTTGATGTGATACTCCTGTGTCTTTGCATTAGGAACCCAACAGCTTAGAAACACTTGGGGGAGAATTTGTAAATCACTGTTCATTTCACATGGGCAGAGAGATCCAAAGTTCACAAGGTTACCTTTATTTCTACTTAATCTGATGGAACAATATCCAAAATAAAATTTTCCAATGTAACTAGCTAATAGGAACACATGCTTCTACAAATCTTTGTGTAAAGGCAGACTAGATATCTTAATGTAGTTCCACATGACAGAGGCACATGAAAGGAGAAATTCCTTAAACCAGTTACAGAACAGAAACAGACTCACAGACATGGAAAACAAACATGTTTACCAGGAGAAAGGGGGTGGGAAGGGATAAATTGGGAGTTTGAGATTTGCAGATCCTAACTACTATATATAAAACAGCTACACAGCAAGTTTCTACTGTACAGCACTGGGGACTATATTCAATATCTTGTAGTAGCCTATAATGAAAAAGAATATGAAAAGGAATATATATGTGCATATAAATGAATCACCATGCTGTACACCTGAAATTGACACAACATTGTAAACTGACTATGCTTAAAAACAAAGAAAGAAAGGGGAGCCTTTGATGGTTCAGATACTGTTTCTAATTTCTTCCGCAAAGCCATTGTTGCACTCTACAGTAGACAGCCTGTGTTCTCCCGAGCTCAGCATCACAGCAGTGTCATATGAAGGTATTGTTTAATTGGATACAAAAACCTGTTGTTTTGCAGAAGGAGCTGGGGTGTCTTCTCATGCGTTAGTCACGAACAGGGCATTGCCCTGCTCGAGCAGTCTGTTCTCTCCAGCTGTATTGAGTTCAGTGGGCACTGACAGGGCACTTGGGTGTGCCACCCTCTCTTGCCATAAATTTGCACTCGGGTACTACATTTCATCTGTAGAAAATACTTTTTTTGTTTAAGACATGGTGGGAGCAAAATTGGAATCCCTATAAATGTAGTAGCAATAATATTCAATTAAAATTTGAAAAAGATCACTCATAATCCCTTTACCCTAACAC
The DNA here is from genome assembly GCF_048564905.1 of Vicugna pacos. NCBI lineage: Eukaryota > Metazoa > Chordata > Mammalia > Artiodactyla > Camelidae > Vicugna > Vicugna pacos. The sequence goes on from NC_133001.1 coordinate 24,872,039, forward strand.
AAATATTTTCATTCTTGCATATTGCCCTCAAATTCTTGCCAACTTGCATCGTATTTTATTTAATACTTTTAACATTGTGTATATTACATGTTTCACTTTGCATGATGTTAAGTATTTTAACCATTTTTATTCATATTTGCAATTAGTTTGAATCAAAATATATTCTGTTGGAGAATGTATTTATTTTAAAAATAGATGTAGAAGTGTTGAATTTTATGAAATTAAAGAGAATAATCAACTATCCACCTTTTGGGAGTTAATATTCACCTTACAACATACTTTTATCTAGTTATTATTTCAATAAAATTTAGATTGCTTGTGATCTCAGTAAAATTCTTTGGGTTTCATTGCACCTTCTTTGACTGTTCTGATCCAGTGTCCTCTCTGAACTCCTGTGACAACTACAATTCAAATTGTGATTGATTGTGTGTGTCTACCAAGTTATCTGTTATCTTGAACGTGCATGTAACTTTCCTTATTTTGTCCTTTGACTCCCTAGCCAAAGTATAAGCCTTGTAAGGATGGGATCCATGTGATATATTGCTGTATGCCTGACACAGTACTTTCAGAGTGCACAGTCAGTGCTTATGTATTGACATCATTGAGTCAGATTGGATTCCTAATGTCTAGTTAAGCCATAGTAAAGAAACAACTTATTCAACTATTAGAACTAGAGACAGAAAGTGAAATCTTTTGCAGATGTGAAATATGTCTAGGAAGAGTAGACCTGGATGTATGCCTTGAGCTATTAATGAGTGATATGAGAGCTAGAAAGAAAGAAAAAAAAGGAGGCAATATGAAGTTCAAGGAAAATTCACTTTAACATGTTGCAGAGTTCCATCCCTCTTCTCACAAGCCAACAAAGAGTGGTGGTCTTTGGCTCATGACAGAGACCCTCTCTCCTTTTTCCAACTTGTCTCTGGAGAGGGTCACCATCCGAAAAGCTGTGAACTTGGTGGGTTATTATGCTTGGAGCTTGTCCTGTAGGTTAGGGATAAAGACAAGGAATGCTCAGAGCATTTTATGTCTCAAGGGGGCGATGCATGCATGGCAGGGCATTGGTGTAAAAAGAAGAAAATGAAATATTGCACCTCACTGGGTTCTTTTATCACTTTACTTAATTCTGCTTTGCTATATTAATCTATAAAATAAACATGATAAAAATATCCTCCTGATGAATCCTCAAAAATGTTGAGGTTACTGATTTCCTGTGCCCAGGAGTCTAATCTCACCCCAAGCTTTGTAAGGCAGAATCTTTACAGACAAGACCATGATATCTTCCATTATATGAGAGTACCATAAGGATTAAAAGGAAGATGTTGGGCCTTTATGACTCAGGCTGTTTGAGTCTTTGCTTTCATAACTATTTGTGGAATAGCTTTGTTTGGAGTCAAATATACCTGGGCTCAAATGTTCCCTCCATTTATTATACACAGAACAGTACTAGTTATGTTATCTCTTTGAGCCTCAATTTTTCCATCTACAAAACAAAAGATACTTATGGTCAGGGGTCAGTATAGGGACCAAATGAGATGACCTCTATAAGCAAGCAGCACAATGCATAAAATGTAAAAGTCATGCAATACACTATCTTTTAAATTTCCTGGTGGTCTTGTATTTTCATATATAGTATGTATGTATGTACACATATATAATATTTAGTGGTACAGATATGGACCAGATGTAGTCCTTACTTGCAAGGTGCCCATAATCTAGAATTCAATTCCATGAAACCATTTCATCACAAGTATAGGTACTGCTACGAAGTGTTGTCAGAATTCATAATGGAAGACTCTAGGCTAATGTGGTAGGGGGCACAGAGCATGCTTCTTTGAGAGACTTATAAGGTAATATTAAGAGGAGAAATAAGTTGACCAGACCCAGACGTGTGTGTGTGTGTGTTTGAAGATGGGTGGAAGTGTTGAGGAGTACACAGAGATGCAGGAAATTTGCAAGGCAAGGGGTGAATGGCATTTTCAAAGAGGATTAACTTGGTTGTAGAATTTTAAAGAAGTCCAGAGTAACTAGAATTTAAAGAGTTAAAAATAAATGGTTCAAGATGAAACTGGAGTAGGCAGGAGCCGTATAGATGTATATATTTGTTATGTACACATTTGATGATATAGCAAATGATATAATATACAGGACAGATGTTTATATTAGAACAGCTATATTTTTTCCCAGGCTTCTCCCTTGAAGAGTGTCAATCGTGTTCAAAATGCGCTTATTTGGAACGTTACCTGCTAAGTTAGGTATTAACTCTGTTGTATTGTTTGCATAAGTACACATGTGGCATTTATTTGGAAGTTATGTGATAACGCTGCTTTTAAAACTTGAGTAGTTTTACAAAACTATGTTAAGTGTTCACTTTGCTTTATGGCCTAGGCATAGCCAAATGCCATGTCCTCATTTAAAAGCAAAAAGTCAAAGAAAAAAAAAAGTTTCCTAATCTTCTCTGGAACTATCTATCTATAGCTTTTTAGAACCTTTTGTGTTTCCTTTCCCAATGTTAAAAATGCAGGAAACAAGAAGCCTTCAGTAGAAGCAAGTATCTTTGTTTTTACTTTCATATTGTTCTGCACAAATGTGGGGTTCATAGCTTTGCTTTTCCTTCTTGTTTTCCAAGTGTATTTCTATGTCATATCAAAAAATGCCACTTTTATTTCCGAGGAGACATTAAACATCAGGGAAGAAGATCTATGAAAATGAGAGGAGAAAAACTGTGTGTTAGTGAAGTTCATATAGCTTGTCTCCACTGGCCCAGAGTCATGAAAATATGATCACAATTTTATTTCCCTTTGTTTTCTGAGTCCCGCCGTGAAGTTTAGTGCAGGTCAAGGATTTGTGTTTTATTACTCCTTGCAGCTTACCTTGATTCTTTGAAATTACCCTTGTTTCCTTGAAGTCTTCTGGTTATACAAAATTAACATAATGTCGTGTGACCAAATATTATTGGTTAGGTGGGAAAGCGAAACTATCTGCAATTCAATCAAAATTAAGGATGTTACACTCCTAACTCTAAATGATCAGATTTTCCATTTTTTTTCTTCACCCCTGGAACCTTGTTTGATGTATCCATTACATTTAGTACTTTACACTGAAATAGCCACACCAATTAGAGTTTGAACCTGTCATTTGGTTGTAGGGTTACTATTATGGGGCCTGCCTGTTGTCAAAAATACTGAATCCTAAAACTAACATAATATTATATGTCAATTACATTTCAGTTAGAAAATTTGTTAATTAAAATTATTGAATCCTTCAACAACTCAAAGAAAAATGAACCAAATTTTACATATTGTTTTACTGATTGAAAAGTACTTCAGCAGAGACATGCATGTTGCCGGTGACATGTTCAGTAAAGGTACCAAGAGGTTTAACCCACATAAAATTAACTGGAGGAAAAAGAAGGGAAATCAAAAGGAAAACCTCATTCTGCTTTTATTAGGGAAAGGAAGTATGCAACTAAATCATTATTCAATGAGAATCTCTGCCATTATAAACCTAGTTACATCCTCAGTAGATTGCTGTAGTTGATTTCCATACTTTTTAAAAAGTTGAAATTCTACTTGGACCCTTTTTGTAATTCCAAAATTAATAGGTCTTTTACACATGGGTTATTATTGCTTTATCCTTATCTCTGATTTATAATACTTGCAGATGAAAATAGCTTCTCCTTTCATTTGATTTGAATTTTAAGGTACATTTTCCTTGTTTTTAATCTCTTCAGTCGGTATAAGCCTGCATCCTTTGACCATCCACAGAAAATCCGTGTAATGTTTCTGCATCCCAGCATGCTTGGTATTAGATTCTGAAACTTTCCAAAGGAAAGAAAAGGCCATCAGAAATTACAACTATCTTTGATCTTTCCCAATCAGATGGGTTGCTTTATGTCCTTTCTTCTGCATGCAAACTTTAGATACATGTCGAACTATGGACAGGATTAAATAAATGAACACAATCATACAGAGTTACTGGATATGTGGTAAGTAATGTATCACCATGAACTTATAAAGGAATGAAATGCAATTTGAGCAATTTCTTAAAGTAACATACCCCAATTATGACTTTCCATATGTAGTCTGTCAATGAAAATCATGAGGTAGAAGCAAAATGTGGGCTTATTCCTGGTGAATTAAACAATCTGAACTATTTTATACCCAATAGTAGGAGGGGTTTGCGAATCATCTGTTAGAAAGACATTGTCACTGTATTCTATTTAACTATGTCTTCGTTTGTTGACAATGGACTTACATATAGTTTTATCACAAGAGAAATCATTAGTTTTTATTCTAGTAGAAGAACAAGTAATTTGGGGAATAAAGTCAACATATTTTGAAGTAAACATCTCCTAATTTTCTAGCCATTAACACCAAGAAAAGTCTGTCCTTGGATTTCAAAATCAAATCTTTCAGTTAAAAAAAAAATTGCTCTCAACTATAGCACATCTGACATTCATAAGTTACAGGATTGTATGATCCTGTTTGTATGACTACTTTTTTTTTTAATATAGTTACTGGGGATTGAACCCAGGACCTCAAGCAGGCTAAGCAAGCACGCGAACACTGAGCTGTACGCTACCTTTCTTGAAAACTTTTGTGTCTTTTACACCTGTCTCTGCTGCCTGTTCTTTCCATCAGCTCTTTGTTCATTGGGAATACAGTGTTTATGTTCTTTTTTTTAACTGAGTCTCATCAAGAATCTTTAGAAGCTATTGTTGACTTAAATCATGCCATGTCAATCATATTAATTGTTCTGTGAGTGCCAGTCAAAGGCATGAGGGTACATTGTATGTATGTATGTATGTGTATGGATATATATGCAATTTTATGTTTTTATGTGCTCTTTTCAAAACCATTCAGAAAGAGTATATCAAGTCTTCAATTTTCTCCACCTGTATTTGTTAAGATTTTTGTCTCTATGTTCCCTGCTGTTAATATCTATGATTATCTACTTTGTGGCATGGGGCAGTAATTATTAAACAAATAATGAACTGATTGTATGAATGTTCAAACCAGTGATAATTAGTAAACACATAAAATTATAATTGAAATATGTGCTGTTTCCTTTGGAAAGTACAAAGAAAAGCTTATCTACATGTGATCTGTCCTCTGGGCATAAGTATTTGCTTTCTTGTGAATGTTGTTAGGCTGTGGAGATGAGATAGTGGTGCTACAGAAGCTATCAGAATTAAAAATAAGATTTCTTTTCCTACTTCATTTTACAGATATTTCATAGCAGGTCCTAGGATAGGTATTGTGCAAGCGCTGAGAATACAGCAATAAACACTAATGCATAATACCTGACCTCAGGAACTTCAGAGTTCAAACAGAAAATACTTATTGAATATGCAATTCCAACATTGGTGCTTGTTTCTAATGGACATGTATCAGGCACTAGAAAAGCATGTAACCAGGTGTCCTAATCCAGCTTGAGGACATCAGGGAAGACCTCCTGTGGAAATGTTCCCGCCAAGAAGATTCCATTACTAAGGAAAGATGAGGATGGATGGGAATGAGGAAAAGTCTTTCAAATAGTGGAGAGTACACCCAAAGAGACAAGGAGAACTTTAGAGGAATTGAAAGAACTCATGAGGATGGAAAGAGAACAACAGGGCAGTGACAGCTGTGAGATGGGGCAGGGGAGGTAGGAAGGGACCAGTCATGGAAGTTCTCATAAGCCTCATCAGCTTGCCTGAGATTTTATCTTCAAGGCAATAGGAGGGTTGTATTAGACAAGTGGCACGGTTAGATACTGGCTGACATGTGGAGGATGGGTGGGGTTGACTGTGGAGAGGATGCAGAGAGGTCTGTTAATATACTGTCATTGTAATTGGGCGAGAGGTGCCTTGCAGCCCAGATCTGGGTGGTGTTTGAGGGAATAATGACTCATTTCTGATGGTGGGAATGCTCTAGCATGAGAAGCAGCCCAAGGAGCCATGTAATTATAAAGTCATCAGGAGGGTTATCACAGTGTGAACTGATATGAGTGCTAGTCAACAAAGAAGTCCATAGAGCAAAGGGTGTGTGTTTTTGAAAATATTTTAGGTTTGCTTATCAAAGTATGTACATAAATATGTTCATTTCATAAATCAGGTATAAGCAAAAAACACATATTCATCAATAATCACACTGGTCTAAGATAACCAATTGAATTTTAGTGTATTTTTCCAAATATACATGTATACAAGCACACAAAAAGAGAACATAAATTGTACACACTTATTGAAAATGAAGATAAGCTTGAAAATTAAGCAATTTATCCTTTTTTAAAAGTTGCCAAATATCAACAAATATATTCACGCAGGATAAAATATTATTTTATAACATTTTAATACTTTCATAATACAGAGAAATACATATCAATGTTTTTATTAAACTTTATATTTGGTTCCACTTTGATATTTACAATTTCAATTAGATACTAATAATATGAAATATTTTCAGTCATATAAAACTTCAGAGGTCAAGTTGATGAAGTCTAAGTAACAGTTCTTTTCTAGTTATCTAAAAGTACATGACAAATATTCTGGTGGGTTTCTTGTGGTAAGTATAGTGTGTAATAAGGCTAGCGTGAGAAAACACCAATTATCCTAAATCTGAGAAAAAATTTATATGTTTTGTCTTCCCTAGCAAAATGCTCTAGTCGTTTTTTTGTGGACAGTACATTTCTTTCACCTCTGTGTCCTTATCTGACCTATTGCCAAAATGTCTTAGCTCAAAATCACATGTTAATTTTCATAGACTAGAAAAACTTCTTGCAATATACACAGTTGAGCACTGAAATGGCATCCTGGATTCTTCCTAAGTGCTTTATAGATCAAGAAAACACTCATCTATTTGCAAGCATTATTCAAGGTCAATTTAAAGTATGTTTCTATCAGATAACTCTTTGTTCAAAGAATCAAGGCTCCCACTTAATTTAGTGCTATGAATAGGGACCGCTCTTTGTGGCTTATATTTGTTCCTTAAGCTCTCATGCCTTCTTTAGAATAGTCTAATGAAAAGCAAATATTTGAGTATATAATTTTTTTCAAATGTTATACACATCAGTATGTTAAGCTTTAAATGAAACCGAAGGACACGCAAATAAAGTCACTTTTGTCAAAGCCTTTTCCTATAATAACATATTTGGTGATGCAAGATGTGTTCCCTTGTGATGTCCAAGTGTTTGATGAACCAATTTGTGTGGAATATACAAGAACTATTCAGACTTTGTGGTTTCCGTAAATGAGATGAATAAGGATTTCTCTTTTCTGAATAGGACATCACGTATACTAGGTCTATTTTAGATGCTTCAGTGTGCCAAGGACGGTATGAAGTTTGGTGTTCATAAATTACTAATCTGGAATAAGGTTGAATGTATTTTGAAAACTTAAACCTGTTTCACCTGAACATGTTTAACTAGTTAATAGGAAACACCAAAAAAGACAAAACCCTGAGATCAATGGTTATTTTTTTGGTAAAGCTATTCTATGCTGTTTAAATTGGTTGTTCGGGTCTGTCTATAACATAAGTTTTAATAACCTAGCTCAAATGCAGATTTCTAATTTTCAATTAACATAGGAATAATTTTGTTTGCTAAAATAAAATAAATTGAATGAATGACAAGTCTGAGACATGAAATGTTCTAGGTAGAACTTTTTAAAATTTCCAAATTTCAAAAAATCATGTGGCAACTGTATAGCTCAAGCTTTAAGTATTAACTTTTAACCTTTGACCTTACAGATTTTAACCAATGAAATGTCTCTTTAAACTTTAAAGGAAACAATGATAACGAGCGCCTGGCGATTGCTAGACAGCGAATTCCATATCGACTTGGTCGAGTAGTTGATGAATGGCTACTCGACAAAGGTAAAAAACATTGATTAAAACTTCAAATAAAAAAATAATTTGAACATAACCAAGTAGTACTTCATTGTAACACTAATAAACATAAAAAATAAATTTTCCGTAAAACTAAATTAAAATCAAATTTAAAACAGTAAAATGTAGATAGCAATATTTGCATTCCTTGTATAATAATTTCTATACATTTTTAGACGTACCAGCTGTTTAATAATCTTACCCTGTTAACTTAAGGTTAAAGGGACTGTTAAATATAATCCACTAACTCAATCTATGAAGGTACTCACAAGCAAGCATTAACCCAAAATGATAAATCATTCATAGATTATATGACATGTTCCAGCCTCTAAATTATTAACTAAAATATATGTAGTTCTGATATCTTTATTACGGTCCTGAGCAAAAAAACAGAAACAAAAACAAAAAACTCTTGGTTTAAACTCTAGGCATCTTAAATAGTGGGCAATATGGATTGCCAGTCAAAATGAAGTCCCTTTAACGTTTGCAACCTTCTAAGAGCATTTGGGAACAAGCCCTAATTAAAACTGAACTTAAAGTCGTGTGCATGCTTTTTATGAGCAGAGGGCAATCTGCTAAAACTGGATACTCAATTTGATGATATTGGTACTGTTGCTGAGGATTGCTATTTGATGGAAATGTGCCATAATTTCTCCATCGGTTTGTGTATCATTCCTGAAGCCGCTTTTTACATCTGAAGCTATTTTGTTTTTTCATTTTGTTTTAACAGACTTGCTGAAAGCCAATCAGAAAAATATTTTTTGATTTTTCTTTTGTCTCTGACACGCTTAGCGTAAACTATGCGTTTCTTTTCAGTGTAATTATCAGAAAAATAGAATAATTCAAATAACAGTGGACTATTGCCTTCAAAAAATAAACATTTCTAAAGAAGAGCATATAGATACATGTGGCCATTATGTGCACTATGAAATTTTTACTATAAATTTAAAATCAGATTTCAGCTGCTATAGCTTAGTTTCTGTCAGTGGTAATTGTAGAATGACAAATACTTGAAATGTTAGACTTCTCACATTTTTTTTTTAATTTAAAAGTTTAGACTTGAGAGACTAATAGCATAAGCTCTTGAGGTAAAAGGGGAAAGGGATCCACTAAAAATTTATTTATAATACATATCTTTGATTGGTCTTTTAGCAAAAGCACTACATTTACAATAAGTTGAGAATTTACAAGTATTTGCCAATGATTATGCATTTCATGGACACCTCATTTATAAGCAATGAATTATGAGTCAAATGCCTCTCTTATAGTTTATTGCTCTCATTATCCACCCCATGAAAGATCTGTTTTATCATCCTTTGTAGAATGTAGAGTTCACAATCAACATTTTTGCATGTATGTAATATTATTTTTACAGGGCGTCAGCTCACAATCTTCAATAGCCAAGCAACCATAATAATTGGCGGGAAAGAGCAGGGCCAGCCCTTCCAGGGGCAGCTCTCTGGGCTTTACTACAATGGCTTGAAAGTTCTGAATATGGCAGCCGAAAATGATGCCAACATCGCCATAGTGGGAAATGTGAGACTGGTTGGTGAAGTGCCTTCCTCTATGACAACTGAGTCGACAGCCACTGCCATGCAGTCAGAGATGTCCACGTCAATTATGGAGACCACCACGACCCTGGCTACTAGCACAGCCAGAAGAGGAAAGCCCCCTACAAAAGAACCCGTCAGTCAGGTAAGTACACGGGTTTCTTTTCTTCATCGTGGACCTGTGATTACAAAAGTGGATTTTTCTGCATATGTATCTTTTCTAGAATGGTATTGTTTCTGATCTCAGGCATGATGGCTCTATTGAGACTTGCTTAATATAATGGACTCAGTTGGAAGATGAAATGTGGATATGCTGTTGGTTTGAGGTTTGTGGACTTTTATAAACTGCTTTGTGTTGGTTTGTGAGTGGCTCGCTGATAGTTTTGATTCAATAACCTTGGTCCAACCCAAGCTCAGAGGATTGTGTGCTAATTACACAGGGTTTTCAGTTTTTAGGTTAAATGAACAAGTAGATTAATGAAGTATTTGAAAGGTCTTGTTTGTTCAAGCTCAGCACTTCATTAAAATAAAATAAAAGTAAGGTTAAAAATCTTAAAAAAGGAATTGCCTACAGTACTTCTGTTGTATTTTGAAGTCTTAAAATTTTGAATTGGTAGCCAAGTATCTCTCATGGTGAATAGTAAGTCTGCTCTTTTACTGTGTATGGAAAAAAGCAGTGTTAGTTTATCTGAGGACAAAGACTCAAAATATGATACTTTAAAAATGTCTTGGACCACATATTTTATATGATGTTTGGCTAACTGCTCTCATCCAGAATTCACTTCAGTGTGCTTATTTTTCAATCTTACATCTAACATTTTTGAAAGACTGACATTTTCAATGTCACATTTATACAACTAGGAACTATATTTATTCAATCAAGATATACTTATTGGTTGTCTACTATGTATCAGGCACTGGTCTAGGTGTTGGTGTTATATCAATGAAGAAGAAGAAAAAAAAAACTTATCTCAGAGCTTACTTTTTAAAAAGGCTTTTAGAATGCTATTGAAATGCTGTTAAATACTCTTAGATCTCTGTTGACATTTATAGCCTTTGAATATACTCTGTTGTTAAGGCTTTCAGAGTTGTGTGTTCTTCTTGGACCCAAACTGGTTGTTTCCTTTAGTTTTGTTTTTAATAATTAGTGTTTCTACTAGATGCCTTATAAAGTTTTTCCAAATATATGATTCTTACTTTTCTAGAAAACCACATTCTAAAGAAGCAAGAATGACAATAATTATTTTTAAATCACTTTTATTTCAAATGTTTGAAACAGATCAAGTGTCACATTTAGAAAGAGGACAAGAATGTGAATTCTGTTCAGATCAGCTCCCTGTCTACTAATTAACATTTGTTTACCAGAGAAAGAAGAAAACAGATTCTGATTTTTACTTCCAATAGGAAGGGGTGGGAAGAACAGAATAGAGGAAGAGAAGAATGTCCTAGAGAAAGAGAGATGACCAAACAATTATAAATTTTGTATATTCATAAATATAATATTGCATATTATACACCTATATGCATCATTTTGTTTCTTTCTTCTCTCTCCCCTTCCTTTTTTTTTTTTAATTTGCATTTGACCACAAAGTAAAACAAGCTGGCTATCTCACAGGGTATCCATCAGTAAATATTTATTGATCACTCTAACATGTGCCATGCACTTTTTCAAGCACTGGAGATACAATTAGGAACAACAAACAGAAAACCCTGCCCTTATGAAATATACATTTGAGTAAGAATGTGTGCTTAGAGTATAATCGTTTCGTTGATTTTTCTCTATCATGTTTGGGTTTAGATGATTGTTGATAATTGCACTTAGCCCCTTAGATAAAGACTTGTGACTTTGGACAGATTTATGCATGCCCAACAGCTCTGTTTGATATTCATTTTAATATGTCACTAATGATTTGTTGCTCTGGTTATTGGTTTATGGTTTATTTAAAATAAGCATGTTATTAAGGCAAATCTGATACAGGAAAAATGAAACACAAGCAACTGATAGATTGTTTTCTTTATGTAAAATAATTCAAAAGAGGACACTGGGACATTCAGAGTTGGAAATGTTCTGTGAATACAATTTAAAATAATCAGATATTTTTCTTAGTAGTCTTGTTTCGTCATTAATGAAATTATAGTTGCTTAAGTTCCTAGGTAAACCATGTGTATCCCTAAATAAGGAAAGAATTATCAGCCTTATTTTTATGCATTTTATTAATTAGTAATTGCTTTGTATTAAGAAATTATGTTTTTTAAGGAAACATGTAAAATAGCTGTTTCATTTGCAAGTTAAACATCTAAAAATGAAGAAATTAAAATTTATGCGTTTTATAATATTAACTAAAGGAAAACAGTTAAACTGCCCATTAATTGCCCATGAAAAGACTCTCTTTTATTATAAGCTATAACATGTTTAAAGACAGCAGTGGTTTATAGAAGTAAGTGATCTAATCAGTTGGTGATTACTAGGTTCATTTGAGGAGGTATTGACTTAAATAAAAGATTACTAGGTTAATTAAAAAATAGGCCTTTTAAATCTTTAGATTTTTAACAGGCCAATAACAGCAATTAAATAATTTGGGTTAATAAATATGCTACAAATATTCAATTGTGGCAACAGTGTTTTAAAGTTGGACTAAGAGTTTTTAAAATTCTTTTTTATAAGGCTATATGATTACAGGTAATAAAAAGTGCATGTATGGGGGGAACTACTAGGAAAGAAAGTAAATTATTCATTTTTGAGTAACAGAATAATTTGTGGTAAATTTTCTTCACCTCACAATTGATTTTTAACTTGCCCTTCAACTATAAGGAGATTACTGATTTATGTAGAATTTAAATGTTTATTAGAGTTGTCAAAGTCTTGGAAGTTTAAATATGAAAGTGATTTGTAATGCTAATCCCAAGACTAACCTTTGACCCATTTTTGCAGGTTGGATGAGGCATCTTCCATTAAACCCTATTCATAGTGGCCCCATATCTGCCTGCTTCTATCAACTGCCTTACTAAATTGCATAGCAGGAAGGGTCATTTTATTTTTCAAAAGCCATACTAGACTGTTTTCTCAGTCAAAGTGTATTTTCCTCAGCGATCACACAGAGCCACTTAAGCTACAATAGCAATGTACCTTAGGGTGATTGCATGTTTTAGAACTATGGAAACAGATTTTTGGTCAAGCAGGATTAAATTGGATTCATTTCAGATAGAGGAGATGAGATTTGTTCAGCCATCCTGCAGGGCAAGTAGTAGGGGGGAAATACATTTTCAGTTTTCCCATAGTCAAAGAATATAAAAGAGTATGCACAAAATCTCATCCCATAAGATTCTGTTTACATTCCTCTTTAAAAGTAAATATGCTTTAAAAAGAAAAAAAGAAAAGAAGTTTTTCTCCCCTGAATAATGATCAATTTAAAGACTGATATTAACATTAGAAAGACATGAGTTATGTCATGAGATATGACATATGAGATTTACCAACCCTTCTGATTAACTGGCTTTTTTAAAATTTAATTTAATTTTTTATTGTTTTTTGGCATAGAGGTTATTAGATAAGTAGATAGATAGATTGATTGATTGATTGATTTTAACAGAGGTACTGGGGATTGAACCCAGGACCTCATGCATGCTAAGCACACAATCTACCCCTGAGCTATACCCTCCCCACAAGTGGCTTTTCTTAATGTGAATATAACAATAGTAATGATACTTTTATGTGGATGGCATAAAGTTGATAAAAATTTGTTTTACTTATATTTCATATCTCAAGGGTTCCATAAGAAACCCCATCTTATGGGTTTCCATAAGACATGCTCATTCTAAAAAAGGCTAATCTCAGAAAGTGAATACTTGTGAATAATTCACAGCATAAAATTCCTTAGGATGCTGAGAGCATCTTGGGATTTTTGATGGCAAAGTATTCCCTCCTCTTCTAAATAATCTCGCAGCGTCTTGCAACATAGATGTGGATTTATATAAGTGAGTAAAAGTAAGTCAACATGCAAAGGGCATTGTTCACTCCCTTTGGTTGCCAATTTGTAAAGAAAGTGAATTGTTTCTTTTAAGATCAAGATTGTGACATTTTTTCTAGTCTGTGCGGTGTATCACATTTTGTGATTTTGTGGTTCTTTTCTTCAAGAATATTTTATAAGTTACATACGTCCTGTAGAGAATACAGATCCATAGTGATGTCTTTTGCTTGGAGAAAGTATGGTGTAAGAGACAGATCACAGTACATTAGGAGACCTGGTTTCCAATTTCAAGCCAGCCACCTACCTTTTTGTGTAGCTTGGGCAGGTTGGTCAGCCTCGCTGCACTTTGGACTTGCTGTCTCTCTAAAATAAGTGAGTTTAACTAGGAATCTCTTGCCCTGTATTCAGCTCAAAAATTCATGGTCTGTAGTGACGATTGGGTCTTCTGATGCCTATTTAACAAAGCATAGTTCTCACCCTTGCCTTTCACGCAGGGTGGCCGTGCATCTCAGTTGGCCTGTATAGTCTTCCTGTGTACCTGGTGTACCAATGTAATTATTAGTATCCTTTTTTTCACTCTCAAAAGCATCTCATTTTGGTCTAAAATACATTGCGCTCTACTTCTTACAGCATATATAAAATCTACCTTTGCCAGAAAATTGTGCTTCATAAGAATAATAAATAGTGAAGCCCTATCCTTTTCTTTACACACAGAACAGAAACTGACTGGCATCCTTACCTAGTTTCAAGTATCCGTAGCCTTTTTCATCTTCTTTTCATCTCATTTCAAAAATCTTGAGAAAGGAGTGAGAATAAGGCTTTGAGAGATTCCAGTTTTTGACTGGAGTGACTAGAGTTTGCAACTCTGAGTAAGAAATTAAATTGTGGGGCAGGATCAGTAAATATTAAGTGAAATGTATTGGAGCAATTCAGTGGTTCTAGTTAGGCTTTTTCCAGAGTGGAGTTAGCAAACCTACTCAAGAAAAGGAACCACTGAACATTTTAAAATATTGGTAGGTTGTCAGGACGTGCATCTCATAGATGCCATGTCCTACTGAAGCCAGTGGCATTTGATTCCCATAGAATGTCCCAAAAAGAATCCTGATTAGTATTCAAGCAAGAAAAGAGCATTTGAATATGTTGGGCACTGCTGTTGCTTCCTGGCCGCTGTGGAGATACTCATAAAAAATTAATACTATTTGTTTGAAAAATGTAAGCAGAGTGTGCACATATTTCCATGAAAAATATGTAAAACTAACAAAATACGTTTTGTTACTTCAAAGAACAAAATTTTATTTTTTTCTTAAAAAATTAATTAACCTTAGCTATGGCTTCATTATTAAAAACGAATTGCATTACTCATAATTATGTGTGTTCCTGATAACCACTCTGCATTTTAAAATACTTGTGACATGAATAATTAATTTTATTTTCCCTAGTCCAATCATTCTGCTGAATTTACTTAATGTACATTTTTACTGCAAATTTTAGTGCATATTGAAAAGAAAAATACTTGGGTGTAGATTTTAAAATATATATATAAAGGTATTCTGAAACTAATGGTGCCAGGTAAGAAAAGTATGATTCATTGTAATTTTAAATGTATTTAGAAGGTATTTTTACCCTTAACTGGTGGTAAGCAAAAGTGCTACGATATGTATTTTTTAAGAATTTATTTTAAGAAAATTATTGTGCTCAGTGCATTTTCTTTTGGGGTCTGGAAGTTTCCACTGGATGAAATGGTGCTCTGTTGGTATATGCAACCTTGGTTTTGAAATGTCTTTGGACAAGGCTAGTTCTAGACAGATATATCCATCCATTCACACATCCATCCATCCATCCATCTGCTTAACTATACGACTGAGGACTTAACTATATACCAGGCAAGGTTCTAGGCAAGGTTCTATAAAGCACTGATAAACTTACATTTCCCTGTACAAAGCTCACATTCTAGTTAGGGAAGATAGACAATAAACATTAAAACAGCATACATGGCATGTCAAGTGCTTAGGAAAAAAAGCAGAGAAGAGGAGCTGCTTTTTGGAAGGGGCATAAAATGGGAATCTTTGTTGAATAGATGTACAAAGATGATTAGTGATATGGCATCAATTATAAAAGAGCATTGGCATATTAAAATTGAGACATATTCCCAGATTTAGTGGGATGGTACCCTGTGTTGATGGTGCCAGTGGTGACACCAAGATTTATCTTTTCTTCTTTTCTTTTCTTTTCTTTTCTTTTTCTTTTTTTTTTTCAGTTGAGCCGCTTTTGGGCAGGGGCCAGGTGGGTGGAGTGTGAAGTTTCCCAGGAAGGCAAAGAGGGCACAGTTGGATCCCACAGGATGTGTTATGTGGCTTCAGGTGTATGAAAGCAAAATGTGTGGGTCCAGATGGAGGGGCAGGGAGAGCATGGGCTGCGATGCACTGAGCATCAGGGCTGGCTAGAAGAATGGCTGAATCAGGCCTCAGGCTCCGCTGCTGAGTTGGCTCTTCCCAGAGGAAACCCCATCTCTCAGGTCTTGGTAGTTCTGGCAAGAGAAGTGCTGGCAGAGAAGTCCCAGATGAGAAACACTTGGGTGCCCCAGGTTCCAGACTCATCAATATAGAATCTGGATCATGCTACCTGTGAAGGAAACCCCAGTCGTTACCAATGCTGCCTCCCCCGATCCCCACTTAAAGTCACAGTGAGGTGGCACCTCACCCCAGGCGCCTGGCCAGGTGAAGGGGAGTAGGCTCTGGCCTGAAGTCTGCGCAGGAACAGAATGGAGAGCTCAGAACAGGGTGAGTGAATTGCGCATGCCCTGCCCTGTGTGGGCCTAAGGACACAAGACACCAAATGACTGTTTTGTTAACTAAGTCAGAAAAGTCATCAAATTTGAGGGTATATACGGTGCGAGGAAGGAATGAAGATCTAAAGTACAGCTTGGTATTAGTCTTATCCTACACATGGGAAGACTGAGACTCAGAGAAACTAAATAACTTCCCCAAGGCTACGCAGCCAGCTTCTTTTCAGAGTACTTGAAGATGATCGCTACCCTTAACTATGGCGTCTGTTCAGACTCTCATCACTTCCTGCCTTCTCATATTCTTAACTAGCTCAGTGTGATCTCCACCCAGATGTCAGGTGTGTCCAGGCACAGACTCCAGGAGCCTGAATGCCTACTTCAGCCTCAGCCTTGCCTTCCCCGCATACCGGCTTTGTGTCGAGGCAGATTACTTACCCTCTCATACCTCCGTCCCCCACCTATGAAATAGGGATTATGGTTTCATAAGCTTACTTTGAGAATTAAATGAGTCAGTACAGTGTGTGGACTCTATAAAATCACTGCTATTTGATCATTTTTATTACCAAAAAGAGAGAGAACATTTCATGTGGTTCAGCCTAAAACATATAGAAATTAAAAAGTGCATGACACAGGATGTAACCATTATACAGATGATAGTTATGTTTGAAAAGCACTCCTCAGTTGTGATGTATAAATTAAAGCATCTTTCCTACCTTTAAAGATATTTTCTCTGTCCTTGAAAAAATAGCTCTGAACTGATGTTTCTAAATCAGTCAATTGTGTGGCATCTACTGAGCTGAATTTGCTACTGAATGTGTTCTCCACAGGGAGGCAGCACCGGTCCCCAAGAACAAGTGCGTGGGAAGGTGTAGGGGGCTGGAAATGATTCCAGGAGAGGGCTGTCGTTGGCATTTAGTGGGAGAGGGCCACAGACACTAAATCCACGGCGTAATGAAGACCTGTCTGCCGATTCCCAGATCCTGCACTGTTTTACTCAGCCTCCCACCACCACCATCACCACAATCTCAAATTACCGTTGAGTGAGCAGTCCAAAAATGTCCTATACCTGTTTCCTGGCTGTTCTCAGACAGAAGCTTATTCACCATATGGTACTAAATATTGCAAATATGACTTCTATATCTGTCCTCGATAACACGTCTTGATTAAGGAGCTTAAAAATTCATGATATACTCCTTTTTCAACTTGGGTATGAAAAACATCAAGTACTTCCAGCTGTGAGTTACACTAAATTGGGTTTATAATTCTTGATATAATTTCTTTTGATATCACATTTATTAGCATGGGAGAAATAGGATGACTCGACTCTTTGTCTGATTAATATGTGGCAGTCACTTCAGCAGGTATTTTCTCAGAAAGAACTGGTGAGGTTGACACCCTCTCTGATATTCCTATTCTCAGTTGTAGGACAAAGAAATATCTTTTTATTTATTTAGTTAATGCCTATGTAGCAAGACTATAACCTTGTTTTCTTGTCTTTGTTTTGATCAGTACAAAGAATTATTTGTACCATAATATTTTCAAATACTTGGATATGTTAGTATTATTGACTTATTCCTGTTTAACATGTAGTAATTATTTTCTCTGAGGAGGGGGAGGGGAGGGCAAGTCACCTGGAAAAAAAGGTAACTGTGTGTGTATATGATTGTTTATGCATGTGTGTTAACAGTGTATTTGTTTTCCTTTCTTGATAGATGTAAAACAGTAAGCTTTGTTTACTAAAATAGTAAGTCAAGATTAAATTTAAATCTCTATGATAATTTCTTAAATTTTTATTGAGTGCCCATATTAGATTTTCTTAGCTGTTGGCACCACTGCAAAATTTCCCAACAAGAATCATATGTTGACATCATTAGGTTGGAACCACGAGGGAAGGTTTAGCTAATTCATCTGCCTTTAAACAGCACTTACCAGACAGCTTTCACTGTCTTCTCATCATCACTGTGCTCTTTATGTAAGATCTCAAGCAGGCAAACAACACCAGCATTAACCAATAGTTTCTGCAGTTAGTATAGGAAATGATAATCAAAACAAAATAACATAGCAGTGTATATTTTTATTTATCTATTATTTATTTTCGACTGTGGTATATCCTGCAAATCCGCAATACATTTATTTAAAATTATGAATTAGCAAATATGATTTGAGTATGTAACATATAAAATGCACTTTGTGCTGTATTCTTGAGGATGTGGAGGTGACGTACTTAGAGATACAGAGTTGCATAATAAGAACCAACCATTTCTCAAGATGTGTAGATTATTAATGAATCCATATATGTTATAAAGTGCCCTAAGTCAACAACAGCAAAGCTTTTTGTATACATCACAGATGTCCAGTCTATTATAAACAGCATCATTGATGCAACTGAAACTCTGAAGCAAATTGAGAGGAAGAAAGATATTTTTAGTCTTTTTTTTTTAATAAGCATATTGAAGCAACACACTTTTATTATTTCTTATGTCCTGAGTGTTGGCAGTGTGCTAGACAGTACCCTGTTTCTGGAATTAGCCACATTGTGTGGAAAGCTTCTTCTAAAATAAATGTTATCATCTAGCCTCTAGGTTTGCTGGGGTCGGTGGTGGCACCAGCCCCCTTTGTCCTCTTTGAGGATTTCCCTAGTCAAGAGGGATCTGGAGACCCCCTGAGAAGCATGTGGGGGAGCTGAATCATCTACATCTTTACCTGGAATAAATACTGTGCTATTGGTGAAGCCTGAATACTGTTTGGTACATGTGTAAACTCAATGTTGAACTAGTGTATAGAGTAAAATATGAGCCAATAATAATAGGAACTTTAAAATAATGTTCATCGTGGTGGGGAGGGAAATAGTGTGGTGTTAGAGTGCATGCTTAGCATATACGAGGTCCTGGGTTCAGTGCCTCCATTTAAGAAAAAAATCATGTTTATCATGATGACAGATTATTTGGGAGTATCAGCTAAATTTGCACAGACAAACCTCTTAGCATAGCATCTGGCACCCACTAGGTGGTCATTTTTTCCTTCCTTGGTGTCCTTGTTCCCATTCTGCCACCACTCTTTTTCCTTCTCCTTGTTCATTTTTCTTCTTCTTCTTCTTCCTTTCATGTGTTAGACCCTGTTGTAGGCATAAGAGACTACATGAGGCATGATGACCCAAATCTCAAATAAGGAAAATGGGCCTGAATTTGCTCAACACTACCCAAGGGCTGGGTAACAAATAGATTTGACTATAGATTCCCCAAGATCTGTCACAGGCTAGCCACATGAGCCTCTGTCTGCTGCACCATGTTAAGCCAGCTCTTACGAGGTCTTCACTAAATGTAACCCAGCATTAAAAATTCAGCAGGAAAACTTCGGCCCTGGAACACCTGAGAGAAACTTGTTTTCATATTTTCTACACCTCTCAGCTTACCTCTACAGTAACTATCCCCGAATATGTATCAAAAGATTGTGTGCACATCGAAGTTACAGTATAAGGGCTTGTGTCCATGGATCCAAAGGGAATATCAATTTCTTTCCATAGAAAATACTCATATTTCACTAAAGGGAGGTTCTCTGATTCTAGTGCTCATAATGCAGAAGTGAAAAGGATTCGTCAAGATTGTTTCACATTTTGTGGTGAATTTCCTGTATCTAACTTCTCCATGCACGGCATTAACTGGCCGTTAGTAATAATTCCAGACAGAGTCAACGTGGCAGCCTGTAATAACAGGGTGGAAAAGAGACATCACAGGGCAGCCAAACGGCTCACTGATTCTGTTATGAACTGTTGGCTTTCCATGTTCCAAAGTAAGAGTTTTCATTGTAGTTTTATGTAGAGGTTTAATTACCTTTGAGACTGAAGTTATTTGTGTTTTATTTACTTGCCTCATTGTCTTCTATAATCTTGTCATTGGGAGTTTGCATTCCACATTATTTGGAAATTTGATTCATAAAAGAAAAAAAAGCATGTGTAAAGCACCTGCTCTGACATTTATCATTGGTCTGCGAGCAATAGTGGACAAAATGCAACTTCCCATTTTCAGTCTTTGCAATGCTGCCCCTTCTGCCAGTGATGTTTCTGTTTCCTTCTTTCCTGTGCTGCAGCTGCACCTGTGATCTTATCAATAGTAACTGTCTCCACATTTGTAAAGTTTTAAAGCTTTGCTCATGTTAATGGTATGGGGTGATTTTAGACCTTGCGTTTCACTTGAAGCTTTCCCAAACAACCCTAAGAAGAATGCATTTCTTGTTTTCAGAGCACTTTGGAGAAACAGATAAATAGACATTTAGATCAGCAGATATATAGATAGTTATTTATCTATCAGGACCCATCGCCTTTACTTCAGTTTTCTTGTGGACAAGCTCATGAAAGTCAAGACCTATGGACCACGTTAACCTGTGCTTGCTTAGCACCTGAGGTGGTGCGGACACTTAGTAAACAGTTTTTGCTTATAAATTATGAACACACAAAGTACATCTCCCAATGCTGACTTAAATTCTGCGTGTTGCCTCATCTTGAATTTTCCTGGACTGAGAATATTTGCAGAGAATAATGATGGTACATGTAAGAAGAGAATAAAACAATGAATTCCCTTCATATGCAGAGTAGAGACACAGTTTTAAGACAGAGGTTGTTGCTGTTGTTTTTAATTACATGTGTTCTCATTTAAGAGAAAGATGTGAATGTGATGTGCAGGAAGTAAGCTCTCATTTCAGTTTGTGTTACTGACATTACTGTAAGTTCAGGAAGGAAGCTCCAGTAGCTGTCCCTAAGGCGGAAAGGACAAGGGCATGAAGCAGCATCACTGTGACCGACAGGTTACAGATGACAGTGGGTGTTACATACTTCTCCGGAGGTTTAGCTGAGTCCCATCACTTTTGGGTCATGCTGGTTTACCTCGCTGGGGGAGGGGCAGTGCTAATGCTCCCCTCTTCGGAGGAATCATTTGTCACTGGTATGGTCTAGAATTGCTGATGTACTGCAAAATTAAAACAGCAGGCTGACTTTGAGCAAGACTTATTATTGTTTTTAAATTGTCTACAGCAAAGCACCCCCTATTGTCTGCACTAGAAGCTGACCTCTCCAACAGTTAAATTGCTAACATTCGCTTCAGAATTGCCCTTAGGAGTTGGGACCATTTTGAAGAGTCAGGAACTCACATTTTCAGATAGTTTGTATGATTTTTTTTTAATATCTCTATAGCAAATTTCATTAAGCTGAATAAACAGGTGAAACTATCTAGAAGAACATTGAGGAAGCGTCATAATATGAGGCTCAGTACAGACCTATCTTGCACCAAAGACTCTTGACAAGACTTCAAGAAAAGCTTGCCAAAGGCTCGATATTTAGGTGTTGACTATTGTGGGAAAACAGATAGAACTGGGGAAAATGTTTAATGTTTTAAAAAGATAGTCATTTCTGAGTTTAAGCATGCAAAAGCTGTGATTATTTTCATTGGCAATTTAAAATGAGAACCGAGTACAAAGAACTAGAGAATTAAAAGAATAGATTAGAGGGACATGCTGGCATAACACTAATTGGACACGAAGACTTAAATGAAGTTTGGGGAGTGGAGTGAATTCCTGATGACGGACAAATCTAGACAAAGCCTAGGGAATGTGAAAGGAATTTATTCTTGCTGTGTGGGTTATTTGAAAATACAATATATTTAAATGGGTGGTACCTCAAATTGCAAGTAATAACATTAATTATAACCTGCTCTTTTTCACCAGTTCTGAGGCTAATAGCAGGATGCTAGCAAAATTTACTTTGATATTTTGTTGTATGTATGCAAAACAAGTGGGAATAATTGTTAACTTATTTTCATTAAGATAAGACATGCACATGAAAAATAAGTCAATATGATTTAGAAGGTGATGTATGTAAAGAGCAGCAGCCCCCCATCCAACCCCCCTCCACCCCAGTCTTATTCCCCAGGGATGGTATCTTTTCACAATTCTTTTGATAGTGAGTTCCATCTCTCTAAATAATATGCTTACACTTGCATTTATTTATCCCTTTTATATATTTGTGCAGTCTCCAGAATGAAAACAGAAGATTAGTTCCTAGCTTTAATCCCCTCATTTTCCTCGTCTTCTTCTCCTCTGAATTTTTTATAGAGAGTAGTTTTTTTGTCACTTTAAACATTGCTATTTCTTATTTCATTAATTTTCAACAGTATCTCTTGAGTATCCATATTAGTTAGATAAAGATATGGTACCTGCCTGTGTTTTGAGCATCCCTAGATCTCACCATCTCTTTATATTTCCAGAGATGTTAACTAGAACATACTGTTTGACAACCACAACCAAATCTTCCATATTTTATCTGTGAGGAATATGAAGTGGAGAAATAATCAAGCACATTAAAATGACCATTACTGTGTAAACATCGTCCAATGCCAGGTTCAGTTATTTTCTTATGGGTCCAGTATTATATGACCTGGACTGTTCAAAGGAGAATTTTCTCAGGATCAAGGTCGAATGCATTCCCTTCCATCCTATCAGTTGCTTACAGTCAGGGCATTTCTTTGGCTTCCTGTTTGGACTCTACTTGTCTTCCATACTTTTTCCTTCCAGGAGTTCCTCGGCATCTTTTTTTCTTACATTGCTTTCCGTGCCTTCATTGTATTATCACTTTAAATTCCCCACCACTCTTTTGATTCTATCAAATTTTTCCTTTCCCGACCCCAGTAATTTCCTCTCTGTGCTTTCTGTCCTGAGCACCAGTCTGTACTGGTTTTCCTAGAGTGTAACAGGAGACCCTGTTCAGGTTGAGAGTGATCAGAGTCTGTAGACCGGTGGACTTTTCCTTGGAAACATGGAGCAGATGTCCTAATGCCAGAATGAAGAGATCATTTACAGGCCTTACCTTTCCTTGGACAATTTCTGGCTTTAATAAAAGAACTATCTGGATTTTCATTTGTTACTTTGTTTTTGCTTTGAAGTAGAAAAGCTTCTCTGTTTTATATTTTAGGCAGTTATATTAACTATCTATTCCTATGTAGCAAGTTATCCTACAATGTAGCAGCTTAAATGGACAAGCATTTATTTTCTCTAACAAGTTTTGTGGGTTAGGTGAATCTGGGTAAAGCTTAGCTGACTGTCTTTGGCTCCAGGTCTCTCATGAAGCTGGAGTCAAGGCTGTTGACCAAGCCTGCAGTCTCATTTGAAGGTTTGATTGGAGGGTGGAAATTCACTTCCCAGTTTACTTTTGTGGCTGTTGGCAAGCCTTGTGGTCTCATATGTGGGCACAGGGCTGCTTTATGAATGCTGGCAGCCCAGCTCCCCCAGGGCAAGTGATCTTAGAGAGAGAGGTGTGGAGGGTAGAGGTTGGAGGAGGTGTGGCTCACTTAGGATGGGAGCCACAGACTTTTTATGACCTAATCTTGGAAGTGACATTCCATCTTGGCTACAGTTAGTCTAGCCCAACCATACCCAAGGGGAGTAAATCACACAAGGGCATGAATGCCAGGACCTGAGAATCTCTGGGGACCATCTTAGAGCCCTTTGCAATGTCAAAGAGTAAGGGGGATGCCAACTGATAGGACTTTTATGTACATTTTCTCCTCATCTCCTTCCAGATCTTCTCCAGGTTGGCTGCCACTGCCATTTTTTCCCCTGTATCTCTCCGAACTGTATTCCAAGCTATGCCTTGTGTGGCTTACCTCACTCATCAACCCTTTTTCATCCACTTCTCGTCTTCCACTAGTGTTTGGAAATCTCTTTATTTTGCAGACTGCATTCTTTTTCTCTTCAGTGATAGGCTTTACAGACCACTTTTATTCTTCTAGCTTTTATTTTAGTGAGGCCTCAGGAGGGAGAGATGCAAAAATATTAGTATTCTCCCCCAACTTGAACAGGGCATTGGGATTGCTACCATTCCTAGAAGAAATTAAATGTTTTGATACTGCATTTAGTTACTGTGCAGAAAAGAATACCTTTTGCTTTTCAAGTAACTTTTTTTCACGTTCAAAACACAGATGAGAAGTCTTCTCTATACCCACAGTTTGTCAAGTTTTCAAATTTTAGCAGATTCTGAAATATGAGGAACACAACAGAATGTTCTTATCGCTTCTGAATTCTGAGCCTCCTGCTCTTCCCCCTCCCTCTACTAGCTTAACTTTCTGAAGCAGTTTCTACTTGTTTGTACTTTTGCATTTATACAACTGCAAAGAATCTTTTAATCTTCCCAGTGTGACGAAGTTTAGCAATAATCATTTGGACTCAAAGAGCAATCACCAAAATTCTAAATGACTCTGTGGTTGATAAGGCCTGAGTTCTTTTGCATTATTTTATTGTCATTCATTTTTGATGGTCGGAAGTAGATAATGTGATAAGCCAGCCAAATACCCTTCATTCTCTCTAATATCTTATCTTTAATGAAATTTTGGAAAGAAATGGCCTTATATTTCTGACTTCATAATGCGCTATTCATCAATGAAGAAAAGCCAAAAATGAAAAGCCAGGTACAGTTTTGTCTTGGTATCCAATTTCAATTTGTTCTAGAGAGTAAGGAACAGAAATATTAGAGAAATTGTAGAGTAGTGTTGGGAGGAGAAGAGGATTTTTGTTATGCCTACAGTCCAGATTTTTTTACTTTGATTTCAAAAAACATTTGTCAATTAATTTCGATGGTAATTAGAGCAAAATCACTCCTTGCTTTGCTAAAAAGAAACACAGAGACTAACACAAATAAAAAGCAAAGGAGAGAAACATTTTACATTCAAACTTAACCATATATGACATTTAATAGCCTTGTATAGTTATCATTACCAATTTTTTTGTTTATCATGTAAAGTTAACTGTTCCTCTCTAATTAAAGAAAAATATTCTATTTATTTAATTAAGCTGAATTAAAATAAATTTTGTTCTACTCTTTTATTAAAGTTCTCCACTTACCTTGTGTATAAGTTAGTTTGTGCTGTGTTGAAAAGAGCCCCAAAACTTAGTCACTAAAAACAGCAACCACTTATGTAGGTCAGGATTCTGTGACCCTGCAGTTTGGACTGGGCTCACCTGGGTGGTATCTAGTCTCAGCCCAGTTTGGCTGATCTCAGCTGGCCTAGTTCACATATTGATGGTCAGCGGCCGGGTTGGCTAGAGACTGGTTGATCCAAGATGGCTCACTTGCGACAGCTTACCTATGTTCCACGTGCGTCTTATGCTACAGAAAGCCAGGTAAATCACAGAATTCCATGAGTGAGACTAGAACTGTGCAAAACCTCTTGAGCCCAGGCTGGGAGCATGCATAACATTGTTTCTGTTGCACTGATGAAGCCCAGATTCAAGGAGAGGAATTATAAGAATTGTGGCCAGGTTTGTAATTGATCATAACTTAGGGAGTATGACCTGTATTAATAATTGTGCTCCAGTCCACCAAGTGATAAAATCATGTTGTCACATACATTTTTTAATAGCAGAAAGTCAAATGATGATAAACAAATGTGTACAGAGATTTGTCCAAATCTGAAAAATTTGGGTTAGCATTTCTAATACTGGCTATTTCAATTCTACCCTCTCTCCTCTGAAGGCAGTCTCCTAGTGTGTTAGGTGGTGTTACTCATATCTTCTTGGGCATATGCAGTATCAGAACAGCTCATCTGTTCAGCTGACAGCAGGTGCTGTTTAAGTCCTGCAGTTAGCTTTCTCCCCTTCCTCCCTAGAGGTATTCATCAGTGAACTTTGATGGTCAAAGATCGCATTACTCAGAGACCACTCTAGTACAAAGTACATGAATCTGTTTGGAGATGCAGGGTATAGTTATGGATACAGGTATAAATATAAAAGTATAGATATACCTTTTGTGTTCCTGGTTAAATAAGCTTGCCATTGTCGCTGTTTTATGTCTCCTTTACACATAAACCCACATACCTTCACATTTTCCTCAACTTTATATATGACATTATTTTTCTCTAATTATATGCTTTGTTATTGCCATAATATTCCTTTTTTTTACTCAGTTTTTCTCATTCAAGCATTTGGCTAAAAAGATGTCAAAAACCTTAAAGTCACTGTTTTTCCCCTCTGAGGATAGGAATATTATCTGAATTGCAATCTATCTCTAGAATCCTGCTTCTAATTCATCTTGACATGCCTATAAAATCTGCTGAAACATGAGGCAGAAATTAACAGCATGCTTTATTTCTCAATCTAAAAACATTTTAAGAATCAGAAAAGAACATTCCCCCTTTGAGTATGTGGGTGAAGAGAGTGGAACTCTACTCTGTGTGGGAAGGAAAATCCAGGTAGTTGGAATTAGGAAACATGCCCTAGGGAGTGAATGTTTATGTTCCTCCGAAATTCACATGCTGAAACTTACCCTCCGAGTGATGGCGTTAGGAGGTGGAGCCTTTGGAAGGTAATTAGGATCAGATGAGGTCATGAGGGTGGGGCCCTCATGAATGAGGTTCCTGCCCATGTAAGAGAGAACTTGCTTCCTCTCTCAGCTCTCCTCTCTGTGAGGATAATACTATAAGTCAACAGTTTGAAACACAGAAGGAGGCCCTCACCAGAACGCAACTCCTCTGGTCTGAGACTTCTAGCCTCCTGAACGGTAGGAAATAATTGCCCATTGTTTATGACTCATCTAGATTACGGTACTTTGTTATGGCAGCCTGAACTGAATAAAATAATATGAAATCTTGATTCAAGTGGTATGAACTCTTAGAAGAGCAGAAACACTGATACTCAAATGCAGATACCAGGGGAAAATCTCACAAAGCTAAATATATATATATATATATATATATATATATATATGTTTTGGAAATTATGCAAACTTTTGGTTTAGCTTCCCCATGTGTAGCCTCTCTTATTGCAAATAACCAAGCTACATTGGCTTTTATTCCTTCCTGAGATGTGCAGTCAATAAAATGTTCTCATTTTAGCATCACATATCCTCATTGTTGTGTGATGGGGTGGAAGAATGAAATAGAAGAAAACCATATGACTTCAATTCTATTTAAGGCATATAGAACCAAGCTTTTATTTTCAACTTAAAATAATAAATTGAAGTTCTGAATTACATTCTAATGCAGGCCAGTCATTTCTACTAAAAATCTACTCACAGACTATATATAAATTATCCAAATGGATTTTAGAATAGCAGTATTCAGATAAACCAACACAGAAAATATATTTTCAGAAAGGAAAGGGAATATGATGGAAATAATTAAGGCACAGACCTATGTGAGTATGAACAATGCACATAACCACATTCAAATATTAGCATTATTTCATGCATTTACCAACTAAACGTGTGTGAAACATTTAGTGAAAGGCACCATTCTAGGCATTGCAGAAGCAGCAGCTAACACAATGAAGTATAAACTCTGCCCTCATGATCCTTAGATTGTAGTGAGTAGGAAAAAAATGAAGGAAATGCATAAACAAATTATATCATCTGCTTGATAACAGTAGATCCTTTAGAAAAGAATATTAGAAAAGGAAGCTAGGTAATGACTTCATAAAAAACAACCACATGAAAGGCCTTCTTGGGCAGGCTTAGTAACTGTCAAATTTTATTTAAACTATCCAATAGTAATTAGATGATAACTGTCATTGAACCACTCATTCCAACTGTGACAACCTCAACCATGATGTCATAGAACCTCCCTGGTAGCTCTACTCAGTGTCTATGCCAGCTTGAATTCATTTGGCCCTTACTTCTTTGTTAATAGGAAACAATATATGCACAGTACAGTTTGCCTGCAATTTGAGTGTTTTCAAGATTTTCTGAATTTGATCCACAGAATCCAGTTAGAAAAGACTGAAGTCATTTTAAAGTTAAATCTGCTAAAGGGCAGTACTATAGTGACCAATGCCTTTACAGGAAAGCAAAAATATGTCAGATTGGAAAGAATTCAGCCTTTCTATAAAGATGATTATAATAAAATTTCAGTAAAAAATTTTGATTTCCATTCTGTATTAGTTTGCTGTAGCCGCTATAACAAAATGCCACAGACTAAGTGGCCTAAACTGCAGACATTTATTTTTTCATGGTTCTAGAGGTTGGAAAGTTCAAAATCAAGGTTCCTGCTGATTTGTTTTCTGGCAAGAGCTCTCTTCCTGGCTTATAGATGGCTGCCTTCTCATTGTCTTCATGTGGTCTTTTTTTCAGGTACATGTACCTGGAGAAAAAGAGAGATCTCTTTATCTTCCCCTTCTTGTAAAGTCATTAATCCTATTGGGTTAGGGACCCACCCTTATGATCTCATTTAACCTTAATTATCTTCTGATAAAGTTTCAGGTCAAATTTCCCATCCTCCAAAAGAACCAAAGAAAATCTTAATTTTTCTAATTTATGTAGGAAATGAACAAGAGTATATTTATTACAAATGAACAAAAGTGTTTTTCTCTCGATCACATTTCATCAGACTTTCAGCATATGTAGAAATCATACCCTCCCTAATAACAATGGCTGGCTAGTCACAATGAAATAGTGTATCTGTCATTTTTATTATTCTCCAAAAGGAATTTTCAAATTGAACGGTAGATATTGTTTCTTATTGGCTCTCTTTTTAAGCTCCATATTGAATTCTTTTTAACACATTTTATCTGTTACAATGAATGATATATTTACTCTTTTTAGAATTGGGTAGGGGGCAATTATGTCTTTCATTTTATTAGAATTAGTACACTGCTAAGGAAGGACAGAGACATTCATTAAGAGCTAGCAAGACAAGGAGACATGTTCTGCAATAAAAATGTCTCTTCTGTAAGTGGTGAATTAAAGGCTGGAAACTAGATTTATCTTTCAGTACTTCTTACTAAAAGGGTTGAACTTCCAAACAACCCCAAAATGATGCAGACATGGAGAGTCTTTTGAGACACATTTCTAGCACTTAACAGCACTTGGTCATTTTATATGATGCATTTGGATGAGGCAGATTGCATTGCTCTTCCTTGTGCATTGGTATTTTCTAAGTACACAATTTGGTATATAGAGGAGCAAGCTGACAACAGAATTGGCAAAGTGATTTTGTCCTTGCTCTTTCTGTCCTTGCTGAGTTAAAAGATTTCTAAGTTCTGTATTTTCTGGGTGTCTAAGTGGCTGTACTTTATACTAAAAAAGTAACTCAAAATCTGGCTAAGGAAATTAAATTTTTACTAATTTATACTGATAAATTCTGCATTCTAATTAAGATGGATATGGGTAAGAAAAAAAAGAAAAACTTTCTACTAGTAATAAGCAGAATAATTTAAAGAAATAGTCATTTTGGTTATCCCTTTGGATTCCATTTGTGATTCATTGTGTTTATTTAAAAATATGTTAAATTCTTTAAAAGTACATCAAGATTAATAGTACAAAAATGTAACCTGCATTTGAGCCTAAGATTACATCTAAGAATCTTGGTTTTATTGCATAGATTAACGAAACTTTCCACATTAGTCATACAGATGAGCATTAATAGCTGCCTAAGAGTCATTTGGATATTAGATTTATGTAACTTTACATTTGTTTAGTAGAAAAGATATGCTTTACATATTGGTCTATATGCTGCATCCTAAAAGAGTTCCTAAGAAAACAGTCTCACTGTAGGTGGTTTTCAAATTATGAGCCAGGAACCCCTTTCTCTCCCTCCCCAGCACTCATATGCGAAGAATTAACCGTGTGATCAATTTCCTAGAAACATGTACAAGACTTTTGTGCTGTAGAGTTTCTAGTGTCAGTGCAGGCTTTTGATAGTTAAAAAGACACTTAGTAGGTGCTCTCCAAGTAACTGTTGAAATACCTAATAAAAATTCTCAGTGGTAATCCTCAGTAAAGCATTGAGACATGCCGTGGCTAGTTAGTGCTAACTAATAAAGTGTATGCAGTTTTTTTATTCTAAGCTATAAACACTGCCAAACCAATATCTGAGCTACACTTTACAGCATATCTCAAGTTTTATGTTATCTGTGAATGTTTCCCATCAAAGTAAAATATCGTACCAGAGGTTTACCAACCAAGCAGGAAGATTTTATTCATGACTGTTGCAATATGCGGGAGAGAGACTGAATTCAGCTCCACTGGATCAAAGAGCTGACCAGCTTTAAAGAGCTGAGGTAGAGGATCAGAGGTCACCTGTGTTTGCTATTTGGCCTTACTCAAAGGGACAGTAGACTTTCTTGTTACTTCACGACAGGAGACAGTTTTACAACCTGGAAGCTGATGTTCCCCTGAGTTAGGCTTCTATCCTCCCATAAAGACTGGGAGTTAGGGATGCTCTTTTTCTTGATAATCATCTTTTAAAGGGATGGCTCTTGGGCCCTTGAGAAAGACATTCCCTAAGTCATAAAACTGGCAAGAGTCTTTTAAGGAGATTTGTATACATTTTAAAAGGGGCAGAGCAAGAAGATATAATTATGTTTTTCTGAAGTAAATGTTCTAAGAAAAGGGAAGTCAGGGCCTATAATCAGGATAGTTTCTTGCTGAGGGAAGTCAAGCTGAAAGAAACTCTGAGTGTCTTGGTCATTCTTTAACTCTTCCCAGCGAAGGGACCCTCTTTCTTTCCCCAAATCCTATAGCCTCTTTTATCTTTCCCACACTCTTGGTGCAGTTACCCAGACTGGTTAAACGCTAGATTGCATGTGTGTCTTTGGAGCATTTATGGCATGGTGCCAAGTATTTGTATGCATTTTCTCATTTAAACTTCACAGTAATATTTTGAAGGAGATATTCCTGTAAGCTCCATTCAGGAGTCCTGTGGCTTATTAAGGGTAGAGCTGAGAAATTCCCCTGAGTCACACAGCTAAGTGATAGATCCTACACTTAAATCTCTGCAAACTAAATATAGAACCCAGTGTATCTTCCACTGTCTTAGTCAGCTCGGGCTGCTGTAACAAATACCACAGACTGGGTGGCTTAATTGTAGGAGTTTATTTCTCATGGTTCTGGAGGCTAAGAAGTCTAAGATCAAGGTGCTGGAAGATGTACTTCATTCTGATGCCTCTTTGCATGAATCATAGGCTCCCACCTTCTCACTGGGTGCTCACAACATCTTTCCTTGGCGTGTATGTATAGAGAGAAAGAGAGATCTCTTTCCTCTTCCTCTTGTAAAGTCTCTGATCTTACTGGATTAGGGCCCCACCATATTGACTTTGTTTTACTTTAATTACCTCTTTAAGATTCTGTCTACATATACAGTTATGTTGAGGGTTAGGTCTTTGAAAGGAAAAAACTCTAATTCCTCTACTCACCACTCTACTCTCAATACTTTCGACCACCAAATGTGTGGATTTTTCCCCACACTGAAACAGCTGAGTGTCCTACAATTCAAGTCAGTTCTGACATTATCTACCTGGATTTAGAATCAGATCCCACAAATTAAGGACTCCGTGCCCCCAAACTGTTCCTACTTCAGAGATCCATCACAAGTCCCAGATTGTCACCTGTACTTCTGACCAATCAGCTGTAAACTGGGGTTCCCACAACCCCCTCCTTGGATTCAGTCATTTGCTAGAATGGCTCATAGAACTCATGGAAACATTTATATTTACCAGTTTATTATACAGTAAAGGAAATGATGAAGGATACAGGTGAATAGGCAGATGAAGAGATACCTAGGTCGAGGTCCAGAAGAGTCACAAGTACAGGATCTCTGTCCCCATGAAGTCGGGATACACTACCCTCCCAGCATGTAGATATGACACTAATCCAGAAGCTCTTCAAACCACATAGTTCACGGATTTTTATGACAGCCTTAATACGTAGGCATGATTGATTATTAAGTCAACCTCCAGTCCTCCCCTCCCCAGAGAATGGGGGGGTGGGGGTGAGGCTGAATGTTCCAGGCTTCTATTCGTGGTCTTTCTGGTGACCAGCCCCCATCCAGAAACTCTGGAGGAGCCCACCAGGAGTTGCTTTATTAGAACAAAGCACACTGCAATCACCCAGGAAATTCCAAGGGGTTTGGGAGTTCTTTGTCAGGAAACAGGATCAAAGACCAAAGATTACAACAAAAGATGTTCCTACCACCTTTATCACTTGGGAAATTAGAAGGGTTTTAGGAGCTCTTGTCAGAAGCCAGGAACAAAGACTAAAATATATATTTCTTATTATATCGCAGTATCACAGCCTTCAACATATGAATCTTCAGGGAACACAATTCATTCCAGAGTAATGACCTTACTAACTGCATTGCACAGTCCATGGTGATAGGTTCTGTATCTTGATTATATTTGAACTCAGCACACTGCCTTGGTCAGTTAATTGGTTAATTGTTCAGCTCATCACAGTTGATTCCCATGGGCTCCACTTCACCTCATGTAAGCATTGTCAGAAGAGGGACAATGAAGTGTCCAGGATATATTAGGCTTTTTTAAAAAATATTTTTAGACTTTGTAGAATGAGGAGAGGAAGAGTAAGGGTCGGATACTTCTGGAGACTACATAGTGGCCTGGCACGCTATCCTTTTATTTGACGGCCCATGTGTTGTGTGCTCACTACCCGCCAACACAGCCATGGCCTTGGCTGTGTGCAGGGGGTTGGGCCCAGGTGTTGCTCTGTGGGGTTGCCTATTCAGATGGTTGGAACATGGCTAAGGAGTGAGAATCTCTTGTTCCAACTCTTATACTGACAATCTATGTAACATTCAGTAGGACACATTATGTCATTGATTGTCTTTCTATAGAGAATAATGTTAGGTCTGCCTATTCACAACACAGTCAGATTATGTGTGCAATCTTGAGACTAAGAAAAGACATTATTATTTTAGAATCCAGGTCTACTGTTTTGAAATGCCCAATGTCACCCTGTTGTAGCTAAGACTGGGTAATATCCAGTGTTAAAAGAAAAAAATGTGCACACAATTATCTATATTTATAGAATTGTAAAAACTCCATCAGTATCTCTACGAAAGAATTTTAAAGACCAACATTTTAACAGTGTTACTCTGAAGAAAACTTTCTCTGAACAACTGGTAAACATTTATATGATAATGATCAAAGACAGAAGTAAGAGAAATCAGAGCTAGAAAGGCAAAGGAACTTGAATATTTACCAACAGGTCTCTTTTCTCCCGCAGCCTCCCTCACTTTTGTATTCACCCTATGGTCTCAGTTCTTACTATTCCCAAGACAATGTGCAAATCACTAAGGGTATAAACATAAAGGTCTTGAAAACAGCCTCAGCCCACAGAAAACCAATACAACGTAATAGGTGGGAGAAGTTATTTACCACTGGCGCAATCAGGGAAGGCTCCATGGAGGAGGTGGGTTCCGTGACTAGTCTGAACGTGAGGGAGGATTCCGCTAAGGCTGCGCACAGAAGGTATCCTGGGAGGGAAGCGTCGTTTGGGTCAGGGTGTTAGAGTCGACATGTCCCTTATTTAGAAGATGGGGATTAGAATACACAAGGGCAGTAGGACAGGGGTAGGGACTCGGGCTTTATTCCTAAAACAGGGAGAATCAGTGAGGGGAGACGGTAGGGGAATGCTATGATCTGATTCATAATTTAAGATTACTTTGGATGTTGTGTGGAAAATAGGTTTAATCAGGCAAGAACAAGAGAGGGAATGTCAAGGCTAGTGAGTAGCACACCAAAATCATGAAATCAGCTACTTTCTGAGGGTTGTTCTCAAGCCATCTTGTTTTTCATGCTCCATCCTTTGGGTGATATGTTCCCAGAGCCATAGTCTTAAAAAATAATAACACATTTATGAGTCACAAGGAGAAGGAGTGTGTCCCTCGTTAAACTTCAGCCATTCAATTTTTTATTCTGAGTCTGCACTTTTAATGGTTTTCAAGAGAGGTGTGTTCTTTGTAATTCCCCCAGCAGCTCAGAACTTATTTAAGGTGTTGCTAAACCCTTTGAGAGACGGAGGCGTGCTTTATGTTTTGTAATTGATGAAATGTTCCCCCTAAATAGATCTCACGTTGCTGAATCTGATGACATGAATAATAAAAATAACCATGGGAAGTAAGTAACCATTTTGAGCAGTATGCAGGGAAGAGATATTTATTTGGTGTTGAAAAGTAGAGCACATTTTCATGATGAACTAGGCTCTCCAGACCACGGCAGGAAGACTCCTGACATTAAAATCAGAGGACATTTCAGGGCCAAATTTGCTAAAGAAAAATTCTCTGTTTTAAACACACACACAAAAATCTGGTGTTTCAGATGGCATGTGCCTCAAAAATTGAAGAGATGTTGAAGTTCAAATTGAATGGATGTTTTTCTATTTTTGTAGGCAGACAGTAGGCTTGGGATGATGGAGCGAGGTTACTGCATTACTAAATGGTAATCAGTAATTCCCACTGGTTGCCAAATGTATTTTCTAAGTATTTTATGCACTCAGTATGCCAGATGTGCAAGTCGTAAGCCTAGATACTGAAAACAAAGAAACTGATATGTGCCACAGAACCAATGAGAAAACGCCGGTAGCAGTTCCTAAGAATTCATTATAAAATGTTCACAGTTGTGGGATGAGCCTGAAGTTGGGCGCCAAAGGCTAAAAAGTCACTCCTTTGCAGATTTGCAAAATTAGTTTGGAACTGAGAGCTAACAGGGTTAGCTGCAGAGCAAACCTATGTTCCCGTCCTAGCTTATCCATTTACTAGCTGACAGGTCACCTTTACCAAGGCTTAACCTGATTAAGCATCCATAAAATGGGAAAACTATAACTCAGTTTGTAAGAGGATTGTAAAACGTGCAACTGACGATGCATGTAGCGTTCCTGGCACTTACAGATGCTTAAGAAGCTAGTGTTATTTTTCAGAAAAAATGTTTTAAAATATAGACATGTCTCGGCATTTTCAAATCTCCCTCCTCTTTGACCTTGTCGCATTTTCCTATTTTTACCCACTGTGCTCCTCCCACCCTTTCCCCTTCCAGCTGATCACTCTCTTTAGCTACTTTCCTGAAGCCCGTGGCTTCCGTTGCCTGTAGCAGCCTGGTTCCATCTGACATCGCACATCTGATTTCTCCACCTACCTAGATGTAAGCTCCCTTTCATTTCAACCTCTCTGACTCCTTATCCTCACTTCCATGTCTGTGTACCAACCAGTCTCCTTACCTTAAAACCTCACTTGTCTACCCACTCCTGGTTGCCACCGCTCCCCACAGCTTGTTCACACATCATCAGCTTAGGAGACCATGGCGAGAGACCACCTGTACGTGTCTGTCACGTACTAGTCAATAAGAACGTCCTAGCTCTAGTGGGTCAGTAAGGTTATCTTTGTAAAAGAACCAATTTCTTTTGCTCCTCCTCCACGCCCTACCTCGCTTGTTGCCCCCAACTCACCAAATTATAAACTTCCTCAAGACTTGACCTGCCTGTTCTCAGCCATTGGAACCCCTTCTTAGTGTCTAATGCAACGCTTGCAGGTTTATAATCTGAGTGACTATTACTGAATATCACACCAGCTTCAAACTACTGAGAATCTATTTCAGCTAGTCTGAAATCCTCATTTGATAGTTGAGTGACCTGATGATTTTAAACAACCTACCATTGTGACAAAACTAGTTGCACAGATGGGACTAGAACTCACTCTCTGCACTCAGAATTTCATACTTTAGCTATGGCTATAATTGATAAGAAGTCTTAGCTCCCCCACTTAAAAGACATGGTTAGAATTATCCTATAGGATAGAATATACATTGTGCTTCTCTTGCAAAACTAAGAAATGTATTCAGGGAAAGTAGAGCGTAAGACTAAGGGAAGTTAATATTTCTCTTTCACTGAACCTTAGGATACTTATAGATGTAAGATATTTTAGAAAAATACAGAAGACAAAAACCCTGTGTCTTGTGTCAATAGGTGTTCGAGCTAAGTGCTCGGGGCGTGAGGTCTTGATGCGACTTGAGTTCACAGTCTCAGTTCTTGTCTGATCTGCTGTGGTGTATAAGGCACGTTATTTAAATCCCTCTGACATATATATATCAAGCGAGCCTCAGCACCTACCACAAATCACTGTCCTTAGTGTATTCTCATTTCTTCCCTATCAGTCAGGAAGGGAGGGCACACAGACAACGGGATGATGAATTACCACTTGATTTCAGCAAGAGCTAGCAATATATGGAGAGACCTATCTTCATGGGTAAAATGAAAATAACAGTGCCTAATTCCTGGAGTCCTGTGAGGGTTTTTTGAAATAACCAATATGAAGTATCTGGTGTAAATGCCAGATATGTTAATATTGTCCTTCAATTTCCTAGATGGCACATTTAAACTAGTTAAAACTATGTTAAAAATTGTGAGAGCATAACTTTTCTTTTCTAAAAATTATATTTGACACCTACTAAATGGTATGCAGTATAGCTGTCCATCCCATCTGTCCCACCAGGATTTTTGAATATTTAAGTTTTCTTTGGATAAGGCGCAAGGGAGATCATCCGTTTAAACAAGTTTGGCCCTGAAGTGAATGGTGCTACAGCAGTTGCCCCATTGAACTGCGTTTTAAAAGGTGCATCCATTAGCTTTGCCTTTGCCGCCCTCACTTTTTAATGTGATGCTGATTAAACATCCATGAAACCTGTATAACCTTTTATTCAAAGTAAGTAAAAAGCAGTCCCAGATTTTCATTGCAAACCTATCATTGGTCGCCAGGTTGAACACATTTGCAGGAGAAAACATGACGAGCTTTCACAGGGGAAAAAAAAAATGACACTTGTCCCTTTAATGCTCTTGGGTTTATTTGTAGTTGGATTTAGTGCCAAGGCAACTATAAGCTCATCAGTGTTCCTTTGTAACTTATAGTACATGTTTTGAAATAACATTGAAAAGTATAAGTGATGTAGGCAAAAAGAGTTTCAGATATGATAATTCTTAATCAGAATCTCATTTAGAGTAAGCGGCACCCAGAATTACTAAGCCAGGTAAAGCCGTGTGACGTCTTTCCCTAAAAAGACAAGAGAAACTCTTGGCAGTGATTTGTGCTCCCTTCTATGGGTTCTAGTAT
Organism: Vicugna pacos; assembly: GCF_048564905.1. Lineage (NCBI taxonomy): Eukaryota > Metazoa > Chordata > Mammalia > Artiodactyla > Camelidae > Vicugna > Vicugna pacos. The sequence goes on from NC_133001.1 coordinate 24,909,071, forward strand.
GTTATGGAGACTGATATGCATATGTGCATAGATCAGACAAGCCCCAGCACCTGCTACAAATCACTGTCCTCAGTGTATCCTTGTTTCTTCCCCGGCTATCAGTGAGAAAGGATACACAGTCCCTTGGAAGACAGTAGAATGATGCAGTGCTACTTGGCTTCAACAAGAACTGGGGCTATTCATAGAGACTGAAGCCCAGCATTAACTAAGGGAGCAATTTGGTTGCTGTGAAAGCTTTATTTCTACCTACTGTGTAAGAGATTCTGACAACCAAAAAAATTTACAGGTCACTGAATAAAACTCTAATGTGTTCATTCCGTGACATTTCAGCAACTATTCATCATAGATTTCAGAAAAATAGTAAAATGAAAGTGAAGGGCACAAATAAATAGAACACATCTCTTATTTTTAAAAATAAAAGAATTTGAAGTGATTTCATGCCATCTTGATCATGTTCCAAAGTTCTACAAAATGAGCCATACATTGTATCTTTCCATTTCTAATTGTTTGGCAGTGATCCTATTAAATGTCAGATTTTTATCCCATGTCTAAAATTGTGTACACATCCTTTAAATTTTTTTCACAAAAACTTTGAATTGGTGCTAAGTGTAAAGTGATTTTCTAAATGATTTATATTTTTTATTTACATTACGTTGGAGAGGACAAGATTCTTGTGTGAGGGAGTTAATTGTGTTAAAGAATCGAGTAGCATTCTGTGTATCCAATCATTAACTACAAGAATTAATATGCTTTCTAAATGAGAAAGCACTAAGATGTCACTTTTTTTTTCCATTTTCTGAGTCCGTACCCAGGACTGGAATAATTAGAAAAGTTATTTATCATTTTTTATTACCTGCCAACATTGGTTTTATAGTCATGGTGTTTGAATTGTCTTTTATGTAGGATATAAAGAAAGTAGAAAACTCTTGAATAGATGATTAGCAAAATATAGGTTAAAGATGACTGCATAGTATATTTTAAAGAGTCTTTCAAAACGTTTTGATTATTTAACACATTTTAGGAATTCTCTAGGAAGACAGCAGTAAAGACTCTTCTTGATTTTAACTAATATCCTTGGCTCCTTGAATTATGTCTCTTTTAGTGAAATAAAGGCTAACAGTTGAGTCTTGAATAATTTGTTTCTTGAAAAAAATATTTATTACACTGTTTCTAAACTGGAAGCATTTAGTAACCATGAGATGTACTTCATAGGAGATTTAAAAACAAAAAACAAACAACGAAAAGATTCTTACCTTATCTAAGAGAATTGCCAGTATGCTTACTGCGTGTTTTTGCTTACACTAGATTTTTGTGACTTGAGTCTATGCCTGTTTCCAACCAAAGTACCCTTCCATCCTGCTGTACTGCACATACCCAACTTGCCCAGATCCAACACATACAACAGAGTCAAGTTTCGTAGATAATCCGCCATAGACATCTTAGAGAATACCAGTCCAAAGCACTTGGTCCTTAAATTAGAAAACACAACCTATGCTAACAGCTCCAGCATGTTTGTCAGATTAGCACTATTTGTGCAGAGTTAAGACCTAAGTAGATGGCACTGTGTTTCCTCTTCCCTCTTAATGTATTTATTGGGGTTCAGCCCTTTGCAAAAGCTTGATGGAGTCACCAGTTATCATCAGTGGGCATTGGTATCTACTAATTGTTAGGGAAAGGCTTTAATTTTTAAAGTGCTATGCACTTTAACATCCAATCTAACGATTACATGAAAATTCTAATTCAATATAGTTTACAATTGCTAACTTAACTGACAGCACAAGAAAAATGCCTTCTTGATATCAGGTTAAATGCATGGGGTTTTTTTTGTTTTTTTGTTTTTTTCCTCCTGGAAAAATTGAGAAATGTTACTTATATTTATTCAAGTGGAAAGAGGAAGGAATCAGGCAGGCAGGAGGGATTTTGGTAGACATTTAATGACCTTTCCATCGTAGCTATGTGTGTATGTATTTGTATCAAATATAGTTACATATTTATTCATGCATATAATGTATATAACATAAATAGGGGAAAAAGAAGATTTCTGATTATTTATTTTAAATTTGGAATGCTTAAGCAGGAGTGAAATGTTTTTCTCTCATCTGTGACTGGCTCATCTTAAATCTGGTAAAATTTGTTAGAACTACTGCAGAGACATGAAATAGGGCATTCTGACTGTGTTAAATTTATATGGAGTTATCAAGTAAATAATATGATTGCATATAGATTTCCATTACTGTCTCATATGTGAATTATATTTAATTCTTTAGAGAATTAACCTATAAAAGCATGCTCTGAGAATAAGCCTTGCTGGGAAAAATGTCCAGGTAGGTGCAGTGTTTACAAATGAATAATTATGTTTGGAAACATTTGCATTCTCATATCAAGCATGTATCATATATACACTTCCAATATGCAGTTATGAATTTTAGGATTTAAAAAAAATGAAACTGCAGAAAGCACTTTAGCATTATGCTGTTAAAATAGTTTAATTAGAATGAATATAACAGTAAACAATAAAACCATTTAAGAAAAAGACAAACATGTATTTATAAATGCTTCTTATTAAGGAATGATACATAATCAGTCTTTGATTATAAAATATGCATGACACATTGGGGTTTTTTTGTTCATGAATCAAAATTATAAGTAATTTGGTGCCCCAGCTACTTGATTTTCAAGGTTGAAATGAAGAGTGCCCATTTTGCAGTGTAGAGTTAACAAATATACACATCTGTGCTGAAAATGACAAAGCTGGCCTTCAATCCTCTACCACAGGCTCTGAAACTGCCTTGTTAGAATCAAACAAGACCTATCCCTTAAGGGCTGAGGACTCAAGGTGGGGTGCAAGAGGAGCAGAGAAAAGACATATGCCTTTCCCTAAGCAGCCTTCAAGCTTGTTGGGAGACCAGTCCAAAATCAAAATAAGAAAACCTAAATAATAAAGTGCTGATCAGAGGAAATGGCTGGAAGGACGTCTAGAGTTGAAGAGCGGTAAACCTCTCAGTTGCTCGAAGTGACAGGATGAATAATTGAACCCTATACACTGGGGATAGGGAAAGCATGGATGAGGTAATGTTTTGGAAGGATTTGCAAAGCAGAGGGAGTGATTAGGAAGCATGAAGTTCAGTGTGCTTGCTGCCTGACCTCATGCTAGTCCCTCGTCTCTACTTACCTACTATTTTCCAGTAGTATTTTCCCAATATTCTCAATCCTGCCAGCTCATTATTTTCCTAATTTTTAAAAAATTCTCATCCCTGCTGAGACTCAGGATGCTGTGATCAAACCACAGGGAGTATCTCCTATGCCCATCCCTCTTGTTACATTGCCTTAACATGTTGAGACTATTCGACATAAATAGGAAATTAAATGTTGGTGGAACAGTCAACTTCAGTCTGTTTTGGTAGAATCTGACATGGTAGAAGATGATATACCAGAATTACTCAAGCAAGAAACTGTTCCTTCAAAATGCTTGCAAATAACTAGCAACCTTGATCTATGAAAACATACTTTTTATATCAAATCAGCAGTCTCTGACTTCTAAGATAAGATACCTTACAATATCAAAAAAAATTTGCATGTATCTTTATCTTCTTTTTCCCCAAAGATGTAAGACTCAGTAGGAAAAAAAAGTTATGACAATAATGCGGAAGAGTTAAGATGCGGCAAGTAATGAAATGCTGAAGTCATAGTGTTTTGACATGAAGTCATAGTTGGAACAGGTCCATTACTGCCTTCACATTTATTTTCATGACCCCTTTCACTGAATATTCCTGTTTTCCCCCATTTCACCACAGGTCCCTGCTTGCTCTTTGAGCGGCAGCAAAGCAAAGTTTGGTAATCTGAATGGTAATTTGAGAGGCATTGAAATCTCCTAGTTCCCTGAATGCATAGCTCATTAATGTCAAGACAAAGAAAAATAAACCAGCCCCATAAAAGGTCATCTGGAAAAAGTCCAGCCTTGTATGCCAGAGGCACTTTATGGGAATGCCACTGTGACTAGATTGTTAACGAGGAGACGTTATTTTATTGCTCTAGATTCTCCTCAAAACGTTTAGAGAAGTCATTAACATTTTCAGCCCAGAGGGGGACCTTTGATGCATTCCTGCTACAGAGAAAGCATCCAAGTTACAATCTATAAGTGTTCTAAATGATAGAGAGTCAATTATCTATCACTTTTAAATGGACATCTTCCTGCGTTAAAATGCCATAGCATCCTGATTTGGAATCTAAGCCATGATAATTAAACAGTGTTCTGCAAAGAGTACCTAAGAATTAACGTGACCTGTCCCTAAACAGAAAGTCAGTTATCTAAGGAGTAAACCCACAGCTCTTACAAAATCTTTGATGTTGCAGAAGAATTTTACCCACAAAAAAACTAGAGTCCATCATTCATTACATATTGTCCACTATGTATTTAAATATGTGCTTTCTAGCCTTACAGATCTACATGAATTGATGAGTCATCAGAAAATATGGGTTTGGGTAATGTAAAAAGCCAAAAAAACAAAAAACCCTGTGCTTTTGCTGTTCAAATCTTTACCCAGGAAAGGGCTTTACAGAAAACTTTCCTACTTATTAAGTAAAGCAGAATTCATTGAGCTATTCTTGAGGATAGTCTGGGTGATGATTTGCACTTTCACTATTACACTTTAATTGGAAAGCAAAATGACCATTGTTAGGATTTGCAAAAGCGTGCTTTTCCCAAATACAGGGCTCATTTCCATCTTTTAGGCTTTTATTTTGTTGTAGCTTTTATAATTTAACATTGATTTTCCCTGGTAGTGTTGCAGTGCCATTTTCATGGAGACAAGGGGGCAGTTTGCGGTTAATTTTGCTTTTTCATTTCAAAAATATTTTGACAATGCGTCACTTGGGGGCTGTTACTACACATTTGAAAGAAGTGTCTGTTGTGGCAGAGGACGTAGATTTGACACTTTATAAGGCATAAATAATAATAATGTTTCCCATTCATATCACATCTGTCATCCAAAGAGCCCAAAGTGCTCTCTGCACAGCGGAGAAGAGTTCTTATACAGCAGACCTGGAAGTTTACGAGATTATACTGCATAAAATGCCGATCAAACGTCAATTTCCAGGATTATGCCTGAAACTCTGTGAGCTGAGACAGGTGCTCTATCTCTAAAGCTGGAGGGAAAAAACCAAAATAGATGGGCGGTGAAGTGGAAGGTTGGGTCCTGTTAAAAGAAAAATAATCCTCACTTATTTCCATGCTCAGTAAAACTCCAGGAAAGGAAAGGGAAGTAACCTTCATTACACAGTTGCATTTTTCACTTGAAATCTTTAAGCGTCCATTTAACCCCTGTGTGTTTACTGAGAGCCTGTATTGTGCCAAATACTGTTGGAAATACTGTCTGCTTAAGAGATTTCAGTCTAAGTCTTACAAAACCCTGTGAGAAAGATCATGCCATCCCATTTCATAGATGGGAAAGCAGAGTCTCAGGTTAAGTCTGAGGTTTCACAGGTAGAACTTTCTGGGATCAAAAAACGTGCTTCAGACAATCACTGTGCTCTTGGCCATGTGAATCTGTGATTCTCTTTTTGTCTCTCTTACCCACTGCCTTCTCTATAATTTTTAATGGTTTCAAATAATAAATGAACCCTGATAACCCTTCTTTACCCTTCTTTTATTATTACTAATGCATAGAACCTATCATTAAGGAGAACCTTACAGTATTATATAGATAGGAGAATAGAAGCCACACGCATGGTGTCAGGCACCCACCTACCTAGCACAGGTCTTTTTCCTTTAGCAGCAAGCCCCGTTTGCCTTTCCCGAAGAGGGGAGGCTTTGGCCATTTATTGTTACTTCTCAGTTATTCCTGTTTCCTCTTCCTTTCTCCAGTCACAGTCTCCTGCCTACCTAGAGTGAGATGAGATCGGAGGGGTTCTTACGTGATTGCAAAACTTCCACGTGGTAGACAAGGCAAACCTTTTTCCCTCTTAGCATTCTTTTCCAAACTTTCCACATTATCATTAAATGCAAACAGAGCAGCTCTGATCAGAAGGTGTGCCAGTGGGTCGTCCTCTCTTGCCAGGACCGTTAGGCATACTGCATGATCTAGGGACACTTGGAAGCTTCAAGACAGATGCTAATGATTGCATTTTTAAAAACAGTTGTGGGCAAGCAAGAACCTTGTATTCCCCCTACACAGCCAAAGCCTGAAAGAAATAAGGAGAGAAGCACTCTGATGTCAATTTAAGGTCAGATACAACAAAATCTCTTTAACATGATGTAGGACCTACCACTGAAAGAATATTAGACAGGAAATTGCAAAACAAGAGCCAAGAGTCTTGACTGGACTGGCTGTGATATCATTACCTCAGATAAAGAAGTCTGGCCATGTTCTAGTATTTCAGTTAAAATGAGGACAATTGCACTGGGTTGTTTCTTTCTTTTTTTTTTAAATAGGGCTTTATGCTAGATTTTTGCCTAGAAAGATTCTGAGGAAGCGACAGACAATAGTGGTTAAGAATGCAGTCCCTAGGATCAGGTGGCTGAAGTTCACAGACAGGCTTCACAGGTGCTTATTAACCATGTGACATTGGGCAAGTTATCTAACAACTGTGTTTCCAAACCCCATATACTTTTGGGATTTTCATGGAGGCTTCATCACATAGGCATTGTACAATCCTTAACTCCATTTCTAGCCCTCTCCTGTCTGTGGAGAATGAGGAATGGGCTGAAATCCCAAGCTCCTCATAACTACTTCATCTTCCTGGTGACCAGCCCCCATCCAGAATCCCACCATGAGTCACTGGAGCAAAGGACACAGCTATGACCCAGGAAACTCCATGGGATTTAGGAGTTCTGTGCCAGGAACCAGGTCAGAGACCAAAGATTGGAACAAAAGATGCTCCCAGGGCCCTTATCCCTTAGAAAATTACAAAGGTTTTAGGAGTTTTGTGCCAGGAAGCAGGAGCAGAGACCAACAGTGTTGACTGCTTATTAACCACGTGACACTGAGCAAGTACTTTAACATCCCTGCACTTCGTCTGTGATAAGATAGTTAAGGAAAACAAAATGGATGAACTTTGACTCACATCTTATCGTTCAGAGTAAATCAGAAGCTTTCAACTAGGGAGAAGTTGCCCTCAGTGGACGCGAGGCAATGACTGGAGGTAGTTCTGACTGTCGAGAGTTGTGTGATGCTGGGAGGTGTGGGGTGTGGGTGTCGTTGCTGACATCTAATAGGCTGAGGTCAAGAATGCTGCTAAACACTCTGCAGTGCACAGGACAGCCCCTCACAACAGAGAATTATTCAACCCAAAATGTCAGTCGTGCCAAGGTTGAAAAGTCCTGGGTTAAGTAAAGTGACATACATCAAGTCCTTAGAACTCACAGAAAGCACTTAGTAAGTGTTAGCCATTATTATTACTCATTTCAAAGTTCAGTTGCCTTGGAAACTATTCTTCTTCAAATAGCATTTAGCATGTTACTTTTGATAAAGAAGCTGCATATTCTTATTAAATGTGAAGGTCCCCTCCAATACTTCAACTCCAGCTACGTTCCACTGTAACGCCCATCTCCCCATTTTCATTTCTTGTTGTTTGTTTTGTTTTGTTTTTTCCAAACACAAGCTCTTAAAACCAGACATGTTTTTGCTGCCCTCATTACTAGAGTTTTAGTATTTTACTTCTGCCATACCTAGATCCATCTCCTACTAGCTTATCCACATTGCTTCTTTAAGTTCCTACTCGAGACTTATCCCCACGTAAATTGTGCCTATGTGGCTTTAGCATTCCACTGTTCGGCCACTCTCCATCTCCTCTGTTGGCAGCCATCCACTGAAACTAGGGCACAAGTGATGTACTCTCTCCTTCATGTGGGTTTGCTTTATCTCAAAATTAAGGAATGAATGTCCTTCATTTATTCTGTGCCTGCATTTAAAATTTGCTGAAATTGGGTGCTCAATCGGGCATTAAACTTTTGTTTTGTTGTTGGTTTTTGTACCTTGAAGACCATTCTATCCAGTGGTTCCTGGATTCTATAGATTCTAAGAAACAGAAGCAGAAGCACACATTTCAATATATGTAATAGATTTGGTAAAATCTCCTATTCATGAGGCCCTCAGTAAGTTCAGCGTGGGCTGCTAAATTATATAGCACATCAGGATAAAAATCAGCCTTATCAAAACAGAACTCTCAAACTCTGAGTATAATTCAACCATTCAAGGGGTTAGATATGATACGTCTTAAAGGGAATCTTTAACTTGGGAGCTTATGAAGGCAGTAAAATATTTTGTACAGAATCCCAGACCACACCGACAGAATCCCAGACCACACTGGAATGAGAAATAGATCCAGGTTATTCTACACGGTTGTACCCCAAACAACAACAGCAGCAGCAAATGAAAACAAACCCTCTGGCTCTTCCTTCCTGAAGATCTGATAATAATCCTTGTTTACAATGGCTGAAAAATGACACATAAGAAAACCAGTGAAACTGAAACCAATACTTTATTGGATGTGAAGTGATTAAATCATTATCTTGAGGGACCACTGTTGGAGGGATATTTAATGGCTTTGCCGAGGAAGTCCTGTGATAAGCAAATGTAGGATTTATTTTCAGATTAGATCCCAAGCAGGTAGGGATTCTCCTCTATCAAAGGGCTTTGAAACCATCATAGTGTGTACTGCAGTGAGAAAGGAGTCAGCCACAAGCAAGGACGATCCCCACAGGAATAAAGCTTTCAGGGGCACAACCCATTCCATTCTATAGGTTAACTAATACAAAACAATATTCAAATGAAAACTACTTTGAAAAAGACTTTATAATAGAGACATTGATAAAAGAAATTGGCCTTTTCCATTCGCTATATATACTATATATATATATTTTTAATTGAAGTACAGTCAGTTATAATGTGTCAATTTCTGGTGTACAGCACAATGTCCCAGTCATGCATATACATAGATATATTTGTTTTCATATCCTTTTTCATTAAACGTTATTGCAAGATATTGAATATAGTTCCCTGTGCTATATAGAAGAAAAATTTTTTTATATCTAGTCTTATATATAGTGACGAACATTTGCAAATCTCAAACTCCCAAATTTATCCCTTCTCACCCTCTTTCCCCTGGTAGCATTGTTTACTACGTCTGTGAGTCTGTTTCTGTTTTGTAAATGAATTCATAGCGTCCTTTTTTTTCCTTTTTTTTTTTAGATTCCACATATGAGTGATATCACATTTTTCTTTCTCTTTCTGGCTTATTTCTCTTACAATGACAATCTCTAGGTCCATCCATGTTGCTGCAAATGGCATTATTTTATTCTTTTTTATGGCTGAGTAGTATTCCATTGTATAAATATACCATGACTTCTTTATCCAGTCATCTGTCAATGGACATTTAGGTTGCATTCACTATATTGTAAATTCTAAGAGGTCAATTCCCTATCTTTCCTGTTTATAACTGTATACCCAGCTATGGCAGAGTATCTTGGGCCTAGTAAGAGTTTAGTGAATAAATGAATTCTCTAAGTGAATCAATTAATGAATCTTTGGATACACTGTTACAGCAAGAGCAAGATGGAACTCAAAGTAAAATATCCAGGACAAAGACTCTTACCATGGTGAAGAATTGGTAGCCTGACTTCAAGGTCTGTGGGATGAATGGAAGGAGAAGAATCTTTAATGGTAAAATTTTTGAGATCATGTATCTATTCATTTCTCCCTTCTCCTTTTTAAAGAAAAACGAAAGCCAGCAATTGTTTATGATCTATACATGATGAACGATTTGGTGAAGATTTAGCAACAGAACTGATATTTTTTATGGATTGTGACTTACTTCTCTTAAACAAGGATAGAGTGGAAAATATATTCATTTGATAAATATGCTAATCCATAGTCTTCACTCAAAATACCAAATTAAAAAGGACATATAAAATGCAATCGAATTACAAAACATAATAATTACATCCCAGCTGTCTCCTTGTGAAAAAGACTTAATGCCTAATTGCTCTTTGCTTTTACTCTTCCTAGTAATTCATGCCCCTGTTTTGATCGGGACATGGATGCTATTTTTTCTATGAGAAAAGACTTTGTCTTAAATATGAAATATTCCAGGTCATTGACTGTTGTAGTTTTTAATCAACCCCTGGAAACTAGAGAAAGAATGCCAGAAAACACTTTGGGGAATAGAAAACTGCCGCTTCTCTGTTATTCTTCTGCCCATATTGACCCTGGACTGTTACTGTGTGTGCTTAGCATCCAGTCCACACGTGAGCTTATTTCTTTAAGCTTAGTGCCAGGTAATGAGAGCTGATTTAGTTCTAGAACCACCATAGACTTAGTTGGCTATGTAATCTTGACAAAGAACATTTCTTTGGGTCTCAATGTTCATGTAGAATTAGAATAGAAAAAAGTTAAAATCAACAAAATTAGGACATACTTAATGTCCACCTATGTCCAGTTTCTTATGATTATTTGCATGCCTCTGTGACTTTTTTTCTTTATCTTTAGAATAAATGTCACCACCTTATTTAAAGGAAAAGAATCTTGAAACTGTCATTGTTTTGGATTCATACACCTTCCAAATAGGGCTGAGCCCACACCTGGAGCTCTCCATGCTTTCTAGTAGCTGGCAGTGTAGTAAATGCTGACTCTTGGTGATTAGGCAAGAATTTATTTTTATAAAATTATGTAAATACAGGCCAAGTTACCTGATGGCTCCATTTTTCCCAGGTAGGCATTATCTGTGCTTATAGACAGACACTTGCATACACAGTTAAGTGATACTATAATTCCGAGGCTGATTTAATGTTTGTTCTCAGTTTATCTCAATTTCCTTCCGAAAGTCAATACATAATCCTTTGGGTATCCACGTGACCTGTGCTGTTACCGACTAAACATGTTTATTCCTGTGCATCTGCAAATCTGAATTAATTGGTCATTATAATGGTTCCTGGTGCCATTTTCAGCAGAGCTCCTAATCTTCTAAAAAAAAAAAAAGTTGAAAGATTGAGTTAAGCTTAACACCTTTTCACTTGGAAATGACTTTTAAATCTTGTGCTAGAGAAATGCTTTAGGATTTCTGTCTGTAGTGACTTCATTTCATGCCTCTTGGGAAATCTATATTGTCTGTGCTGTTGAGAATTTATTGTGTGCTGGCCTGGCCCATGGGGGAATCATTCCCTTGAGTAGCTGAGCCTGGTAACCAAAAACACTGTGCAGCAGGACCAGAGGCAAACTGGATTTTATTGTACCTCATGCTCCAGTCTGCTACTCTGCCTCAGTCACTGCCCTCCGGAGAGTAGAACCACACAGATGGTGTCTGTGGGAGTCTGACATTGTCGGCAGACTGGTCAGAAGACGGGTTAGCAGGAAGTTCTCGTAGAGGTAGCCTCCTGGTCCTTGGCTGCAGGAGGCTGGTCACAGATGGACAGTTTTAGGTGTGCTTACCATTTTCATCAGATCTGACTTGGATTTTAAAAATAGGTATAGGTGTAATATCAGGTACCATTGAAGTCTGTTGAATTCATCAGGAGTAAAGAGAAACATTCAAAAGAAATCTTTGGTGTGTGGTAGCCAGTACTGCCAAGATGGGACAGAAATTAGCTCGGCCATCCCAGCTAATCTCAGTAAGTACAGGCCATCCAAACGTACCGAATGTGTGTCTTGCCTGTGGAAGTCCATTTCATCCAAATATCGCTTGGTGTTTTCCTTAGGCAAACTTAAATGATTGTTTTAGTTCCTGGTTTATTTTGTTTTGTTTTGTTTTCTCGGACAAAATGGACTCAGGAAATTAAAGTCTATTTTTCAAGGTAGAAATAAAGAAATTGCCCCATGTAGTTGTGTTGCCTACTGTCTCCCTAGAATGACGAATTAATGTAAAGAAGGTGCAAAAATCTATTTAATCCCATTACAAATTAGAATAAGGATCCACAAACCCAGATTATGCCTCAGAGCTCCCGATGTGTTAGAAAGAATAGTGATTTGGAGGATAAAAATTTGAACCATAATTCTAGATTGATTATAGTAGTTATGAAAATGTAATTATAATTTTCTGTGCAGGAAAACATATTTAAATAGAAAGCACTGCAATGGTCTTATTCAGAAGCTGCTCTAGTGAATACTTTGACTGTAAAGAAGAATTTGGTGTACTTTAATAATTGTCAGGGAACCATTATGATTGTATTACTGTAGTGTGTAATTTTCTTGCACTGGATATGTCTCTCTCTCTGTACGATTTTAATTACCCAAAGTAATGACAGACCTTAGTAAATATGCTAATTGTACACAATAGCAATTTTCTCCATGCAGGCATAAAATTCTTGAAAGCGTTTTTGCATTTCTGAAGGAAGAATTTTCAGGGAACTCATCTGAAAGCCACAAAGGACAGCTTGTATGTGCTCTAAGATTCATTAAAGTCAAGGTGGGGTGTCCTCCTCCTAACAAATAAATTTCAAACAAGTTGTTTTTTATGCTACGAGGCTCTGATTACCTTGGTTCTAGCGCTCGTGTGATTTATGGAATGAGAAAATTGAAGAATTTTAACTTTGTCCTTACTTGATAATGACTTTAAATGAACAATCTGAGGACTTCTCTGTTATGTTAGAAAAAAAATTTACTTCTTTTGGGAACTGGTTTGATAATTTTGAGATCTGTGTAAGAAAAAAGGAAGTTCAGTATGGAGACTGGTGTTCTGGGCATCTGTGGGGCCAGAGGTCTTACAGACCAGCTCTATACTTGATATGAGTCTTCTGGTTTTAAAGGAAGAGAAGGGGATTGTTTAATGATTTCTCTAATGCCTTCCATCTTTAATGCTCTTTGAGTCTAATCCTCTAGATTCTTCTTGATTTCATGTCTTTAGAGAGAACCTTCTGTGCTCATTGTTTGCAGAAATTCTTTCAAAGCCACCAAAGTTCCACTTATGACAAGGGATCACCAAGAACTCTGGTAGTTCTCCTGGTGACTCTCTTGAGCTCATGAAAAGTCTGTGCATAAGGTAGAGCCAGAGCTAAACATATTTGGCTATTTCCATAAATATTATTTCAAGATTGCAATAATTATCTAAGGAGACTTTTAGCTAAATTCTTAGTTACTAATGGAGCTTTTTGGAAAAATAAAATTTGGCAATGTAGGATTATTAGTTGAGACCAGGCTGAGCTTTCTGGCTCACAGTGATTTGCTAGCTTGTGAAGGTGTTTTATATCATTTATTATGAAAACATCCATCTGACAATAAGCTAGTGGACACAGTTTGCATATTAGACCAATAATGGTTTGACTCACCAACCAACTAGCTACAGATCTGTAAAGATTGGGGAAAGAGCCATAATACTGAACCCAAAGACACTATGGAAGGACTTACTGTTTAGGTTTAAGTGAGTGAGATGGTCCCCAACTGGACTAAAGTCAAGTCTTACCCAATAGTAAGCACACAGTTGAGAAGAGGAGAGATACGGCTATAAAATAGCCTTCTCTTTCTGATGTGCTAAAATGGTGGGACAGCAGCATTGTGACAATTTTCTTTCTTTTATTTTTTCAAAAAAAGAGAGATATGGATATTAAATAGTAACAAGAAAAACTTCTAAAGACAAAAATAACCAAAGTTCTATGGGAAAAAAAATTCATCTACTTACTTGAAAACTTAATAATTAAAATTTACAACATCCTCCCCCAACTGTACACACACACACACACAGTGACATTGGGCTCATCTAAGGTAATCTGGTCATTTCTGATAGAAAAAGTGTTGAGTAACCTTGTATTCTTTGTGTCATTAGCAGACCAGAAAGTAAACTCTAATCCTGAAGTAGAAAGTTTCCTTTCCCCTCCAGTGACCCTTACTTAACAGACACATCACCCTCTTCCAGGTCACTTAGAAAACCTCGTGATTGGTCAATGCTATTCAAAACACTGAACCTCTTCTTTAGGGAATGGTCAGATACTTTGGAAAACATAATTCATGGAGAAAACACCTTCATATGTGAATGATCTTTTCTAGTCTCCTGCTGATGCTTGTACAGATGTAAAGAGGAAGAGTGAATTCTCTCACCAGATCCTTGATAGACCTCTTGAATTCAACATCCAAGTTTCATAAGAAAGTACAGAGTTATTTGCTGTCAAGTTCAAAAGAAAAACTCCTGTGTTTCTGTCCACTACACTTTCCCTGCAGCATCTCATTTCCGACACCAAATGTATGACTTTTCATACCAAGTAATTCTTCAACTCTCTGTGGACACCACCTGGATGTCCTACAATTCAATTCAATTCTACCTGCAATTAGGGTCAAATCCCCAAAATTTAAGAGTTCAGTCCCAACAAGACTGTCCCTTCCTCAACATCAGGATGCCAGTTGCAAGTAAGGTGTCACCTTATTTTCTGACTGGCCAGTTATAAATCACTTTTACTTCACATTTAATGTTAATTCTGTTTTGTTCCCTTGGTAACACTGAATCGTAAAGTTTTGCAAGGGACCTTGAAGGTCATGTAGTTTCACTGCCTACCTTGCCTACCTACTGTAGAAATGTCCTTCACTGTTCTTCACCGATAATTGTCCAGCCTCACCTCAGTATTTTTAGTCCTCAGGGTAGCCTGTTCCATTGTTAAACAGCTCTGATTGTAAAGACGTGTGGTCTTATCTATCAAATTTAATAAACTTCTATTGAATATTTATTATCTACACTGTATGAGGCCCAACCCCCAAAACAAAGATAAACAAAATATGGTTGAACCCTGCAGAGAGAATTTTAATCAAGAGTGGAGTTTTGTGTACAAAAAACAGAGACATGGGATTAGTATATTAAATTTGTAGTGATACCGTGAATATGTTCTATGAGCAAAAATGTCCAAGGTACTTTAAGTACCTAATTATGGAAGAGGACATTTTATCCATTTCTTGAAGGGCAGGCATGTCAGCAAGTGGCAATGAGTACAAAAGCAGCTAGGAGATCAAGGGAGAAAGTCCATGCACAGGTTCAAGGGATGGCAGAGAATAAGGTTAGGGCGGCGTGTGGGGTGTGAGGGGGGGATGCATAACAGAAGCTGAGAAGGCTCATAGCGGGCGGGTGGTAGGGAACCTGCTACAGGGGTTCGACTTGTTCTTCAGGCATTGATATGTTTCAAGGCAAGGAATGGAATTCTTAGAGCTGTGCTTTGGGAAAACCTCTCCATCAGCTGGTGGTAAAGTGATCTAAGGGAGGGACTGGAAGCTGAGCAACCACTGGAAAGACCATTGCAGTAATTCAAGGAAGAGGTCATGAGAATCAGAACCAGGGTAATGGCAGTGGGACTGGGGTGTAGGTGAGGGGGACATTGCTGAGTCAACAGGACTTGGCCACTGATTGAATGTGAGGGTTGAGAACAGAGGGGGAAGATGTCAAAGAGAAAGGGGGCAGTTGGAGGAAATTACACGTGCACAATGCACTTAGGGAGGACCCGTCAGGTGTAAGAACAATGCCAGTCAGCGATGAGGCAAAAAGGCAACGAAGGTGTAATTCCATCTGTTCATTGTGTTATTTCAGTGGCACAAGTGCTAGTGGCTAACTGCTACCTCCCAGACGTTCTCTGCAGTGCAAAATATATTCCCATAAAACAAACAAGTCAAACTGTGACTTAAAAAAGAGAATGGCCTTGGGTATGTGGTATGTTGTCCTCACGTGGAGACTTAGGGGAAAAGCATTCTAAACTGAGGCTTCAGTATGAGCGAAGACATACAGTTGTGAAAATGCAGTCTTTTAGAAAATGTGGTGCAGACACAGAGTTACTAGAATGCAGGGAAGAGCAGAAGACGAGGATGGGAGTAATTTAGAGCAGATGCTTGGAGGATATGGGATACTTCACAGAAGAGGTTAGACTTGAGTTCTCTGGACAATGGGATGCTCTGGAAGAGTGTGGTTTTTGTTGTTGCTGTTTGTTTTGTGTTTAGCAGTCACGTGAACTTGTTTGCTCTGGGTTGTGAAAGATAATAGTGATGAAGAGTGGATGGTAGGTTCAGTGATACGAAATCTGAAGGCGCTGGACCGCAGTGCGTAGAGTCTCCCAGTTGTCCAGGTAGGCTCTGCTGGCCCGAAGAAAAGCAGCAGGCTGGCCACACGGGGGGAGATTTAGAGCACGTTATCGGAGTGGAGCACGTTCCTGTCCTCTCCAGTGTCGGGAATCAAAATCTAACACTTGTGGGAAAGTCCGTCTCTTCCTAAAAGATAATCTTCTTTCCTGCTCCCCGCCGTTTATCATACCTTGGTTCTGCGTAGCATTTGGTTGTATTAACATTATGGTTCACTCCTGCCAGTTTTCCTACTATCTTTTCACAGTGGGTAGTTACATTAGGAGGATTATTTTGTCTGGCACTTGATAAGAACATGATGTATTGATTGGTAATTCCTTTATTATTTTCTCTGCAGCAGGAATACTAAGTACATTTGAAATATTCAATAGGGAATGAAGAAGAAGGATCGCGGTTTCATGAAGCATTTATTATTCCTTTGGTGACTGTGGATTATTACTTGGCTGCAGGGCCACAGGCTGTCCCACTGTTTTCTAAACTATGCGGCCCTCACGACGCCATGTTTAAACAGTCAGCGTTTGAAGCTGCGGATCTGTGGAATTCTGAAAACGTTGCCAGAGCTTTATGAGATGGGCAATAAGCTTTTACCTCCCTCTGTCTTTCCTGCAGAATTCTAAATTATTTTCATTTGCACTTTAACTAAATGCATAGAGTAAAAAATGAATATGAGTAATCCGTAGTGGGGTTTGGGAGACATAATGCACCTAACATTCTCTGCCTGGACTATAATTCATAGTGTCAAATTACCAACGTTATTATTACAAACGAGTGCGTGTGAACGTCACCCATCTTTGCGTATTGATTTGAGAGGCAAAGGCAGAGGGGAAGGGAGGGTAAAAGAAGAGATGACTTTGAAAATTCTGTATATTTTCAGAGGAAAAATACAAATAAGCAATTCAAGATTCAATATTAAAACCCCATTTTGGCAAACCATAAAATTTGATATGCCACATAGCCTAAATTGGGAATAGTGAAAAGTCTCAAGAAAACTACCAAAACCATGAAAGAGAAAAATAATCTGCCTACCAAAAACAAAAACAAAAACAAACAAAAAAAACCTCATAGCAGTTGACACCAGAGGATACCAAAGATTCTTCCACATTTTTTTTACATATGTGTTCTTGGGAGTTTTGAGAGACTAAGAAATAGTTCGCAGAATGACAAAAGCTTAATAAGGAGTACAGTAAACATTTTATTCTAATTGAAAGAGGTATGAAACACAAGTCTTTCCTCATGCCCAAGGGTGTACATGAAATGCCTATCTGACCGTGTTATTGCTCTGCTTAAAAGGTTTAAGCTGCTCAAGTTCCTTAAAATGAACTACAAGGCATCTCTGATCTGGCCCCTGCCTGTCTCTTCTCTCTCTTCTTTTAACTTGGCCACTCCACCAACGTAAACTTTTAACACCAGCCACTCTTTCTCCTTGCTCGTCATCAAACTCACCAGACCTTTTCATTCCCCTTGAGATTTCTTCTCATAGCTGAAATCAATGCTTATTGCATTGTGTTTAAATTATACATTTCCAGCTCTCCAGCCAGATTTTGTCAAAAAATATTTCTAAATGAGAAGGGGCATCTGTTAAGTCAAGGAGAAGTCAAATGTTCCATCTTTGATACTCTATCTGGAATAACATAAAAGTGCATACTCTTTTTTTTTTTAATGTCTGAAAGTACCTTATAGAATTACTCATCATTTTTGACCCATATCACCTTGAGGAATATTGGAAGTAGTATCTGTTTCAGATGTGATCCTGAAAGATCACTATTTTCTGCTTTGTAAATTTTAAAACAAGGTTGTAAAAGAGTAATAAACAATTTTAAAGTTTACAATAGGCTTTAGGAAAATTGATTCAAACATCAGTCTTCAGGGATGGCCTACGTGCCCATTTATATTGAACACTTTGAAAATCATTGTTTTGGATAACTGCTTTGCGGCTTTATGGAGGTGGCCAGCAGACTATCAACTTTCAAAGAAGGATGAATAGATATTACAGTGATTAAGAATAAATATTACATTGATAAGATTAGACGCTCTTTTCCTCACTCTGGCAAAATGTAATAGAAACATCACAAATTTGAGAAATGAAACAGCTTTTTGAAGTAGGAATAACTTATGGTTAACATTATGAATATAGACGCTTAACAGGAGTAAGCAAATGTACAAATTGCCTTTTGTGATGATGCTCCAAAGTTGAAAGCCACTAGCTGCTAATCTTAACCAGCTACCTTTTCCCCATATGTTTGTGCTCTTGGGCATAAATTAAAACATTTGCACTGAGACTGGGTCAGAGAATGTGTAGCCTGAGTGGCCCCCCTGCCACTAGCCCCTTCTGTGCCCAAAGTGGATAGATAATCAGAATACACTCTTCCACCAAGTCTCAGAACCCTACTCAACAATCTAAAAAACCACTATTCTTATACAGCAGTTGACAAAGAGAAAAACAAACTTGCTTTCTATTTCTCAGATTCCATGAATCTCTTGACCCGAAGTGTAAATCGTAAGCAGTTTCATCCTTTGGAATGAGCAAAGTGAAATAGCTTCTAATATGATGAAGAACTTGAGGCTTTGTATTTATTTATTTATTTTTAATTTGTGAAAGGTTAAGTTGGGTTTTTTTTTGTTTTTTGGGTTATTTTTAGTTTTTTTAGTTGAAGTATAGTCAGTTTATACTGTTGTGTCAGTATCTGGTGTACAGCATAATGCTTCAGTCATACATATACGTACATATATTCCTTTTCATATTCTTTTTCATTTTAGGTTACTACAAGATACTGAGTATAGCTCCCTGTGCTGTACAGAAAAAACTTGTTGTTTATTTATTTTATATATAGTAGTTAGTATCTGCAAATCCCGAGCTCCCAATTTATCCCTTCGCACCCCCTTTCAAATGTTTGCCTAGATTCCTTTGAGCTTTCCAGCCTTTTTGTAATATCACTGCCTTTTATTTGTTCTGCCTTTATAACTTTTCCCCAGAACTTTGTTTTCATTTATTATTCATCTTTTCCCTGACCCCAGCCCTCCAATGTCAGTAGAGCACAGAGTTAAGCTAACTCATCAATGTTCTCTTCAGTCATGCAGCCAGCAGTAAGCCAAGCCCAAACCAGTACACAAATCCCTTGGTTCCCAGTCTGCTTCTCAGGAAGGCAAAGTAGAGCAGAAAAATGAGGGAAGGAGGGTGGGAAATCCTCAGAAAGCCAGTAATAATCAGGATAAGGTTTGTCAGCAAAACCTACTAAACTTTTATATTAAACAACAAACAGTTCAATCTCCCATTCCCACTCTCAAAAAGGCTTTTTAGTGCATACTTTTTTGGTAGAAATTCAGAACTGGAATCTGAAGCTAGAAAAACTAACATCACTGACATCCTAATAATCTGGCCATTCATGAAGGCCAGCAGCGAAAATAAGGCTGAGAGGAGGAATGTAGACCAAGCTTAGGTCTCTCTATCCTCACTATAATTAACAAAGAAAGACTTAGCAATGGCTTTGGTCAGGATCCAGCCTGGAACTAACACTGGACCCACATTTCTTAGTACAATTAAATATCAAAAATATACCAGGGCACTGAAAAAATAAACTTTCTCCACATCTTCCTATTTTTTTCTTTGATTTTTATATGGATTTTACATCACATGATTTTTACATGCATATTGGTTTCTCTATTGCTATGTGACAAATAGGACACACTTACAGGCTTATCATCATTATTATCTCATGGTTTCTGTGGGTCAGGAGCCTAGGTCCTCTGCTCAGGCTCCCACAAGACTGCAGTTGCAGTGCATTCCTTTCTGGAATCTCAGCATCCTCTTTCAAGCTTACACAGTTGTTGGAAAAATTCAGTTCTGTTTGGTTGTAGGACTGAGGTGCTCAGCTCCGAGAGGCCACCTGCAGTTCCCTGACACGTGTTCCTCTCCACTAGCAGTTCACATTGTGGGAGGCAGGAGCTTGCTTCTTCTAGGCCAGCAGGAGAGTATCTCACTTCAGTCCCCTAAGACTGAGTCTTTGTAACATCATCTAATCTAGGATGTGACACATTTGTCATTTTATATTAGCTAGAAACCAGTCATGGGACCTGTCAACATTCAAGGGGAGGGGATTACCAGGAGGCAGAAATTATCAGAGATCACGCTAAGGTCTGTCTGCAACAATTTATATGCTATAAAAAGAAACAAACAAGATGATATGTGTTAATACTTAGATAGAACTTAATTGGTGCCAGTTACTTCTTTTCATCTAGTAACTTATTTAATTTTCACAACAATCTAGTAAGTGAGTGTTACTATTATTATCCTTATTCTAGAGATGAGAAAACTGAGGTGGAGAGTTCAAGTGATTTGTCAAAAGCACTCAGCTGGTCCGAGGTAGAACAGGAATATGACTGCAAATAATCTGGCTGCAAAGTTCATCTTCTTAACCCATTATACGTTGCTCTATGATAATAGCATACTCTTTTATGGCACCCTCTAAATGCCTTACATATTTTAACTCATTTCAGCCTCTGGTGATTGCACAATTTTAGTATGCATCTAATTCATCCCCTTTAATTTTCAGGCAAGCTGAAAGAGACCATAAAATTTAAGCTTGAATGTGATTGCTTTCCATGGAAGTAGTAGTAAATACTATTTATTGAGTGGTCATTTTGCTAAACAATCTATAAATATGATTTCATTTATCCTGTAACCTCTCTAGGAGGTAGATGTTTATTCCTACCCACATTTTGTGATGAGGACACTGAAATTAGAGATGTTTAATAGCCATGCTTTCTTAGGCTGAGGCTGAAACCCAGTTCCGTTCAACTCAGCAGCCTGGCTCACGGCAACTGTGACTTGTAAGGCACTGTTATGCTTACACATTTTTATTTTTCAGCAAAATGTGCTGATTTGTTGGTTTTGTTTTTTGTGAGAAGAAGATAACAATTCTATCTTATCTTATCTGAAATCAAGGTTCTGTTGTCTGACTTTCACAATTGGGGAACTCCTGGATGACCAAGAAAGCATACGTGGAAACTTCTCTGGGTAGCTGCCTGCCGCACATTCTGCCAGAGCTTGCCTGTAGCTCCGAATGTCTTGCTTGCCAGTGTTATGCTCAGCTTTCTGAGCTGATTTCAGGTCATTTTCACAGTGAACGATCTGTCGGGTCAGGAAAGGCAGATCCTTACTCCCTTAGTGTGCCTGTCATCACGCTGATATCCTGTGATTGGGAGAAGTGCTTCTAGACTCCCTAGAATATCATCTGGAGCTATTTTCTTCAGATTCTCTGTTATTTAGGAATATGTTGGTACAGGGTGGCTTCCTATAAATCTGTCAAAATTATGTTGACTGTCTCATTTTATGCCTTACCTTTTTTCCGTGAGCACCTGTCATCGATTCCATTCAGAATTCCATAGAGGTAAACACTGATTTAATTCAAGGTGTGGAGTAAATAGCGGATTGTTGCACTACATTAAATTAGTAAAATAGATATTGCATCAAAAGCTAGCATGATGTCTGCTTTCATTGGTACTGTTACTTAGATATTTGAATCATCCCTAGTTAGACAATTTCCATTTCTTTTCATTACACAGATGTTTAATGGAGATTGGGACTTTGTTTTATTCTTTCCCAAGTAGATGATGAATCTTGTCTGCCCTTGGAAAGAAGCACAGTGTAGATTCAAATGAGCTGCTAAGTTGATTTTTGTGTTTGTCTCACCTTAGCCTTGACCAATTGTATAGCTTGCACTTTTAGTGGGGATTTTCTGTGCTTATGGGGTCTTCATATTAGGCTAGAAGCAGTTTGTCACTGTGGAGAAATCTTACAGCACAGGTAGAGGAAAGCTGTTAGCAGTTGCTCAATTAGGAGACGTTCACTGCTAACATAACATGATGTGGAGATACTCAGAGGGCCTCTATTTAAATTTGTCACTTGCTTTATCACTAAAAAGACAAAAGCCTTCTTTAGTGACTTCCTTCCATTACATATAGAGTTTGATTTCTTTTGAAAATTCAAATTCCCCCTTTGGAGGTGGGTAGGAAATAGCTCTTTAAGCTATACTCAGTCATTTACATTTTAGTATAAATTAATCTCAACCTCTCCAGAGGAGATTTTGGAAGTTAAAAAATATGAAGATGATATATGTCCAAATCTGTGCCTATGTGTGCGCATGTGTGTTCTATTAGGTATGTGTGTTGGGGGTAGGGGAACTAAGAACGGATATATATTGCACAAAGAGGCAGGAACTCTGAGAACGAACTGTACTTTCCTAGCAGTTTACTAGAACTTGACATGGATAAATTTGATTATAATATTGTTTTACTTCCTGATTAACTACCTGAGTACTTATCTCGTATGGGAAGTATTACTTCCTGATTCACTTCCTCATTATTTATCAAACAATAATGAATCTGATGTTATATAGACACAGTTCTAAAATGACACGGATATCTTAATATCTTGAAAATCTGATATTCAAAATGTGTTCCAAAGATTGGCAGCAGAGGGTTACATCACCCTGGGAGCTGGTTAGAAATGCAGATTTTTCATTTCTATTCCAGAACTAGTGAATCAGAATCTGCAGTTTAACAAGACCCCAGAGTGAAGTGCAGCACATTAAAGTTCAAGAAGCGCTGGTCTAGCGTCCCAGGGCGGGGTGATTTCCCACAGCGTTGGCGCGTTGGGAACATCTTGCTTTGTTGGTTAGGAGTCAAATGGAAGCAGGTACTGACTACAAAGGGAAAAAAAGGGCAACTAATGTTTACATCATGCCAATGAGAAAGGCCCAAGAAAATTTATAAACAGTTGACTCAAAATGAAAAAAAAAAGGCAGCTAGGCCACTTCACGTGTAGACAAGAATCCCTAAGAGTCTCCGTGTGTCCCAGCGCCATAGAATAATTACTATTCATAATAATCAAACCCATGTCATAATTGAAAAAAAAAAGGTTAAATTACATTCAGCATCCTTTGATTAAGAGCGCAGGGAAGTGAGTAATGTGTTTTAGAATGGTTTTTAGCAAAATTTGGTTCATTTTGCTTTTTAATTGTTACATACAGTGATATGCTTCAATTCACATGTGCTTTAGGTATCAAAAACCTGTATTTCCAAAAACAAAATTGTTTGGGGAAGAGTTTGACATTTCAAAATAAAGCAACCTAGTACGTATTGTGGGAAATGATTTGGAGAGAATCCATTACACATATTTTACAATTTTAAAAATTTGCACGTGTTTGTGTACATAAGACTTACATGTGGTAGAGGGCTTCCTCTTTATTACACAGCATCAGGGGTCACTGATCATAAACTACTTGGTTAAATTCAGAGACATCATTTATAAGACAGCTGTGAATGTTGTTCTTGGGAGCTGTGTTGAACCCTGGCTTAGGGAGGGACGTACCATCATCTTTTCAGAGTTTAGGGTAGTTAAAGGTTTCAGCCCTGCCTTGCCTTCACTTATTTGATTGACCTGTGTGGTTTGCACTTTGGGACAGAAGAGTGGAGACTGCTGTGCCCTGCTGGCCCAGAAATTTCTGCTTGACAGTTAGACATCTTGGCATTGCTGTTTATAGAGGTCATCCCACTCTGCTGACTAGGCGGTCTTTTTGCAAAAGCAATGCAGCAGCATATTATAAAATCCCTGAAGTGGTGGTAATTTGGGCCAACCCAGGATCTGAAATAGGCAAAGGTTGTTTTCATTGTCCTTACTTATCCTCCGGTACCTTTTTTCCCTCCTGTGTGAAATCTTGTCTGCATCCCCATCACCCACTCCCCAAGCTCCCAGGCACTCAGTGTCCTCTGGCCCTCCCTAGTCTGCAGAGATAAACCCAGGGAATGGACATAAGCTAAGGCTAGGACGTGTACACTTTGGGGAGACTTAAAATTATATACCTTTGGGGAAAAAGTAATTTAGGGCAATTCTCTCTGATTATGTGGTGCTTTGGGGAAGTACACACTTTACATTAAAAGGAAATAATAAGCTTCTCAACAACAAAGATTGCGTGAGATGCAAGGTGAACAAAGAACCACGCCTTGCCTAGTAGGTACTTAGAAACTTTGCATAGTTGAAGTATTAATGTTCTGTTAAAAATAGGTTAGAGATCAGACAACTTATGGGTGAGACACTTATTCTTTAGAAGGTCTTTTTCTCTGTTTGTGAATTCATCTATAGTAGATTGCCTTGTGCTTTGCTTATGAATAACCACAACCTAGTTGAAATGATGGCATTTTAGCTAATAATACTATAAAATCACTTCTTTCAACAACCTATGTCAAAATATCCTGATTAAATAATTCCCTTCTCATGAATACATACCACTTAAATTTTCTCAGTGGTCAATAGCCACACTTCAGTGAGTCTCTTTTATGAGCTATCATAATAAATTTTAGTAATTGCTTCTGAGGGTTATGCACCTTTGTCTCTAAGTAGGAGGCATGAATTTCCATTTCTAACTGTCCACCCACCATGTTGACCCACTGACATTTCAAATGTACCGTGTTCACAAAAGAATTCTGCATCTTGCTCCCAAATCTCTTTCTCTTTCTGGGTTTTCTATATTTTCTTAATACCACTTTTATCCTCTTGGTAACTCAAGCAAGACAAACAGGTAAATATAGTTGAAAAAATGAAAATAGAAAATGAGTGTTGTAATCAAAGAGTGAGTAAAAGTTGTGGGACAACCAGGAAGGGTTGGGCAAATCATTCCTGATACTATAACATAGTGTATTCGAAATATTCCACTCCATGTTAGTTTCTTGTCGCTGCCATAAAGATAGTGACTTAACACAAATGCATTATCTTACCATTCTAGAAGTGAGACGTCTAAAATGGGTTTGTGAGGCTGCATTCCTTCCGGAAGCTCTAGCAAGGAATCTGTTGCCTTAAACAGTTTCTGGAAGCTACCTGCTCTCCTTGGGTCACAGCCCCTTCTTCACATCACTCGGACCTCTGCTTTCCTCATCACGTCATCTCTGACCTTGACTATCTCTCTTTCACTTGTGATTACCTTGAGCCCACCCAGACAACCCAGGATCATCTAGGATAATCTCCACAACTCAAGATTCTTAATTTAATCACATCTGCAAAGTCTGCTTTGCCACATAAGGTAACATGGTTACACATTCCAGGATTAAGAAGTGGACATCTTCAGATGGCCATTATTTAGTTTACCACTTACCATAAATCACCAGTCTGTCTGTCCAGCTACTGTCTTCCCCTCCACTCAGGTGAACTGAACACTTCATTAGTCCACCATGCTTTCTTCATATCTTTACTTATGCCGTTCTTGCTTTTGAGGATAAAATCCTTTCATCATCTGTACATTTCCAAGGCTTTCCCAGCAAAGTCAGTTATATCTACATCTAGAATCTCTCCCTGACCCTTGCTTGTAAGAAGTAATTTCCTCCTCCTCTGAAATTCCGTAATACTCATCTCTGCTTTTTATGACTCCTATACACAAATGATTTTAGTGCAAGGTGGAAAACAATACATCTTCTCCCCTTCCTGACTGTGAGGTCCTCAGGGACTTATTCTGCATCTCATTTATAGTTGCACATCATGCTCACCTCCACCCCACCTCCAGATCATTGCCCACTGTGGGTGCCCAGTAAATTTTTTCTTGAAAGGTTTAGTGAATTTCCAGAAATCACCCCATCATTTTGTCAGAGTCATGAGACCCGAGGGGCATGCGCTCCAACTCCCTAAATACTTTTTTTAACTATCCAGCACAGTGCTGTCCATAGTTGAAATATAGGTTGTTTTCTTTCCTCTCCTTTTTTTCAGGTACATTGCTTGTTGAAAATATTATGAAAATTACTAGACTTCATTGCTTTTTTAAATATATAATTATATGTAAAAGATTTTATTTTCTCAGAAGAAAATTTATGACTCAGAAAAAGGGAAATAAAGTTTCAGCACTCCTATAATTACAAATGACAATGTTATTGAAATGCAAAATTTCAATTTTTAAAAAGTCAGGGAAGGTGTTGTTTTTTTAAAGCATTCATTTCACTTAGTTATTCCTGCATATCTAATTGACAGAAATTACAAGTTACCTTTCTCCCACTTTTCTCCTCTACTGAGATCTTAAAAATGAGTTTCATGTCGACTTTACAGATTTGACAGATGTTACCACCCTCTTCAATCACTGCAAGGAATGTGTATCCTTAGCTATAAGACATCCAAAGGTGCGAAGGAGATTGGAAAGAAAGATCATTTTCTCTCCCTTCTCCAGGTGTTTTCCTGTCACCCATGAGTGTTCAGTCATTCCTTTGAGTTGGGTGAAATTATGAGAACTACACCTTAACATGTCGATATTTCACTCTCCTGCAGCATTGGATGTGAGGCACTGGTGTGACAGAATCCTGTTTTTCACACTTCGGTGATTTTTCCACGGTGCCATGAGCAGAGTGAAAGAAAACTGCTAACCTGTGTACTAACTTCTAGACCCTCGCTCTCACCTTTTGCCTTACACAAAGCAGAGCACTCTATAGTTTGCCCATATCATCAAATGACTGTTTTGAATGAGAGTGAATGAGCATGACTGGTCCAGGGAGTCATTTTAATGGCTGTGGGGTTGCCTCTGGACTGCAGGTTGACCACATTCTACCTTTGGTTCCTTGAAGTAGTTCCCCTCTCTGTGATGATTTCATGTGGCTTGACATGCCCGTAGCAGGTTGTGACCACGTGACCTCTGAGATGGCGGAATTTCCCCCCAACTCTCAGCTGTGTGGTTTAAGCATACTCTGACTTTCAAGAGTCAAAGTGCACTGGATGAGATAAATGTTGAATAATCTGGTACTGTGCCAGCTGCCAGTTGTCTGTGGATGGAAGCTATTATTCTAGTGCTTTCCTAGAACATTCTAAAACTAAACCTCTTAGACAGTTTTTGTCTTTGTTATTGGTCGTATTGCTTTGAACATATCTGAGACAAAGAAAGAAAGAAACTGCCTGCTGGATTCTGCCTCCACATAATAAAATTTTGAACTGTTGGGTTCTGAAATAAGAAAGCATGCTGCTGGCATCATCATCACACTGGAAAGGAAGTCTGGGCTCCAGCCACGCACCTCCATAGGCATTAATGAGAAGTGTCCCCTTACTAGGCTTCATTACTGCTTCCTGAGGGGCTCCTCTTATGAGAGAAAAGGCGGGAGTCCCAGTGTGATTCTGGAGAAGTGGTGGTTTATTGCCCACCCCTCATTACCCAGCTGCTGTGTGTTGCTGAGGATGGTTCTCCCTGGGTTCAGGGCAGGAAATTAGATAAGACCATCTGATGGGCCTGTGACTTTCAAAGGATGACACGAGGCAGCAAATATCACAGCCAGTTCTTCTCAGAGCCCTCCAAGATAAGCAAATGTACCATTCACTTGAGTTAAGGACATAAGTTTAGATGTCCTATCAGAGGCATTTGGGGGCAAAATTCAGAATCTTCGGGATTTGTATCTGCTATAATTGATCACCTATTATTTTTCTGTTTATTAAAAAGAACTTTCTCCAGATCTGTGTTTTTAAATCTATTTATTTTCTGCATGTATTTGCTAAGTAGGCAAGAGACATTTACTTAGTACTTATTTATGACAATACTACCTTGATTGAGCTGGTCTGTCCAAACTTTGTTATCACTGAGTTACCTGCAAGCCAGTAGAGAGAATTAGGAACCAACCCTCAGCTGTAAATTAATAAATGTGGACAATGGTGAAGCTTGCTACTTGTGCCAACAATCGCCACCACTTAGATCCTTGCGTTCCACATCCAGGGCCCTTTGTGAATCAGGAATTAGGCATGATATGGTGAAAAAGATTATCACTGACGTTAAAAATCCAATAACTAGTAAACTCATCCTCCATTTATTCCTTCCTGCTCCCCACCTCCCAGATTAACCCATTAGTAAGTTCCACCACACTGACTTTGAAAAAGTCCCTTCTACTCACCCCTACCGCTACCATCCTCAGGCAAGCCACTGTCATCTCCTGCCTGCACTGCAAAACCTTAACTCATTTCTCTGCTTCTCATCTACTCTGCAACCCCCATAACACATTCTTCATTGATCACTCAGGAGGATTTTTAAAATGTGTAAATAAAGTGCTGTTATTCAGACCTTCGATGATTTTCCATTACACTTAGGATGAAGTCTCAGTCCCCTACCTAGCCTACAGCGCTCCCATCTGATCTCTCCTGCTTTCTCTCTTGCTCATTGACCATTCTTGGGTGCCACACTATTTTCTGTCCTTCAAACACTACAAACACTTTCCAACCTCAGGGCCCTGGCATAATTGTTCCCTAGAACTTGCATGCTCTCCCCTGAGGTCACAAGTTGACTTCTTTTGGTTCTTCAAGTCCAAGAGCCTTTCCACCAACATCCAATATAAAGCACCCTCCACTTTACCCTGTTCTGTCACCCTTTGATTTGTGTTGTTTATTTATTGCTTCATTGGTTCAATGGTTAAAAGAAAAGAGCAGCCCCAGAAATCTTGGAACTGGCCTAATCCACACAGTGAGGCCTCAGTGTCATTAGAAGCTGGCCTGGAGCTCACAGGTATATCACATTATTTGCAGTTGGACAGAAACAATCTCACAGAATACCAACATGAGGCAGATTGCTCTGAGACCAAGATCAAGTGAAACGGAACAGGACCACATTATTATTTTGTTTAAAAACAGTTGAAATCAAGGTCACTGTGCACCCCCACAAAACGCAAAACTGTCTTTTGGGTCAAATGAGTGACCACCCCTTATCTACCAGTCATAGCTCCAGCCTCGCTCTAGTCTGCTCTTGCTGTAGATGAGGTTTATTGAGATACCCAGATCATTTGTAGGATGACCTCCACTTCCTGACAGCATCCAGTCCAGAACAAAGCCCAGCTTTCTTCCTTTCTTTTTTTTTTTTTAACATTTTCTATTGATTTATAATCATTTTACAATGTTGTATCAAATTCCAGTGTACAGCACAATTTTTCAGTTATACATGAACACATATATATTCATTGACACACTTTTTTCTCTGTGAGCTACCGTAAGATTTTGTATATATTTCCCTGTGCTATACAGTATAATCTTGTTGATCTGTTCTACAATTTTGAAATCCCAGTCTATCCCTTCCCACCCTCCGCCCCCTTGGCAACCACAAGTTTATATTCTATGTCTATGAGTCTATTTCTGTTTTGTATTTATGCTTTTTTTGTTTGTTTTTGTTTTTGTTTTTGTATTTTAGATTCTACATATAAGCGATCTCATATGGTATTTTTCTTTCTCTTTCTGGCTTACTTCACTTAGAATGACATTCTCCAGGAGCATCCACGTTGCTGCAAATGGCATTATGTTGTCAGTTTTTATGGCTGAGTAGTATTCCATTGAATAAATATACCACATCTTCTTTATCCAGTCATCCATTGATGGACATTTAGGCTGTCTCCATTTCTTGGCTATTGTAAACAGTGCTGCTATGAACACTGGGGTGCAGGTGTCATCCTGAAGTAGGGTTCCTTCTGGATATATGCCCAGGAGTGGGATTCCTGGGTCATACGGTAAGTCTGTTCCTAGTATTTTGAGGAATCTCCATACTGTTTTCCACAGTGGCTTCACCAAACTGCATTCCCACCAGCAGTGTAGGGTTGTCTTTTCTCCACAGCCTCTCCAGCATTTGTCATTTGTGGATTTTTGAATGCTGGCCATTCTGACTGGTGTGAGGTGATACCTCATTGTAGTTTTGATTTGCATTTCTCTGATAATTAGTGATATTGAGCATTTTTTCATGTGCCTATTGATCATTTGTATGTCTTCCTTGGAGAACTGCTTGTTTAGGTCTTTTGCCCATTTTTGAATTGGGTTGTTTGGTTATTTCTTATTAAGTCGTATGAGCAAAGCCCGGCTTTCTTTAACATTGCTCTACTAATACAAGCCCAAACTGTTTACTAAGTCTTTCCTAACACCGTCTTCCTGAGACTTGTCCTGGTTCCCTGCGATGTGTGTTCTCTCTTGCTACAACAATTAATAAACCCAGCTTGTTCAACTGAAGGTATTCCTAGTGATCTCTGGCTGAAGGATGCTGACTGACAGTGGTGTGATGGGTGGCTGCTGGCTTTCTGACGTTTTCCTAACTAGAAGATGGACTGTCTTAGAGCAGGGCCTTGCCTTGTTCACCATTGTATCCAGAGCCTTAAACAGATTTGCAGTTCAGTAGACCAAATACTTATTTGTTGAATGACTTATTTGGTCTTTTTTTAAAATGGAGATTAATAAGCCTTAGAGCTGTGACTTTCAAATACAAATCCTTGGCTCAGAGACCCCAAGGTTCCAGCTGTTGGATTGCAACCTGCACCAGCAATGTACGTCCTTTATTTGCTTTTTATAGGCAGATGACACACAAGTTGTTGAACTTGAATTTTCATGATACAATTAAAGGCTACCTACCATATTACTAAAAATTAAACAACCTTAGCATTTATAAGCTAAAAATAGCACACAGTTACAATTAACTTAAAATTCAAACTGAATGGAATCTGACTGCCTCATTCTACTAAGCAGTGTCACTAAGCTCCCACTGCATGTGCACGTGAAGGAGTGGTAGGAAATCCTATCTGACTGGTGTGGGGTAGCCTTTTCAATTGATAATACTTTTGCTTTTTAATTAATAATAGCTTTGCTTTTTAAATTAATTTGTTATAAGTTTAGTTTCAACATCTACAGTTTAGTTTATTTGAGCTTCTTTAATTCTATTGAATGACACATAATGGTATCAACTAACATTCGTCAGTAATCAAAATTTCAGACACTTGTTTTTACAGTTCAAATATTAACCATCGACAAATCTCCCCCCATCCTTTGCTTCCCAAATCTACTTGCATAGTGACACTTCAATCTACTGTTAAGTGTCCGCAGGTAAGATAGGCAGGTGTGGGGGCTCCTTTTCTACCTACGTGGGTCAGGAGCAAAATCAGTTTCGGATGAAATACCTGAGAGTATTCTGGTTATGGAGTCACTGAGCCTTGAGGCCTTGTGCTTTGTGGTTCAGCCATGAGTATAGATAGTGTAGATTTCCTCTGAAAGTAGGAGGCAACTAGCGTATCTGCTGTCCTATGAATCGTGACAAAGGAAAAGCCAATCAGATGTGTGACCCCTCTTTTCATTTCCTAATCCAGCAGCTATTTTGTTTATCCACTCAGATTTTATAGCAAGGAAGAGCCTTTTTCTTTTAAACCATATACTGTTTTTATGACAGAATAGTCAAAACACTTGTCTGACTACCAAGACAGTGGCAGGCACTAAGTCTTTCTCTGTGGGTTTCCCCAGATTCGAAAATAATAGAACCACTTTGTAAGAGTCAAAGAAATTATTTATTATGTAATAAAGCCTTTAATTTAGGAGGACTGTTGCATTCTTTAATTTATATTTTGCCAACCATCCCACTCTGCAGCAATTCAGCAGGGATAAATGTAAAACTGTTTCATTTCTGAGTTACCACGTGGGTGTCTCTCAAAGGATCTGATTTTGAAGTAGAATAAATACAAATAATAATGATAGTTGTTGCTTTTTTTCCCATGCATATAAATGTGAAATGTCAGTTTTTAATTAATTCAAACTGTCATTTCCTTCCATGTTATTAGCTTTCAGTTGTTTCATAATTATGAAACTACAACCAAATGCACAGATTGAAATATTGTCTGTCTTAATGCATCAGGGAAATTTTTATGGGAAAAAATGTTATAATGACGTCCCTAGAATTCTAGCTTCTCGTTTAGTATTTCTCTTCCAAAAGTCACAGGTGCTTCCTGGCGGAGGGGTGCGGGGGGGGAAACTTTGTTTCATCTGGAGTACATTCAGATACAATTAGCTTCTTTTTCTGTTTAAGTAGAATGCTGACATAATGTGCTTACAACCTAACAAACTGTACAAATGCTACTATTATGGTAAATATTTTAAGGGTCTTTTAAGGGACCCTAAGACATCATGAGTTTCAATTAATAATCAGTAGATCAATTAATTACATGTTATATGTTGATGGTAGACTGTGGTTCTGGGCAGGGCTACTGTGCTGTAAACGCTGCCTAAGACTGTGAGACACAGTCTTCTCTATTAGGAAGCTTTCAAATAGGGAAACAAGAAGAATACGTGGATGTACCGAAAATAATAACACACCAAAAGGTAATAATGAATGTATTTTCTAAATATTGTGAAAATTTTGGAACAGTGATTCTCAAAACCATGGGACATTTTAAATATTTGGTTTAATAGAAGACATTTGGTTGCTAATATCTATTTCTGGATGCAATCTGTTGCAAAATTACATGTTATTTAGTCTCAGAAAAACTCCACTGTACTTTTGTGAAAAAAAAATGAGAACAAAAAAGGCAAATAAGTTCTAGTAGTATTAGTGGGGGGCGGGGTAGAGGGTGGGAAGGGATAGACTGGGGTTTCAAAATTGTAGAATAGATAAACAAGATTACACTGTATAGCACAGGGAAATATACACAAAATGTTATGATAAATCACAGAGAAAAAAATGTGACAATGAGTGTGTATATGTCCATGAATGACTGAAAAATTGTGCTGAACACTGGAATTTGACACAACACTGTAAAATGATTATGAATCAATAAAAAATGTAAAAAAAATAATAATATATTATAGTATTATAATAATATATAGTATAGTGGCATAATAATATATAATAGCATTATCATAATTAATAATTCATAGTATTATGAGAATAGTTTTGACTTCCTTCCTTCCTTCCTTCCCTCCCTCCTCATTTACTTCACAAGCATTTGTAAATGTTTAATACATGCCAGGCCCTGTGCTAGAGGCCGAGGTTCCCAGGACGAGGTGCACAGAGGCTCAGCCTTACAGTTGCTAATAACCTAGGAAGAAGGAAAGGAAATATGCAAACAGCTACAACTAACTGAACTATTTGATAAGTGCTAAAAATGGCACGATTACAAAGTGCTGTGGGAACACAATGGGAATGATGACTAACTTTGCCTAGTGGCTTTGAGAAGACTGCAAGAAAGAGTGGCATTTGAGCTTGATATAAAACAACGTGTAGGAGTCTACCAGAAGTTTTTTTTTAAATGAGAAAAGGGCATCTCCAGATAGAAAAGACAGCATGTTCACACCCGTGAAGATGTAATAGAACATAGCAGGCTGGAGACAACGTGAAAATTAGAACAAGTCTTCTGAAAAGTACTTTGGCAGATTGTTTCAAGATCTGTAAAAACACTTATGTCTTTAGATCAGTAATCCCACTTATGGGAATTTATCTTATGAAAAAAAATACAAAGAAAAAAGTGTTATTTATAATAGCAGAAACACAAAATAGAGATGAATTTATTATCTAAAAAATACAAAATGTTTATGTAAATTATAATACATCAGTTTGACTATTGTTATTAGAATGATAATAATGACATTCTAAGTCAAGATGGAAAATGTCAATGCCATTACATTAAATTATAAAACTAGATCTTTATTATTGCAACTATTTAAAATCATGTGTATGTACAGATAAAAAATGGAAAAAATGTGAAATGAATATCAAAGCAATAAAAACAACATCAAAAACAATAGGAAGTTTGGTGACAGTGGTGGGCTTGGGATTAATTTTTTTTCATAGATTTACTTTGAGGCGATGGAGTAGTCGTATTGACTAACTCAACTAAGGCTTATTGACCATTTCTTCTGTGCTGTAAGCATTTTATCGGTCCTCCAGTTGGAAAGATAAAAGAGCTTATCATTTATGTAACAAATTTAATTTTTTTTAAAGAAAAGCACTTTTGCACCTCCATGCCTTCGTTAAAATAATTACCTGTACCTGTATCTTTTTAGACCCAAATTGAATGCAGTTGGTTGCAGGAAATCATTTCAGAAATTATTCATCCCATCGTTTCCAAGCTCCCTCTAGATTTTCCAGCCTCAGCTACACGTAATGTTTTGTTCTCTTTTTTTTCCAATTGTTCTTTTTTTCTTTTTGCCTCCCTTGCTCCTTTCCCTCCTCCCTTCTTTCTTCTCTTTCTGCCTCCTAACAGATTTGACTATGGACTATGACTTTTTGATTAATGCTTTTCATCAGTCAGCCATCAAAAATACTAGGTCACAGATGCCTGTTTGGTAAAAGGCATTGTCCTCCTCACAGCATCCTGAAATAATCAGTTCCTTATTAAACTTGAGTTTGGATCAACATGAACAATTAGTCATCCTTCTGTCAAAATAAAAGAAATGAATAGTTTGCTGAAAAGCTCAGAAAAAAATTTAAACGAGTTAGGGACTGGCAGTATACACCCTAAAAGAATTAGTCAGCAAAGAGCATGTTTCAGCACCATTACCCTTTGACCTTAAACTAGCCCACCTAGAAGCCAGCTGGGAGCAAAAAATAACCAGAGGATTTCTGTACGATGCACTTCCCTTTGTCTTCATGAGTTACTGCCGTGTGCGAAATAGACTGGGGGTTTCTTTCTGGGTGAATTTATTCTCATAAATAATTAGAGAAGCTTTGATGTGATTTTAATGGGTTCTGATCTCATAAAGGAAAGCTTACTTTCTCTAGAGATCTAGAGAGTCATCCTAAGAAAACCTTTCTCAGTACAAATGAATTCTTAGGACCTGTAAAAGCACCCTGCTTGGAGACCTGCGTATTCATGGTTCCTGATGGCAGTAGTGAGGGTAGGGACCAGTTCAGCCAGGTGCCATATCTATAAAAGGGTCATTTATTCTTCTAAATGCTACCATTTGCACATTTCTTCTCTGCACATTAAGCTTTCTTGCTCAAACATGTTTTCAACTAAAATATTCTTTAGGTTGTAAAAATCCAATTTGGGAAGCTATCCCTTAATGGATAGCTCTAAAGCATCTGCATTTTTCTTTTTTTGCTGTGACATTGATCTCTGTTCCAGTTTCTCTCTTGGTTAACACTATTCCCACTA
Source organism: Vicugna pacos (assembly GCF_048564905.1). Taxonomy (NCBI): domain Eukaryota; kingdom Metazoa; phylum Chordata; class Mammalia; order Artiodactyla; family Camelidae; genus Vicugna; species Vicugna pacos. The sequence continues at coordinate 24,943,984 of NC_133001.1, forward strand.
CTTTTTCATTTTACTCTTTAAAAAAAAAGCTTCTCATTTCCACTCTTTAGAAATCCTGTTGACATGGCTTTTCCTGAAAAAGAATTCTCAACTTGAAACTCTAAGATGATCTGAGGTTCTTAAATTAATGAGATATGGGGTGCCTATTAACGATGCAGACTTTTGGGATCTATCTCAGTAAGAGAATCATTCTCTAGGGAAGGGCCCAGAAATCTGGATATTTAACATGTTCCTTCTTAGTTCTTTTGCATACTAAACTTTGAGAACAGCTACTCTAGAGCAAGCACTAGGAGTCATTATGATTTGGAAAGAACATTTAATATGCAGTTTGTAGACATTCAGTTGCTAGATTCACGGATATAGATGTTATTTAATCCTTCTGCGTCACAGTGTCTTTTATTTTCAACATTAGTATATTACATCTTAGAATACAGTGTTACTGAAAAGATTATATGAGGCGATGGGTTTTTTGTTTGTGTTTATACTTTGCAAAAAGCACACATGCCTAGAGAAATCATCAGTGTAAAAAGCAGAGAAGAATAAGGGCACCATAAGATTTAGAACATGTGAAGTTTTACTTGTTTAGGAGTTGATTCACTTCTGACCTCTAATGCGTACTTGCAAATATTAAATTAGTAATTAACAGGAGTTTAATAGTGCTCCATGTCTCAAACTAGGGCTGCCATTATAGGGAAGAAAATGCAAAAATAATAAATAAAATAAAATAAAAGCAAAAATAATAAAAATTTAAAACTAAGATAACCCACTGTGGGTTTTTTTTTTTGGTACTCTTAAAAAATGAGAATGGTCCAGAATAATTTCCCTATTCTATATTCTCTCACAACCAGAGCTTACTTCCTGACATATGTCTTTTAAAAGTCACTCATGCCTCCTACTTCCCCATTCATGACTGTGGGTGCAAATATAGCCAAGAGAATTTGCATTAAAAAAAATCTTCAGCCACCACTCACATTCTTCTGGAAGGAGGAGACTCAAAGCTGCTTCTTTTGTATTCCATATCCTATAAATGTCCAGTGGAGGACCATACTGTCTTTCCCGGGTAGCAAAAGTTTTCAGTGACTTAACTCAGCATCAGTGTGGGAGGGAAGAGGCTTTGGAGCCATTTGCTGTCTCTTATTGGACATCAGCGTTTCCTTTTCGTCTGATTCTTACTCTGGTTGATAATTATGGTGGTTTTCCAAATCTTGAAACTTGCCAGTATCATGTTCACCCATTGACTAGAATGGGATAGAATCCCACTCTCACTTAATTTAAGCTAAGTTATTTAACTTCTTTGCATCGAAATCCTTCATCTGTGAAATTGTGAGGAGTTGGACTAGGAGAGCTATAAAATCTCTTGGTGTTGTAAAAATCTATCTAGTTTTAGGAAAATTATGATGTGGAGTCTTCTCCCACACCGCAGAGTACGTAATGGGATCTGTGGATCTGTGGCTCTTTTTTCTGATCTCTTTCTTTCTTCCTCCTTCCCTCCCCCCTGCTTTCCTGCAATATTTCCCTGTCAAAAAAGAGCATTCATTTGGCTTGAAGCTGCTCCAGTGTCATAGCGTTCCAGGTGGCTCTGTATCTCAGCCCTGCTGCACTGACCCCGAACGCCACAGGCTTGGCGAAGTGTGGAAATTGGCGTGACAGCAGTCACAGAGGGAGAGTGCCTGAAGCTGGTCCTGAAAACTCGTTCCCAGAAACCTTATCGGTGGATAGAAAACCTGGGTGGGGGCCTGGAGACCAGAACCTCTGACCTTGTTCCTCGGGGGATACAGTGGCACTCTGCCTTCCTGCCAGCTGTGATGCGGAGTGGTCCAAAATAGGATTTGACCACTTGCTTGTTTACAAGCCCAACTGTGTGGACTGTAAAGCAGCCTAAGACCATAGGTAGCCTAAGAAGTTTAATTTGAGGGTCACAAAATAGGCCATCCCCTCTTCACATATCCCCTCCCCCAATAGCTCTCCAGTGATCCCTGTGAATATTACCTTTTCTGGCCACATCTTTAAAAATTCAAGTATGCGGGGGGGGGGGGGGGGAACAAGGCCCTCAAGTCTTTTGTATTGTTAATTTCACTGAGACCTTTTGTTTAAGTAAAAACATCACTGGAGAACAGATTACTTAACCTGTTAACAGCATTTGAGCAAGTTGACCCCAGTGTGTTTTCTGACACACTTTTTACCTTCTGTAGGCTTCTAGGTCACCATAGTTGGATTTTTCCCTCCTATCTGCATCCTCATTTGCTGTTTCTTCCTTTTCTCCATGACTTCCTAAGTTTGGTGTGACCCAGGGCCAGGTCCTCGGTTCTCGGCTCTTCTCTACCTAAACTTACGTCCTGACCACTTCACAATACAGTTCACAGTACAGAATACTTCTTTCGTTTTAACGTCTTTGTAAATAAGGTAGAGAAGCCTAGTGTTGAGAGCGTGGTTTCTCCATCTCAGTACCATGGACATCTAGGGCCAGGTAACGCTTTGTGGTGGGGACTGTCCTGTGCATTGTCAGATGATGAGCAGAGTCCTTGGCTGCTACCTGCTAGATGCTGGTAGCAACCCCCTCCCCCACAAGTTGTGACAACTAGAAATGCTTCCTTACACTGTCAAATGTTCCCTTGGAGGCAGACTCAACCCCCACCAACCACTGATTTAGAATAATTTAGGGTGAATCAAAAAAATCCTTTAATCATGCATATTATAAACCTTTGACTTAATTTGGCCAAATTTTTTTTAAGTTTATATTTCTTAAAGTTATAGGAATCTGAATAACAATAAAAAAAGAGTCATAATAGATTCTATAAACCAGGCTCTAGTTTTGGGATAAAATAAGCTTGTGCCAGTTAGGAAATAGAAGGAAATGGATTTCATTTTGTGTTTAGCCCTACACCATTACTGATAAAGATATACATGTTATTTTGTCCTCAAAGCAGTGGTAAACAACATCCTAAATTAAGATTCAGGTTTAGCTCTGTGCTGCTTGATAATTACATCCTGCTGAGAAAACTAAGGCTTGGAAGGGTTAACCTGCCCAAGCTCAGGCGGTCAGCTAAATCGTTTACTTCCCAGTCCTTTACATTCCTACTACCTCTAAGAATCTGAGCAAATTTAGGTGAATCGTCACTATAAGTTGTAAAGCTCTTAACACGTGTAAATTTGTGTTGTTCTCTGCATTCAGAGATGAAAGAGCTAGAAGTTAATATGAGACGTGGAGGTCTTCAGCCAAGACTGCCAGAACCTCCATCTGGCAGCCCTCTTCTCGCCCACGCTGACCCTGTTTTCTTCTGATGAAAAAAAAAAACAGGCCATCCTTCCCTCTGTCTCTCCCCCTTTCCCCTCATCATTTTTGCTTAAAACATCTACCAGTCATGTCCTTTTAAATCTAAATGAACATAGATGCCATCATTTAATTAATTTTAAATGAGAAAAGTAATACATAGACTTGATGAAAAAACATACAAAATGTTACCTAACAAGACTATGCCACAGTCCCACCTTTGAACTCAGCCCCCCTCCTCATATTTCAGCATTATGAGCTGATATTTTATGTCTTTATGGAAATTTCCTCTGCATATGCAGCTATGTATTTGTGTGTGTAAATATGTGTGTGGTGTGTATATTAAATAATTTAAAATATGTACCTTTAATTTTTGTTTACAGAATGGTACATATTAGAGATTTCTTCATATAAGAATATTTGAATTTACCATGTTATATTGTACAGCTGCAGAGTATCTGGACTGTAAGATGTAATTTACCTGGTCAGTTAATGATTGATGACTAGATTTCGACTGTTAACAGTAGTGCAATACACAGGTTTGATGTTGGTGCTTTATTATTATTGTTTTCTTTCTGATAAATGCTCTGAGCCCTAATCTTTTCTTTTAAAAGAACAAAGTTTGACTGTTGAGGGTTATGTTGTGGAATAAATAGGCCAAATAGATAGAATGGGCACAAAACAACATGTATTTTAAAGAACTTGAAAAATACTTTATTATTTCCTGATAGTCAATCAATATTGAATAAAGGAAAGAAAGGGTAAAAAAATTGCAAAAAACTTGACGGAGTTCAATCTTTCAGGGATGTGTTTTAAAAAATAGATGCCAAGACAAAATGAGCTTTGGAATTCCAACACTCTGAAGCTCAGGGTAACTGACTTATAGTGACAGACCTATCAGCATTTAGTCTCAGATTTTTTTTCATAAGTAGTGTTGAGTGGCTCTAAAAGGAATTAGAATTAAAATCCTCGAAAATACATGGATATAATGAAAAATGGGCCATGAAGAACAATAAAGACAGGTGCCCCAGTACTCTTTCTGATATAAATGTTGTTCCTGAAGATCATTCAGTGTTTATTTGGAGCTTTGTTAAAAATCTCTACGTTACTGTCGTTTGAAACACACCATGGTCTCATCACGTAAAACCTTCCCTGTCAGACAGGATACAGTCACCTCAGTTACCTTGGAGAGCTGTGCAGCGTGTCTGATGCTACAGAATGATCTGCAGGTGCAGGTGTGTTGGGGGATGTGTTTCCATGTGGTATTCCAGATGTGGAGCCTTTGCATATGGAATTATTTTACATTTTAGGGGAAAGGCAAAACATAAATACACATTTCCAACACTGGATAACTCATTTGTTTTTTTCAGGCTTTGGAAAGCATAGTGCACATCTTCTGGTGCTTGTTTGTGTTTCTTTTTGATGATCAATAAAATGACATATTTATTAGGACTTAAATTGTCTTTAAAGAGGAACAGCTCCAATTGGCAGAAGAAAATAACAGCATAGTAATGCACTTCTTAATGTTGCATAATTGCCTTTACAAAATTATCCTATAAAAATACTCATTATAAACGGGACATTCAAAAGAATGTCATTCATTAACTTGGAAATAAAATTATAATTACAGTTATAAAACTTGGAGGCGATTCTGTTGGGAGAGTTGCATGCTGATTGCACGGTTCAAGGCTTTAGATTTAATATTAGGTGAAAACATGATAATCGTCTAAAGGGAAGCATATCAGAAGGGTTTAAGGGCTGGGTGTTAAAGAAAAAAATAGTTTCCTTTCTGCTGGGCGATCACACGGGATTAGAAAGTAATACAGAGAAAATTCCCCGTGCTTGAGAATCGGTCTTTATTTGGGTCAGGGGTTTAGGGGATGTCCCTTCCCCTCTGCAGTCACAGCCAGAGAGGAAATTCAACAGCAGCGACTGCCTAGACTTTTTGAGCCCGGCGCGGGCTGGGCTGTGTACCAACAGCCCCGACAACTGCAGACGGAACTGCAGCATCCCTTCCTGCAGTAGCGCAGCAGCCATTGGCTCCTGGGTGGCACGTGACCACCAGAGCCTTTTCTGTGTCTTTTCTCGCCCATCTGTGTGCAGGGCACTGATAGGCCAGGCTGATGCGCAGGCAATTTATCATCTTGATCTCCCACTGAGTCAGGGAGCTCTCCTGTCACCAGTATTGATTTCAGAGGATGGACTAAATTTCCTAGGATTTCCATTAAGAATTAAGAAAAAAGCTCTAAGCACGCAGGGTAGCCAGACAGACATGGATATGAGATGGCACTGTGAAAACTCGCAGGTAGCTTCTTCTATCACAGCCGGTGCTCAGCACAGCTCAGAACTGCAGCATGCAGGGTTTAAGCTACTAGAAGCCTGAGAACAATCATAATGAAATTAAGAATAAACTCTTTTTTGGATAAACTAATTTTAAGGTTTAGATTAAAATATCTCTTCTTGGAGATTGCATGTCAAATTTCTGCACGCTCTATATGAAATGTAGAAAGATTGTTTTAAATTTTTAAATGTCCTTAAACCCTGAGCATGGTTGCTTCTACTTTTGTTTGCTGCATTTTGTGAGCTTCAGAGGTTTTTCAGCATGCTTGTGGCAGAAACAACCAAAAATTGTGTGTGTGTGTATGTATATATATATGTATATATGTGCTAAGTTGGTTCGAGTAAAAGCATGAATAAAAGCTGCTTTCAATACTTGCCAGACTGCTTTATTATTGTTAATGACTTGGTGATAATTTTGCCTAAATATGCTTAGATTCTGACCATGCATGCTTTTGCGGCAGAGTGGGGTTTTCGTTGCGAATTCGTGAAGGTGGAATGTCTGAATTGAATGTCTGTTTGGTACAACAGAAAGTGCATTAGTGATCAATGATTAAACCTGATTAATTCATGGAAACATTTCGTGATGGTAAGATCTGAGTAATGTTTATTTACGATAATTAATTCTGCTTACTGAAAAAAAATGCATGTCTGGGATTAAGGAAAGTGTTTATATTTTTAAAATATAAATTTTGATTATTTCAAAGATGACAGTAAGATTTCAAGTTTTAAAAATGCCTCCTGGATGAGAGAATTGAAACCGTGTTTTGATTTTAGCTTGGGAGTGGATTCTGAAACTGCTGTTTGTGTATTCTAGAAATCATGTGCACGCTCATGTGTGTGAATTCTTTGGGTGATTGATACTCTCCTAGCTAGTCCTTATTCTCCTGAAGAGAGAAAAAGCCTTGGCATGCAAATATTTCTTGGGCCCGTGGGAATTAGAACCAGCAGAAGCAGGAGTATGGCCAGATGGGATTGGCATGCTTGGCAGGGAGTAGAGACAATGGATGGGGGCGGAGCAGATGGAGGACAGAAGGGATTGCATCTCAGAAAATGGGAGGGGGGAGAGGAGGAGTAGGCTTAATAGTGAAGGAAGCCTGGCCTCCCTTTTCAAGGGAACTTCTCATTGCATCTTTCTTTAATCATGAGATAGACTGTCATGTCTGTTGTGGCAACTATTTTTCTTTAAACTGGTAGCCCCTGCTTTCACAAATTAGGAAGGAAATCCCATGAATAGAAGTTGCTTTACCGGATTATAAATGATATGCTGTTTGCTGTTGTTTGTAACTTTTTTCTTTGCCGTATTCAGGAAAACTAAGAGAGAGCAAAATTAAAATTAAGCTATTATATTATTTGAGTTGGTGGTGTCTAAATAGAAATATGGCAATAACTACCAAACTTATTTATCAGACCTTAGATGATTCAAGCATCTATAGGGTTTACTGTTTTGTTTTTTTTTTTTCCCTAAGTAAGCTTTCAGTTTAAGAGTCCTTGCTGACTAATCTACTGTTATTTTACTTCTGGCTTATATAAATCGATGTTCATTCTAGAATAACTTTGAAGGTTTTATTTAAGTATTTGTTGATTTTATCATGAAGCCTGCGGGGTTGCCCAATGCCTAGTTCAAATTCTGCAATGAAATTAATCTCTCAGCATCCTCAATCAAGCCTCCTGTCACCCAAGCGCCCTGGGAACTGGCCACAGTCTTGGGCCAGAAAGGTCACAGAACTGAGAAAGAATGAAAATCAATTTACTTCTGAATTCTGTGATTTTAATGATTGCTTCAAAATTCTAAGGTGAACACAGACACAATTCCCAGTGCTAAGTACAACTGAATTTCCCCCAAATCATATTGCCAAAATGTACCAAGAAAACACCAATTTTAAAAGTTTAAATATTCATCTTTTGGTATGCGGGTCACCCACAGCTCACTTAATCATTTGGTTGATGGACCTTGTGTATGGAGAGGATTTCCATTTTCCGAAGGAAGTTTAGCCATGTTGCATGTCTCTTTTGACTGCCTTTTGAACCTTGGCTTGAAATTATGACCTGGATAAGAGAATGCAAACCTTTACCTTTCATAGCTTGAGATACATTTAAGATAATTTACTCAAATCATTTATATTGAGTTAAAGAATGAAGCCAATTTCTCATTTCCGCAGTCCTTTTTTTCCCATGCCCTGTCTTTGGAAATCACTGAAAGAGTCTACTAAACAGCAAAATGCTCCTCACTTGGCAAATTACTGCTAACATGTTTAGAAGGAAATAGCGCCTGCAGACAGATCTTTGGACAGATATTTATATTTTGGAGGGTTGACTGGTGTTTATTAAGCAAGATAACCCAGTGTTAAAGAATAAATATTTTCATTGACTTTACCCAATCAAGGTTGTCTAATAGGCTGAGAGCCACATTCTCCTTATGTGGCATGAAACTGGAAGAGCCCTGAAATGGTATTAAATGTCTGGTCACAATAGCATTTGGGCTCAACTGCCAAGCAAATTTCTCACCAAGACATTAACCAGGAAATGCTTACATATTTATGAAGGAATTAGTGGTGTAGCATTGGATATTAAGGATGTTTTGGGTAGTTATGATGAAATGTTACTGTCTGTGTACCTTCCATATGCTCCTTTAATTTACGAAATGTGCTCATCACAGCATCTGGGTGCATTTATATTGTACAAGTGCAATCAACTATATGATGGATGCAGTAGGCAGAATGTTAATTGATGGGAAAAGCCCTCTTAGCTTATACTTTGTAAGTTTTCAAATGGGAAAATAAAGCATGTAGCCAAGGACTTTAAGTCTTTGTCTATATTTAAGTTTATTTTTTTAAATTATGGGGAGGGGGCAGTTAGGCTTATTTTTATTTATTTGTTTAATGGAGGTACTAGGGATTGAAGCACCCACTGAGCTCTATCCTCCCCCCATATTAAACCTTAAATGTTTCAAGAACTAAGCTTACACTCTGCCCATCTGGAAAATAACACATCTGAAACAAGATTTTGCCCTGTCAAAGTTAGTGCTCTTAATTTCAGTGTAATGAGGACTAGGAAAATTCACAGGGGAACAGCCGTAGTGGATATTTCATAACATTCAGCCCATGGGGTGCTCTTTATTAATTCAGTCTTCTCTTTCGCTTCCCGTTTCCTCCACTCCCGGTCTTTTATTCCTCTGCTGCTCTACCTGTCCTTGATGGATTCAAATGCCATTTGCTCCAGACCTTAAAATTACTAAACAGAAACACTAAACTACATACGAATTCAGCAGAGTATAATGACACCAAGTTCTTACCCGTTTTTGTGTGTGTTTAGGCTTTGAATATCTTTGGTTTCTGCTAAGGTTACCGTATTGACCCAGAAACATTGATTTTACTTTCTGCTGTCTTATTTACGTTTACTTGACAGTTGATATTTGAATCTCCTGAAGGCTCCCTTCCCTCAGCCCTCCAGCACCGAGACTGGAGCCAGTCGCAGTATGATAGAGTAGATAGGCCATGTGCATTATATAGAATAGCAGAAGAGTCACGGCAGTGACAAGCCTGTGGCTGTCTTTAGTATCTCGTAGCATGAGTCCAGACTAAATAAAACCAGGAAAAAACAAAAATTCATGAGAGATGTTTTCTAGTTTTGTGTCATAAATTTTGTGTGGTTATCACTACAGCTTTCCATTTGCTCCTTAAATTTTCACCTTCATTTGAATTCACTTGATTCAGCATTGGTAACTATCTGAAAACTATTTCCCTCTAAAAAATCAATTATACATTTCTGTTTTCATTGTTGTGATGTTACGGAAACGACAGACCAGTCAAGAAACAAGCACCACTCGGAGGGTTGGAGTACTCAGATGTATTACGCCGGCGGGCTCAGAGGGGCTTCTGCTCTGAAGCTCTGAGCACCTTCAAGATGTGCACATGAGGCTTTATAGGGTAAAGTACAAGCTTGGGGTATTCGGCCAATAGGCATGGAATAGCTTTAGCAGCATCATCATCACAAAAGTGGAGGCGGGGAGGCAGCAAACCAACATTCCAAAGCCAGATATGTATCTTTGAAAATCCAGCTGGCTAGCAAAAAACATAAACAGCAAACCAACACTAAGTAACTTAGATTTACAAGTTAGTCTAGCAGAACTCAGATCAGTATTCCAATACTTAGATTTGTGAGTTATCTTGTCAGACCAGCCCAGCTTTTCCTTCACAGTGATCTCTCTCTCTCTCTCTCTCTCTCTCTCTCTCTCTCTATGTATATATATATATATATATATATAAAATGAAAAACTATTTATTACATGTACAAGATTATAGATTACATATATAAGTACTATATATAATACAAAGTATGTATATAACTCAGACTACCTTTATGACTTTAAAACACTACTACTTTATTATTAGATCAAAAATTTCGCATAGAATTTTGATTTTTTTTTTTAAAGCTCCTTATTTTGGAGTTGCATAGGGATGGCCTCGGGTGTCAATTCTCAGCAGCCCGTGTGTGAACTATCTACAAAATGGATTATCCTGTATGACTAGATGTATTTTCTAGACCACTTAACCTCCCATTGGCTTAAAAATCATTGTTTTCAATTATGTGCCATGACCTCTGTCAATTAGCACATTTAGATTTGAGTGGATCACCTATCCATTGGGTTTGTAGTAGAGCTACAATATTTTCAGAGTTGAAAGTAGTATGTGTATGAATACGTGTGTGTATGAAACACTGCTGAATATTTAGCTACTGCATAGTAGGTTTCAAGAGTACATATAAAAAAACTAGAAATTTTAGGGTAATAGCTACTCTTGGATTTGTCAAGAGTTTTTCAAAAGCCTTCAAGAAGTACACCATCTCTTTCCAGAATATTGACAAGTCTAATATATAAGGAATTACTTAGCACTTATCTCAGTGTTTTTTGTACATTTAATAGTTAAGATCTGTTAAAATATCTGCTGACTAATTAATCTCTGTCAAAACTCTGCTTGATGCTATGGGTGACTCAAAGGACAATAAGACACTTGCTGCCTCAAAAGTCCAGCTGAAGAATCAGGAGAAACACAAATAAAACTAGAGCAGTATGGAGAGCCGAACTATTTGACCCTCTAGTCTCAATCAATGAATACATATTTGCTGAGCATCTACTCTACACTTCATGGTAGTTGGGAGAAAGGAGAGTTCAGTATGGGTTAAGTAGATGCACGGAGGTTATTCTGCTTTTGTTCCCTGAGTTTGTTTGAGTACTTCTAGTTATCCAGTTACAAAATAAACGATAACACAAAATCAAGTCAAATCAGATGGGCTACACATGCCATCTCACCAGCAGCTGCCTCTGAAGTGGTATCTAGGGCACGGAGGTATTTCGGAATATGAAGCCAGGTCCCAGCTTGTCTCAGAATCAGTCTAGGTGCTTGTTTCCTGTTCTACATGTTCTCAGGACAACATATTGATTTCTTAAAAGCCAGTTTTCATGCTTTATGAATAATAAGAGTAACACAAGATCTGTGAGACTTTTTTTAACACTTTTTATTGATTTATAATCATTTTACAATGTTGTGTCAAATTTCTGTGCAACTTTTTTATCTAAAAATCACCTGCATGTTTAGTTTACATTCATTTTCTTTATTCGTTAAAATTAGCCATTGTTGCTAAGTGTTTCCCTTTAAAAGTAAGAAATTGGTTTCTTTTAACTGATGGGATGACTTGAAATATTGAGTTATTTTTCCAGCAGTAAATTAGACACTTTAGAGTAAGTATAATTGTCTCAGACCATTATGGTATAATTGAGTGTGTTTGTAAATTACTCCAGCAGTTATTTTCAGGATGCCTAATTCTACTTATTTCTCTATCTTTAACTCAGTTTTCTTTTTGAAGGGTACCCGCCAAAAGGAAAATAGAATATGGGTGGATAGAGGCAGGAAGCAAAGGTCTGGCCTTAAATGAAACAATCTTAAATAAGTGGTAATTACGTAAACAGTCTGTTCATGTTACCGAAATGGTTCTCAATTCTATTCTGTCCTCAGTAAGTAGTTTAAAATATAGTGAATACTTATGGGAAACTTCTTGAGCCATTCATTAGAACTAACTGAAATAATGCCTAACTGTAAAATATAAAACTGAATAGTTTTGATTACTTTTCAAAAATCTCAAGTTAGGGACAGTCAGCTCAGGTCACTGTTTAAAGGCAATCCTGCAACAAGGGCTTCTTAGCTCCCTGACCTTCTAATTTTCCACGTACCCAGTAAGATTTTAATTGCAATAGATGGTGTCATTTTAAACAGAAGACTACTGAAGCAGTAAAATAAAAAATACTGACTTCAGCCTCTCTCTCTCCCTAGCAATTCCTGAAACAATGCATCATCTCTGTGTATGTAGTACTTTAGGAAGAAAGATGAGGGTTTAAAATGATGAAGTAGAAACGTATATGCTTGGTTTGTTTGAAAGTCTACAATTTGAGATCATTTCTAAAAACAAGCCTTTCAGATGAGGATAATACATGGTTTATGTAAGTAAATGTTACAAAAGGTGAGGATTTATAGGTTGCTTTTTATGGTTGTGGTTGTGTTTTTTCCCTTATGAATATATCAGCATTTCTTAAAGGAAAATATTTTATAAATGCTAGTTTTGCCAACTTATATGTAATATATCCTATATGTGTAATACATAGGATTTGATCAGATCGATATGATTCTTCTCTTTTTCGTGTTAAAACAAATGTTTTCATTTGAAATAATTTAAATATATAGAAATGTTGGAAACATATTAAAGAGAGTTCGCTCTTTATCCAGCTTCCCCTAACAGTAACATTTTATTTAAACATTGTACGTTTGTCAATGTTAAGAAATTAACATTCAGTATGCCCTTTGAAAAATGGTTTGCTTCTAGAATTCTTGTGTCATTGATGCCAGTATTATCAGACTACTCGTAGAAATTTTTGATATCACTTGGTTTGATTCCTACAAATGTTTAAGAGAATTTCTCCCCACTGGGCTACCCAAAATTTCCACTAGACACATTGTCAAGTATTTTAGGAGGAAAAATCATTGTTTTTTCTTCCCATCCTTATCAATGTTGGTTTTATTTTGAAACTGGTCACAGAATCTCTTTTTCCTTTTTTTTTTTTTTTTTGTTTCCTTGAGGAATTTGTACTGTTTTCAGCACGGAGCACTCTTCTAAACTTGAGACCTACCCTTACAACTGCCCCAAGTCTTCTTAAATTCAACATGTCCCATTGTGAACAGGTTATTTTTTGGAATTTGTATCATTTTAAAACATTTTATTTCGATTGATTTATGTAAAGATGTTGTACTCGAGAAAGTTTTACTGTTTTTACTGCTACTGGGGTGATGAAAACCAACTACTCTAATTTGTGGTACTTCCACTCCCCCATTTGCAAGATGAGGAGTTTGCAGTTCTAATGCTTATGATTTCAGAGTGTGAATCAATGTGAATTTCCTTTCAAAGAAAAAGGTTTTATTAAAGAAAAGTAGTCTTAAAAACAGAGACTGCTTTTCATTTTGTTGAATCACCTCCCCTGAATTGTGAGAAGAATCTGCATTCAGTATTTTCTTAGGGAATTTTCATTTTGAAAGTAGTGGGCGAATAATTTGAGTTATGGCTTGCTTTAATTAGACGGAAAGCTCCTTTTCCATTTCCATAATGAAGAGTACAGAGGCTCATTAGCATTCTGTGGGCAAGGCTGGTAAATTTCAGAGAGCTAGTGATTTGGAATCCTAGGAACTCACAATAAGAAACACTGTGGAAGAAATAACATCCTTTCATTTCAACATCATCTTGACAGATGAGAGAAAATTTTGCAGTGTGTGTGTGGTGTCACAAAAGCAAGCAAAATTCTGTGAAAACAAGGGAAAGGGGGCCCCATTCTGTCTGTTCTCCTTGCGTTCCAAATCCTTCACCTTTACTACGAGACTTTGAAATTATTTCAAATCTATTTTTCATACAATGAATGCCAAAAGAGCTAAATTATTTACTGTGTGTGAAAATATTTATTATTGTGTCAAGAAACTCTGATTCCCTTTTTGATATTCCTAATAAGAACCCTGTGGTGTAAAATCATGGGCTGAATCTATTAAGTAATTACCCATGTGAATGCTGTAGCTACCATGTGTATTTTCAGGCTTTATATCAATAAATATTTTATACAGTGCTGCATATTCTGGACTAAACATCCTTCATCCCCAAGTCAGTTTCAGATTCTTCTCTAAGAAACAAGGTGCACTGTGGCATCTAATGAAACTGGTAAGGAAAGTGGTAACATAAACAATCAACAGAACAGTCTGAGAAGAATTCTCATCACCAAAAATGATTTATGAAAAAATTAATTTAAAAAAAATCAAAGGAGATTCCCAGAGAACAAGACTTTGTAAACATTTTTCTGTAAACGTGAAAAAGAAAGTAGGTCTATTTGGGGAACCAAAGATTATATGGGCAAGACAGATTATTTTTATGAATATTCAAAATTAAGATGTAAAACTAATAAAGCTTGTGACTGTCTATAGTCATTTGAAATATTTTGCAGGGAAATCTTAGACAGAAGGAAATGAAATTAGAACTTTGACATTTACCTTCTTAAGACTTAATATACGGAAGGTGCAGTGACTGAATTCTTTTTTCTGTTTGTTATCAGCATCTAAATCTAGACAGAACATGGTAGATTCTCTGGGAAACCAGTATTCTGGAGTACAAACTGACAGGTCCAGTGGAGGTTCAGCGTTTACTGCAATCTTATAATGATAGCTTTGACTCCCAGATTATAGTTAGCTTGAAACACTTCAACTTTAAAGCATTGCCTGGACCCCACAAAGCCTAAGAAGCACTGTGGCTGTTTCCGCGTCTTGGCAATTGTAAGTAGTGCTGCTGTGAACCTGGGGATACTACTCAGCCGTACAATAAGAATAAAATAACACCATTTGTAGCAACATGGATGGACCTGGAGATTGTCATTCTAAGTGAAGTAAGCCAGAAAGAGAAAGAAAAATACCATATGATATCACTTATATGTGGAATCTTAAAAAAAAAAAAAATTACCAATGAGGAGAGGAGGTGGGAAGGGATAAAATGGGAGTTCTAAATTTGCACCTCCTGGGGAGCGATGGAAATGTGAACTATCTTGACTGTGGTGGTGGTTTCATAGGTGTATGCATCTATCAAAATGCATCAAATTGTACATCTGAAATATGTGTAGTTTACTGTACAGTAATCATACCACAATAAAGGTGTTTAAAAAGAAAAAGAACTAGGGAGAGTAAAGAGGGGCAAGGTCATGAGGTGTGGTAATCTCACACTTCTCATCAACTTTTTTCATTATGGCCACATGATGTAAGGCCTCGATTCTGTTTCAGCAGCTTTGGAACACGTTCAGCACCCTTAGTGTCTTTCCTGGCTAATCACCTATTATATATTTTGTTCTTTCATTGGGAATTTCTACTGGGAAAAAAAAAGCACAACATGAGAGCTGTGAGTTTCAGTTTTATTTGGGACTTACTGAGAACCGTAGCTGGGAGACAGCCTCTCAGACAGCTCCGAGAAACCGCTCTGAAGAGGTAGGCAGGGAGCCAGTATGACTGTGAATTTGGTGAAGGGGTGCATACAATCAAGTGTACACCTCGGCAGAAGGCTGCTGATAGTCACAAGGGATAGATATCTCACTTAACGGTTTTAGTGCTTTTCTAAGTACGGGAAGATATGAGAATCCAGTTTCGTAAAATTTTCCCCTGAAAATATCTACCTATGTGAGAGCCTGTTCTGCCAGTTTTCCCAAAGCACAGAGCGCCTCGCTCATTCCTGATCTCAGCTCTGAACTCTTTTCAGGGTGTGCTCTAGGTCAATGACTACTATGGCTAAGGACTCAATTCTTGTAGAACCAGGTGGCAAGTGACATTCCTTAGTTGGCAGGGGTAGTGATTACCATTTAAAATTTATGGTAAACGGGGTAGAATTAACTCTGGGAAAAGTATGCCTGCCTTCTAGAAAGATTTCGTCAGATAACTCGTTTTACCCTTTTTAATTAAAGTGACTGAGAAACGGCTTTTATTTGTTTTACCTTGTATTGTTTGGTGGAAGATATTCAAGGACAGGAAAATCCTCTGCTAGACACTTTCCTATTCTGTGCCTTAAGCTTTGGTGTTTAAGGGGGGTGAAGTCTTTGCTGCTACGAGAGAGCTCAGTCCTAGACACGGTTTAGTTGGCTAGCCCTGGAGCAGAGCTGGTCTGATGAATTGTCTTACTAAGACTTGTACATTTTGTAATGCTCCTTTTCTTTTAACCCCCTTGCTAGTATTTTGAAACCCAAGACCTATTTCCCATCTCACTGGGTGAGACATTAGTCCCACTTGCTTATGCCTGGAATACCTCCATCACTGGTCTTCTTTGTAAAATGGACTGAGACCCCTTGTCGCTTCCCAAACATAGATGGGGGAACCCTTTTCTTACCTTTTCTCCTTCCTCCTGCTCATTCTTTCCTTTACAGTTTCCTGCTTGCTTTGCCTCTTTTCTTCTGCTTTAGCATCCAACAGAAGTCTGCTACTGACATCTACTACTTTCTTCTGCCCCATTTGTGTTACTTAAGAATCAAACTTTGACCAGAACATTGGTACAAAATTGCTAAGAGACTAGCCGTTATTTTTAGACCTCTTGGAAGTCCGGAGAATCCACTGGGTTCTGTGACATTGAAAGGAGATATATTGAGCACAGCTTAATTCTTAGATGAATACAGTTTTGCAGAATTTTAAGAATAGAAAGTAAGATTACTCATCATAGGAAGAGCTAACTGGATGGAAACTACAGAATCCTCAGGGTATATGTATTAGAAATTTAATCTGTAGAAACTCCTTGACACTTCCTTTTTGTTTGTCTTGTTTTGTTTATATTTCGTTTTAATTTTCTCCTTTAAATCAAGGGCATAATATTTGTTGCTGCTGAAATTTTTAGTTATTGGGTGTCTTTATCCTTAGGATGCAGTATTCCAGGAGGCATAACAGAAGGGTTGGCAAAATGGTATCACTAGTAACAACCTGTCAGGTGACAGTTTCCTTACTTCAAATTAAGGTGAAATAGTCAATATTCTAACTACCTTTAAACCACCAATTGTTTTAGGTAAAAACTATCACATTTAGTTGAAAAATAACTTGTTTGGAACCAATAAATTCTACTTCATTGATAAAGCATCAGGCCCTGTATACTGTCATTTAATCTTTGACTGTCAGCAAGCCATTTTATGAAATCAAAGATTATTATATTTATGTATGTATGCATGTATTGTGTATCTATATATTTTAACACATTTTATTTTTAGATAATTATAGATTCACAGATCGTTGCAAAGAAAGGTACAGGGAAGTCCCCTGCACCTTTTATCCAACTTCCCCCCATGTTAACATCTCACAAAACTATAGTTAAATATCAAAACCAGAATATTGATATCACTATGAATCATAGAGCTTATTCAGATTTCACACGTTATAGATGCATTTATGTGTGTGTGTGTGTGCATGTGTGTCTAGGTGTGTCTGTGTAGATCTGTGCAATTTCATCAACGTGTATAGCTTCTTGTAACCACCATCAAAATCAAGAGTCTTACCCGTTTCCCAATGTTCATTAACATTTTAAAGGAACCTAAGGGGATCATCTACTGTAACCTACTTATATTGGGTGGGGAGTGATTTGCCCCAGGTCGATGGGTTAGATAATGATTGAACTCCTAGCTGAATCTCAGAATGTTATGTCCTATCCTAGGCCAGTTTCAGGCATCCCACTTCACATTTCCAATTTTATAAAGTAGGCAGTTGTTCTACAAGTTTGAAGATAAGAGAATTGAAGCAAACACAAGTTTTAAAATAATTGTGTTGACCAATTTCATCACAATTCTGTATTTTTAACAAATATGATATTCTAATTTTATCACTGGATGCATAATGGGTTATGGGAACATTAACTGTCGATGTGAGCATTAGATTGATATTTCAGACAGAGCATGTATATGTTGGAGGTAATCTGTGTGGCTTCATAGGAACTCAACATGGTTGCTAAGTGGGAGAAGGTAGTTAGTTGTTATCTGTAAAGGATCCAAGAGATTTAGCTACAGATTAAATAATCTGTACTCTTCACCCAAAGAATTGAATGTCTACTCCCTCGCAGTCACACTCAAATGCATGGAATAATTTATGAAATCTTTTTCCTTTCCAGATTACCGTTTATGCTGACTTTAATTTAGTTACCTCTTGTAAAACTATTGAGGTGAAGTTTGGGGGAATTTGGAAACTTGTGGAGGGGGGTGTCACAGCATCTGATTTAATGCACTCACCTGTTCCATATCCTCTTTGGAACCATTTTCAGTGCTACTCGCTTTGTGAATAAATCTGGTAATGGAAGAGTAGAACAGAAATTATTTGGAAATAGTGTAGGATCAAAGACTTTTCTACTATATCAGCATCACAGAAATGAGAGATGTAAAAGGCCCATTAGCTGATTTGCCCTATTTCCATGGAAATTGCAGTGAACATTTTTCAAAAGACTTAAATCAATTTTTGTTTAAAATAAATAGGAATTCAATGTAGATTCTTGTTAGAACTTGAAACTGCTGCTTGTTATGTTTTCCGGGTTGTTTTTCTTTTTAGATCTACTTGACAGTTTGCATAGCTAATTACTGTGTTTTCATTTGTGTGATTCCAACACTGCTGTAGCCTTTTTAGAAGGGGGAGGGGAGGGGAGTGCTACCCTACTTTTAAGGTACATCAACTAGCTGTTAAATCAAGGACTGTGAAGAGGGTGGAGAGAATGATTGTGTGTGTGTGTGTGTGTTGGGAAGATGGGTCACAGTCAAAGCAGCAAAGTGGACTTTAAATTACTAGGCTTTGGTAGCTGATTAACACTTTGATGAAGGTTTTGTCAGTAACCAAATGCAGGTGATAATGGGGTCCCTTGTGGCCTCATTTTATGTAGGACACTTTGTATCATGATGGAACAGTTACAGCAAAAGTTTTTGCTAAGAAAACTAAAGAATATACACTCTTAGAAATCTAGCTCTTTTTTTTGTTAGTAAATGGTTTTTTAATATTGGCTTAATTTGCATAGTGCATTTTAGAGAGAAGAAGCCTTATAATCTGAAGAGAATCTGTTAAGAATTATTTCTTATACCAAATAGGTAACTTTAAAACTTCCCAATTTTAATGTTTGTAGATTCCATTTATGGAGGAAAAATGTTTTTTTCAAGCATCACTGCTTTTATGGCCAATTAATCATGAGTCCATTGTTCTGGTTTTGGAATTTAGAAGCATGAACTGAACCATTTAAGAACAATTGAGATACTGATGGTTCAAATGAGATGAAATTATTTCTTGTGTATGTCTGTTTTTGTTGGTGGTGGTAGCATTGCTTTTTGTGGGGAGAGGTGTTTGATTTAATGACTAGACTTACACACTTTAATTTTCTTTCTTACATTATAGGATGAGACCCTTTTAAAAAGATCTTCCACAATTCATTAGACTGAAAGTTTGCTTTAACTGATCATCCTGAAATAATCACCATGCTTCTTTAAAGATACGACCATTTTGAATGAGGAAATTAATGTGAAATTGAGTAGAAAATTTTTATAGCTAGTCAGGAATACAACTCTTTGTTTGTAACAATGACAAAAATTATTATTGTTGATTTTATGTATACAGCTTCCCTTAAAGCAGCCAAACTTGTGAGACTGGCTATCTAAGAGTTAGTAATGATTGACCAGATTTCCACATTTGAATAGGAAGATAGATAGATAGGTAGGTAGGTAGAATTTTTTGGTTTCTGGTTGCTATAAGCAACAGAGACAGTTATTTTTAAACCTTTCATGACACAATGAATGGCAAACATTGTGTGCCTAGTGATTTGAACCTCCACATATGAACTCGGTTAAATGCTTGAGAGCTAAGATGAAACTCGTACACATTCTTGCAAACCATTGCCATGGCAACCTACTTAAAATTTCCAAGGTCTGTCTCCCTGGATTTGCACCTGCAGTTAGCTTATTGTGAAACAAAAAGAAGGCTTTCCAGCTTGAAAATGCTTTGGAATGGTTGGGAGTATGTTTCGAAATAAAGTGGAGTTTAAAAGTTGAAAAGCAAAATAGAACATTCAGGGAGAAAGTGTATTTGCATTCTTCATGCAATATTTAGCTTTTTTTTCTCCTCCTACTTTGCATATTATTCTAGGGTAGGGCAAATGTGGATAGTCTACCTATTGTGGTTATTAGGATATTGGGGTTTTGTCCACTTTAGTGTTAAACTTACAGCCTCAAATTAACAAATTTGCATGTTTTGTATAATACTAATGAAGGTGAGAATAGCTAAGATTTATTTAGTGTTTATTATGCACCTCAAATAATGTTGAACACTTCATCGATCATGATTTTCTTAATTTTTACAACTGCACTGCCAAGACTGGTACTGCATCCTTCTCACTTTATAAATAAGAGGTTAAGCAAATCACTCAAGATCTAACAACTCCAGATTTACACTCCAGTGTCCATGCACCGAGTCCCTGGGGAGCAGTGTTGCAAATCCCACAATCAGCACTAGCACTCCTCAATTTGTCAAGTGAAAAGCTGGTCCTAGGAAAACAGGAAAGTAACCACCACAGAGAATCTCTCTCTCCACTCAGGATAACCGGAGTGAACACATGCATTCTGGGTAAATGTAGCTGAACCCTTGCCTGGCAACCTCAGGTTCTACCTATAAGTACAACCCAATGTACCCCCTCTCCCCAGCCCTCGTCTTTTAGGTAGCAGAGTGGTCAGACACAATAAGGCAGCCACCTTCCTTATTACATTGCTCATCCCCCTCCCTGCAAACGCAGGGGAGCACAAAGGAGGTTTGGCTTCTGTTTGACTAGATCTTGAAAAATAGAGATTGAGGTATTTGGAGTCTAGTTCCAATAGGGTTTCTTGGACTTAATGAAATAAGAAAATGATCACAGTAAAAATTTTATTTAAGAATCATTTATTTAAGATCATTCTATTTAAGAATGATCATAGTAAAAATATTACCTGGTGGCCCAGTTACCAATAAATGTACTAGCTTCATAAGGAACTCTGCATTCTGGGGAGGCTAACAAGTCCTGGGTATTTTAAGCCATGAGCTTCACTGAGGGCCCTAAGGCTCCTGGGCTTTCTTGTTTGACACCCTCTCTGACCCTGTTTCTCTTATAGCCAATTTATTATTTATTAAGATATTTACAGACCCTTGATAATCTAGACTTCCAGCTTAAAGCGGATATAAAGGTGCATATTTGAAAAGGGAGAAGAGCATGCATAAAGCCTGACAGTGATAGACAAACGAGAAAAACTAGGAAAAGTTAGGCGTCATCTAAAAAGTAAGAGAGTAGCTTGACGACCTGTGGAGCAGGGCAGTCGATACTGTTCTCTTTCGGTGTCTGAGGTCACTGCGATGTTGCAAGCTCTACTGATGCACATAACGTTGCCAAACCACCAAGAATAGCTTGTCTTCTGAACTTTCTGTTTACCCAGTGACACTTACATAATTCCAAAAGATCTCATAATGACCCATGCCATATTTTTGTGTGAACAGAAGGCTTATTTCCTGTCCCTAATCAGCAGGTGTCCCAGTAATGAGGATGAAGGGAAGGTTGTGTTGAGGAGGAGAGGGGCACATCCTGGTAGAGAGGCGTGATAGCAGCTTCGAGGAAACATGTCAGGACTGAGCAGAACTGATTGTAAACGCAAGGTGGGAGAGAGAAGAGCTACCCAGCAGAGGATGTGGTTAATCACTTGCCATCTAAGTGTTTTACTTGTGATCTTTACTTATCCCAAAGTTTTTAATAGCAAAAAAAAAAAAAGGGTGAATAGTAGTTGAAGTAGTCATTAGCAGTGGTATAACTAAATGAAATACTCACATACCTGTGGGAAGACTTCAGGCTCAGATGCCACTTAATGAAATATATACACAAATGAAGACTCTCTCATGAGGCTCCCAATCCTCAACAGATGACGGTTTGCAAAATTCCCCCCTAGCATCTGCACATGTATTCTTCAGACAGTCCTTAGTGGGCTTTGCACGGGCTGCTGAGTACTCACCGGTCTGGTAGCCCCAGGTGATGTCAGAAGGCACCATTCCCTGGGATTTCTCAAAGTCCTTGCTTAAATTTTTAAATAAAACCTAGGAAAGGATTGAGAATGACAAATCATGCTTGAGAAGTTGGGGGAAGGTAGCAAATTAATCCGCTGCTCTTTTTGTCTTGTCTTCTATATCCAAACATGAAACCAGGGGCAACGGAAGGAGTAGGTACCAGGGAGGGCCAGGAGGTCAACATCCACTCCTGAACTGGACACTGTGGGTGCCGTGACTTGGTGCTGCACACTTGAACGTGCCAACTTAAAGTTTCCCTCTCTTTATCCATAAGGGAACCGAAATAGGTTACTTAAGTCTCTGAACTGTGAAACAATAGAATTTGATGAGCGCTTGGTCACATCCTGCAGCTAGGGAGAGAAAAGAAACCCCTTGGCTTTTCAATACACTGGTAATGTTACAATATTTTTTCTAGGTGTTTTAAAAAAGTGCTCTCAAATATGTGATTTACTCAGTTTACAGGAGATACGAATTTAAGCCAGGAAATTGCCCTTCCTTTGTGAAAAGCATGTCTTTGTCTAAAGATCTCAGGAGTCCAGTGCTAGGAATAAATTTGCCTTTCCATGTTGCCAGGAGAGCAAAGTGAGAATGTGTACAGAGCCAGCTGTGTCTATATGGTGGACCCTCAAGAGCATCTTCTGAGTGCCAGCCACTGTGCTAGACCGTGTGCCTCTCTAGCCCTAGAGAATTGTAGATTCATAAACATCCTGCTAAATGGGTGTAAGTAATTTCATTTTTACCTAGGAAGTAACTTAAAGAAGGTAGAATATTTGCCTAACGCCACACAGCTAATAAGTGGCAGAGCTGGGATTTCGGCATAGTCTGTCTGGTTCTAACACCCATGTTCCTTCCATGTTCAGTGGTCTAAGAAAGATTTTCTGCTCATAGGAAGCCTTAAAGAGAGATCTTCTGAATCATACACAACCTTCATTTCATATATCTGAAGTTCTCCACACTATTCAGGGCAGGGATGTCTGGTTTCCTTTTATATTCCTCCTCCGCATAAGCCTTTATTAATCAAAAGTATTCAGTAGATAATTGTGAATGGGTTAATGAATGTGTGATTGCATGGAAGAATCAATCAAAAGATAGCAATTTCACTGATTTCTGGGGCTGAATTTGATGGCTGGTCTCTGCCAGCCTTTATCTTCATGCAGTTTATTTCGGGAAAAAGATCAAAGTTTCATCCGGTAGCTAGATTTTGAGGGAAAATGTTATAAAGGTAGAGTTTCCTTATAATTAAATGCAAGTATTTACAGTGTAAGATGATTGCAGTCAAGTTCAGAGGAGGCTGGGAGAACTGGAGGAATATTATATAGGAAAAACAGCCCAGAATGACAGTCAACGGTTTTTCTCAGTCCTTTCTATAAAGCGGGCTATATCTTCTTGCTGTCTCAAAGGACGGGAATGCTTCATAAAAGCAGGCTGACCAACTCACTGCAAGACATTTTTAGCTTTTCCTTCCTTCTAACTTTCAGTCATTCTCTCTTTGCCGTTAAAGATAATGGCACTTTTTGCTATTTCTCCACCATAAATTTCCAGCCATGAGGCATAATGTAAAAACCAGTTATAAAGTTTCATTGTCACTTCTAGAGATGGTAGAAGGCAGATAAAATCTTTGAAAAAGTGTGATTTTTGCCACAATTCTCGTCTCCAACTCTTAGGAGTTAGGCGCCTAGAAAATAATCTATACTTGTTCACTCTTATTTTGAGATTTAATGAGCTGTTATAAATGAGCAATTGTGACAAACATATACCTGGATGTAGTGAACTTAGAGAGGATGACCATCGGGAGTGAGATTATTTGAAATGATTCCATCAATTCAAGGGTCACATGTAATATTTCTTCTATTTTTAAAGTCAAGATGCATCCTTCACTCAGTTTACTAATTCTGTTTTCACAATCATAATTCTTTTCATAAAATGCTTATTTAAATTGCAGATATTTAAAGAGGAGAAGCCAGGTTTTAAAGCAGGATAACATTTTTTCCATCTTTATTGAAGCATAATTGGCAAATAAAAATTATTGAATGTGTATGACTTGATGTTTTAATATACACATACTTTGCGAAATACCGCCATCAGTGGTGATGACATTTTAAATCAACTCTGTTGAACTATGACAGATGTTCTAGGGGCATAAAACATAGACATAATTTCTGTGTCATAGAAATATATGTAATAAGGTAAACCATACAACCAAGAAGTTGCCAAATGTTTGGATTTAAACAGAATTTGGAAAGGCACCTACCTCTACTATTCTAATGCACTGAGAAAATGCTGCTCAGTGTCTTATAAGAGTTGATTTGCATTTTATTAATCCATATAGGGGCACAGCCATAGGCAATGCCATGTTATAACTGCAGATGTAACCACGACAATAAGCAGCATTGTGCTGCATGGATCACACTTAGAATCAGTCTCCTCTTCTCCTCCCCTCAACCCCCTCCTCCTTCTCTCTGTGTCTCTGTCTTTGTCTCTCTGTGTCACTGTTTCTCTCCTTTGATTAACAGCGTTTGCTAAGTGATCTGTTTTTCCTGTTCTTTGTTCATTTAGATGCTCTAGATATAATAGAGCATGAATTAGAAGTAAACTCTGGGTGTGGACACAGATGGTTCAGGTTGTCACAATCTTCTAAGTCTCAGGAAGGTGATTAAGGAGGAGAACTTAGAGGGAACTGCAGCATCCCTGCAGCTGTGCAGTGACTCTTCCAGAGATCTGGCCTGGAGAAGAGGGAACCACAATGTCGGGCATAGATTGGCACTGCCTATCTTGTAGGTTACCAGTGAAATTGGCACAGATGCACTAAAGAAGCAATGCTGAAGTGAATCAGATCCTGCTACCAAAGGGATCAACTCAACAACAGCAGCGTTTATGTGAGGGACCAGTTGAAGTGAGAGATACAGAACCTATTCAACTGAGGGGACAAGAGGATTTCAAGACACAAAAGTGAAATTTAGGGGGGAGGGTGTAGCTCAAGGGGTAGAGTGCATGCTTAGCATGCACGGGGTCCTGGGTTCAATCCCCAGTACCTCCTCTAAAAATAAACAAACAAATAAACCTAATTACCTCCATCCCCGTGCCTCACACACACACACACAAAACCTAAAAAAAATTAGAAACAAAATTGTTTTTAATGAAATTTATTCAGTTAAGTGGATATTTTGCTGTCCTCTTTAAGCACTCCCAGAACTGTTCTTCATATTATCATGTGAGGAACAAAAATAATTCTGCATTTGTTGTAATAGCAACTTACATAAACATTCCTTTATGAGAACTTTCACATTTACAAAGTGCTTTCACACATCTCAAAATTGATCCTCATGATATCCCTATGAAATGGAGAAAATATTATATCATGTATAAATGTTTACATACACATATATTCACATACATAGTATATGTACATGTGTACATATATATATAGTCACATATACAGTAAATATAGTCTTATGTACTGTTGAGAACACAGAAACCAGTTCAAGATGATGCATATTACTTATGAGATCCAGATTGAGACCTGACTTCTGGACTGGTATATATTTTCCATTATTGGTCAACATACTACAAACTAAACTGAACTGGTTCAACGGTACAATGTTCCAAATATGTATTAATGAACCAAAGTAGGTACCATACAGAATGAAATAGTCAGATATGGAACCCCTGAGTTCCAGGTTAACTATCACCAGCAAAGATTGAATCTTCTTAGTGTATGAACAAAAGAATATTGTAAAATTTAAGCCAGATCATGTTTACTCTCAATCACTGCTTGAGAAAAACACTCATAGTGGTACTGCTCAGATATTGGCTAATTTGGGGGAGCTCAGTATAGAAACTAGCATATATTTAACAAATGGGTCAAAAAAATTCAGAAACCCAACTTTCTGTCAGCTAAATCGTCATCATCATTTCCAACCACATCCTTATTTTTTGGTGTTCCGTACTCCAAGCTTTGTGTGGGATAAAAATTCTCATATCTTTCCAAGTTAAAGCTCTACCAAGCGGACACTGGCCATGGTCCTGCCCATTAGGAAAGGCATATTCTGGATAACTAGCTGCCTGTGGATCCTTCTACCCGTGTGATTTTGACCCTCCAGTTCTAGGGCCATCATGTAGATGAGACTGCCCTGATCAATGAAAGCCATGTCTAGATTGTATCTGGTGAAACAACTGTATTATTAACAAATGGTCGCTTCCATTTACTGATCCACAAGACATAATAAGAGATAATTTGACAAAACCCTAATGATGATTGTGTGAGAGAGACAAAGATAAATATCTCATTAGCACTTACAGTGTGAAAACAGTGGTTAATAAGAGGGACCTTGGAAATTTTCATCAGTGGATTGATGAGAAGAGAGACAAAGAGTTCATTGAGTTAATTTTGTAGCCAGCATGGCCTGAAATGTTCTAAGTCAAGGGAAAAAATGAGTAAAAGCTTCAATCATTTCCATTTTCTTTCTGTGCTGAAGAATTTAGCTATGCAGAGATAAAAGGCAAGATGTTTAAGGTCTTTAAAAAATAAGTTAAGAAAAAATTATCACAAGTAAATAAAGCACTTTTGGGGTTTACTCCATTCAGAATAGCCATGGCTATATCAACATCTGAATGTTTGTAACCAGAGTGAGAGAGGTGAACACTAACATTGTGTTCCTTTTTTAGTACCATGTAACGTGCTGCCGTGGCAAGCAGTGCAATAGCTGTGTGTATGTGTCCCCTGTATGTGTGTGAGCTTTCTTCATGACAATTTTAGTGGTTACGTATCTAAAATTCAGTACTCTCCTTTACCACCTTTTAACTTATTTTAAATTTATTTCATCAAATATTGTCATAAACCACATCAAATCCTTTAAAGAACAAGATGGTTTTGGATGGATGGATGGAAGGGTGATGAATGGATGGATAGAAGTCACAGTCTCCTGGTGGTTGGGATTAATAGCTTTGCCATTAATTAGCAGTGTAATTTAGGCAAATAAAAACATGTAATCTTCTAGCTTCAGTTTCCTGATAAGTAAAATGAAGAGCTTAGATGAATGATCACTAAGATCTGGCTTGGTACAAAAAGATGACTACTTGACCAAAACATGATTCTGTTCCCCAACATGATCAGTGCCAACAGAGCTTGGATTTTGCAGGTGTGTTGTTGAAAGTATCCATCATTGGCATGTTACAATTACAAAATCTGTTCTGGCCTCATTACCAGTAAGGATTTTCAGTGCAACCTGTATGACTAATTAATCCATTCAGTCACAGTAATTGGACTGAAGATTCACATTGACACAGTTAGGAGCCCAGATTTGCATTGTAAACATCTGTCAGCATTTATTTAATTTGGAAATCGCCAAACCTATTTCAGAAAGGGCTTTGTCCAAAACCTAAACAGGGAACACATTCAAACATGTGCATATACTAGTTTCCCTTTTAGCATCTCCACCCCACTTCTAGCATCTCTACCCCACTTCTAGCATTCTTTGGAGAATCCAAGAGAATAGATTATTCAAATACCTTCCTAAAAATTTAAACTTCACTGTAACTCTTTCTTTGGCTAAGAATGGAAACGCAGTGTGAGCACAGAGGTCATCATTAGCTTAAAGAAATAATAAAAAATCACGCACTGTATTTTTTAAAAGCTAAATTTAATTTCAAGTTTCCTGACACCAACCAGGTTTCTCTTTTGCAGGTTTACTATTTTGCACAACTTTGCTAAAATATGTGTTCTTTGGATTAGGCAGGAATCCAGTTCTTTTCTTTATCTCATAATTTCCTTTAAATTCATTTTTCTGTGGCATTACTATCTATCTTCCGCTTAGAGTTTTTTCTGTTAGGATGACCAGTATCAAATGCATGTAAAAATGCATGTTAGAATGAGTAAGACTTTGTGATCTCTTTACATGGTGAGTGTTTTGATCCAGCCCACTTGCACTGCTCTGGAACCATTGCATCCATTTGAAACAGCCAAGACAATTCTGAAGAAAACTCAATGGCTTTCAAGTCTGTCTGTTTCCGAGTGGACAGCTGATTTATGGTCACTTTTAGTAATAACCTAAAGGCATCAATTGAGAAAAATACATTAAAGAAACATGAAAGCTGGTTGTTTTCAGGGATATTTAAGCTTTTCCCTAAATATTCATGAATGCTAGTGTTCCAACATTCAAATTGGCTAAATGAGTGTACAAATGGGTATTTTTTTTTTCAAGCAGGCACTTAACTATAACCTTTGAATAATAGCATCTCCACCTGCATTCTGCATAAGCATGTTGTTTGTGAATATTTATTGAAGTAGTAGATATGGGAGCACTGTTACATCTCAATCAAAATAAGCTATTAGAATTGAATTGAATGTTGTTATTTGTATTAATGAGTGATTTGTTCCTATGCTTTAGAATAGAATGAGCTCAATAAGTCATTTACAAGTAGGAGTCACAATTGATACCTTGTTAGGTAGTGACCATATTTTGTGCCCGTCAGAATATTCGGTGTATATAGATGAGTGTCTAATTTGTTGGTGATAGATTGATCTTCATTTTCTTTGTTATTCATGTGCTGGAGCTAAAATTCATCCTTCACATACAGGATCTCAGCCTATTTTTATTTTTATTAGATGAGTGAGCACGGGATTGGCATCTTTATGTGGCATCTACTACTCAGAGAAACAATTAAAGAACCAAAAGCTTTATTGAGACAATGGAAACTACCCTAGGATCTCTACAGTCTTTAAATTCCTTCTACCTTTTAAATAGATTGCTGATTAACTAAAATTACCACTTTGATACTTTCCTTGCTTTGATCAAATTGACCCACTGTTTGGAAATTGTACAATTTGTATTACAATTGGGTTTCTTTTTTTTTTTTTTTTTTTTTTAGTTTTTCCCCTTGATGAAAATTGTGACCTCCCCCACTTCTGAGAAGCTTCTTGCCGCACAGGTTGTCAGTGCAATGGTTTGGACCTAGCATGGAGAATTTGTGTCACTAAATCTAAATCCTGGCATCTTTTTTTTCAGCAAAACACAGCCAGCAATAAATCTGATAAGAAAGACTATCAGATTCAGTCCAGAAAGGCAGACATGAATGTTCTCTGTCTCCCAGGGCAGCTTCGTGTGGACAAAAGTATCAGCAAGAACAAGTGTCCATCAATTAGCCATACGCAGCCTGTCAGTTGTCTCAGTCAACAGTGTAAATGTCCATCACAGCAGTGAAAGATTAGGCTAAATAATGTTAGACAAGTGAGCACCATTGCTTGAGACAATTTTTTTACACTGTATTTGCTGTTCAGAAACAAAGTTTCAATCAAAATTTTAGAGTAAATCAAGAAATTCCTTGTGGGCGTCACATTCATAGTGGAAATCCTTTTGCGTGGTTGGAATATACTCTTTCCCTCCCAAAGCAGATTTGTCCTGGTAGGGTGTTATTCTTGGAGGTCTTTTCGTCCTCATGTGTCAGTCTTTAGCAAAGCTGTGTATCATGAGGAATAAAGAATGCTTCTCTTAACAAGGATACATTACAGACTGAGTTCATCTATCCTCTCATCACATCTTTGTAGCACATAGGTATGCAATTGTGCTGTATTTGAAAAAGTGATAGCAAGTGAATATGCAGCAAATTCCACCATTTAAGAATGGTGGTGGGGAGCAGGGGGGAGGGGTGGTGTCTCTGCCTAATAACCCTGAATATTAAATACATTGCTCTGACTTCTTACTGTACATTAAGAGCATCCTTTTTACCTCGTCCTGATTAAGTTTTCCTACCCTATAGCATGTTGCCATTTATCCATAGAACATGTGAATTAAATTTCAGTGCCCTTATTTCTTGAATTTTGTACAAGTCATTTTTCTGCCTAAATATTTTTAGTAGACATTTTGAACAAGAACAGAGGCTTGGCATGTGAATGTACAGACCACTCTGAATCTGGGAAGATCAGCATGGCACCTTGACTTATGAGTGGTTAAATGCACAGTTAGGGACACTTATCCAAATGGACGGTTATGTAAAGCTAATGCTTTTGCTTGATCTGTTCTGTCTCTTTCAGCAGGTTGTCTCTTTTCTGAAAAAGGTTATAAACATCAGGGAAAGTACACTGAAGAATAGAATTGATTAATGTGACATATTTGAGTTTCTTTCTACCACTCTTTCAACAGCATGTCCTAGGGAGGCAGTTCCAAACACAGTGAATTAAATTTAAATTACACAGCTTTGGCTAGAAAATTGTTTGGTTAACTCAGCCTCCAAAATGAAATTTGATTTTTTTTTCCCTCCACTTGAGCCACTTCCCTCCTTACAGTGATGCTTTCTACCACAGAGTCTATCGATTTGAGGTTTTTTATTCCCAAGACAATTGCTGGATTTTAATTTCTGAGAGAAAAAATATGAAAAATAAGAATGTGTAATCATTATACCAGCAAAAGCATATTAAAGACTAAAATATCATTGTTTAATAGGGTCCTACTTGGACAGTGATTTTTTTTCCTACTCTAATGGGCTATAGGAGGTATTGTTTATTTCATGACGTCTTTTGTTATTTTTGGTACTGTGTTCTGTGAAAGATAACACTGAGAACATTCTAACACTTTCTGTTTCCGGTAGAATTGTTCCAAAAGGCTGTTGAATGTAAAAAAGAGGTCGACTTTTAAAACAAGATTTAACTTGTGTGGCCTAAATAATTTACTTTGCATGAAACACTGTACTGAGTTACCCGTTTCTAGTCCATGAATTTCCTTTAAGAAGCAGGCTTTATTAGTTATATTTGATGTTTGACTTCTAATTCAGAATTTGAATCTGGGAAGCCAAAGACAGAAGCTTAGTTCAACAAAGTACCAATAAAACTCTTGTATTTTGATATAAATACTAACCTGAAATCTAAAATCGAGAGTAATTCAGATGTACAACTTCCAGTTTAATATCTAAAATTATATTATTTTATAAATATACTGTGAAAATGACTAAGTGGGACTATATTTGTGAGCAACAGTAATGTTAATAACATCACCACTTTTATAAATATTTACAAGGTGTTCCCACTCAAGGTATTTCTCATGTACTAATTTAATCCTTACAGCAGTAAGGGACGAACGATTATACGCTTTTTTTTTTTTTTTCAGATGAGAAAAAGAAGGCAGAGAACAGTTTTTAAGCTTTCAAAGCAGAGTTTGTCAACTTCTACACTATTGTCATTTTGGGTCAAATTGTTTTTTGTTGTGGGAGGGCTGTCATGTGCATTTCAGGATTTTTAGCAGCATCCCTGGTCTCTGCTCATTAGATGCCAAGAGTAGCCCACCCACTCCCACCCTCAGCCCAAGTGTGACAAAGAAAATGTCTCCTGGCATTGACAAATGTCTTCCCAGGTGGAGTAGCAGAAAGGGGGCCAGCAGCACCACCAGGATGAGAAACACTAAAGAATTTATTCACATCCTCCTCCTCCACCTCCTCCTCCCAAGAACAAAACAGCAACAACCCTACCCCACTTTCATCAATATAGTTACAGTTCCCCAAGGAAAATGAGAAATTATCCTGAATTAATTTTATTTTTATTATTATTTTTTCAAATTTTATTTGTTTTTAATAGAGGTACAGGGGATTGAACCCAGGACCTCCTGCATGGTAAGCATGCACTCTACCACTGAGATATGAATTAATTTTAAAGAGTATCCACTGTGGTTCACACACACACACACACACACACACACAAGTAGCTTTCCACTTGATGTTAGCTTTTGAAAAAGTAGATTATCTGCTCGGGGGTGAACTGAAACAACTGACCTGCCAGACCTCATAATCCAATAACTTGTTATTATCAAGTCAATTTGGATGTTATCCTGCAAGACGTGCTCGTGCCAAAAGGAGGGTGGCTTCTTGCCTTTTACCTCTCACTGTCATGAAAGATACCTACTATCACACCAGTTGCTGGTAGGGATCGCCGGCATTAACAGTCACCGTTCCCGAAACACTGGTATTTTGAACTTCTTTTAAAATGACAGCAGCAAAATGAAAGAGTTCAGTCTCCCAACTGTGTTAGAGGAATTAAGAGCAGAGTAACGTGAAACCATCTCAAGATGCCACTAAATGCTTATATTTGTTGGAAGTTATATTGTGAAGCACTAGCATCTGAACGAATTCTTTATTTTTTAAATAATTAAAGACCTTGTACTTGAAAGAATTTTAAGCATAATTTTTGTCACAATCATGCATCATCCCTTGTCTCCATTCTTCAAAGTGACCCAATTCTCTGAACATTTGTACACTTACACTTTAACCTCTGACTGTATTAGATACTCCCTTAATAAAAGCATATCCTATCCTATTTGTGTTTGTTCTTTATTGTAGGACCTGCATTCTTACAATTCTGCTTTTAAATAAGGGCTTCATCAATGTTGCAGCTTTGGTTATTTTCTTAACAATTATAATTAATCCTTAGCTGATGTAATGAGATATTTTCCTTCCCATACCTTGAATTCTCTCTGGTACTTTGACTTTAGCCAAATCTGATGCAAACCTTCACAGTTTCCACATAGTATCTGTGCTGAGTTTCCTGCCGCTTCCGAGTGGCAGTAAAGAACAACCTTGGGTGCTTATAAATGCGTTGATTATGTGACTAACTGCTAGGATTTACACACTCTGCTTTTTATTACCGTGATGGTTATCTTTTTTTTTTTTTTTGCTGTAAGTGCAGTGAAGCAACTAGAATGTCACAAAGAAAACTGTCACCTCTCTCCTATTTGCTGTAAAATATCCTCCCACCCCACCCCATACACTCTTCATTTATTCTGTCGCCGTAGTGATGGAAAGGACAATGGGGAGACGATACCTGCTATCTGAATAGGACAGAAATGAGAACTGAGTGTGAAAGCTCAACACAAACGAAAAAAACACCTTGAATGGATTATCTTTGCTTCCCTTTTTGCATCAGTGAAAGATGGTCTCTGCTTAATCTGTGTTTCCTAATAAAGACAAACTACATCTCAAAGACACATCAAATCCTACCTGGTCATGACCATAAAAGGTTATCGCTGTTCTGCTTTTGGGAAGCCAAGCACAGGCAGTGCGTAAAGCCTACTGATGCCTGCGTTGTAGCCCTCCAGGGCTCTAATAAATTTCAGATCGTCTGCGTCTGCCGGGCTGTTTTAAACCTCTGCCTGCTTCTGTGTGTGCTTCTCTGTGCCACTGAGTGGAGGGATGTGTACAAGCTGGATGTCACCATTTCCACATCCTTATGTAAAATAAGCTAGAGTCACGGTTTCACAAATACACAGATTCTTTGGGAAGGGAAATACTGAATTTGGTTTCTCGATCTGTCAGGTAAACACACATGGTGTCTTTGCTAGTCAATGAGACAAAGATGAACAGATTTGTTGGGTCCCTTTAAATTAACCTACCAAATGTGATTCTTTTACAGACCACAGATGACATCCTTGTGGCCTCAGCGGAGTGTCCCAGCGATGACGAGGACATTGACCCCTGTGAGCCGAGCTCAGGTGGGTTAGGTTAGTCGACTTTTTTTCTTACTTTCTCTGCTTTACTGTAAATCTTTGTTGCATGCTATGTAGTCCTTAGCAGATCCTTGCATTTATGTCCAGAAGTTCACCCTATTAAACAGTGCCTCACTGTGAGATAAGGAAGGGTTCTTGCTTTTTAACATTTCCACACCCCCCACATTTATTGAAAAAATAATTGTTAAAACAAAACCCACCAAGATTATCTATTTCAGAAAAAGCAATGGGGAGGGAGCTGCACACAAGGGTGATACCTTACTGTTCACATCCCATTGGCTCACAATGTAATTTTTAGTAAAACTGTGTAAGGGACTCTCCCTTGGGTCACCTATAGTGAAATGGTAATGCTTAAAAACTGCATTACACTGAGGAAAATTATTTGACCTTTCTACTGACAGAAAGTCCCCACCACTCCTGCTGCCAGCAAATTATCTTGAGTGATAAATTTCTAAATTTCAGAAGTGAGAGTCTTATGGCAGTAGTAAAACAAACAGCAGGTACAGTCCTTGATTCATTTAATACAGAAATATTTGAATCTCTCCACGTCTCCCTAAAATTCAGGTTGACGTGTTTTAACTCTAGCCGATGCATAATTTTTCCTCCTTCTTTGTGATACGATGTAACTAACACACAAATACTGTTTCCACAGAGCCCTGTACCGTTAAGTGGTGGCTGTGGACCCTGAAAAATGAATGAATCATAGGCTGGGTTTGATTCCAAATATTCATAATACAAAGTATTAGAGTCATTTCCATTAGTTTCCTTTGTAAACAGCGTTTTTTTAAAGTCAGTAGTTTTCTTGTTTAGGTTAACAAAGTCACTGAGGTAGATATGGACTAATCCCTACTGGATAACGCATAACCTCTGTAAATGTCAAAAATAAACCAGGAGAATTCCATCTCACAATGCAATAACTAATTTGGGATTTTTTTTTTAAATTTGGGATTCTTATGGAGAATATCATTTTAAAGCAAACTACTCGTTCTGATATTTGGATAGAGAGTGGTTCAGGATGCCTGTCTTGCTTCGCCTTTTGAATATCACTTCTCTCTGATGACAGCCACATACTCTTGGCACTCAGAGCAGCTACTGAGTGCCCCCGAGGAGCAGGTGCTCAGCAACACTGACTCAGCACAGGAGGGTTGGGGAGGTCCGTCCTGGCTGTGTCCTCGATTTCCTTCCTCCCGCCTCCCCTCCACATGTCAGAACTCTCAGCCTGCAGAACTGTCTTTCATGCACAATTATTAGAAGTCTGATGACCATCCATTCATTTCTCCAGTTTCTTAATCTCCTCACCGTTCCTTTTGGCTGTCTGGACCGACGCGGTCCCTTCATGATGCCGTCCTGGGTGGTTTGCCAAGACCCTGCCTTTGCTTCTCTCTGTGCAGTGGCTTTCTTGTCCATTACATCACTGGGTTGCTTTGCCTTACCCCCACTTGACATTTCTCCTTTCCTCATTTCTGCACATGCCCAACCATGATTTTCTGTTTTGCATCTGATCAGCTCTGAGATCTTCCAGCATAGATGATTTATAAAACAAAGTCTGGTGTTTGGTTGTTCATTGGTGTGCATGATTACGTTAATAGTTATATTTGATCTTGTTTTCACCGTTAGCATGAGGGCAGTTGATTTTTTTCAGTATTTTCCGCTATATTAACACAATGCAGAGAACAGTACAGGTGCCTACTACTTACGGGATTTGCTGGTTTTCCTCTGGGCTGAATGCTGTCTGAGTGGAGGCTACCCTCCTCTTTATATGGAGTCCTCATCTCGAGTGCCTAGTAAATCCAGTGTAAGAACTCTCATTGCACTTAAAATTGTCACTTTTTTTCCTTCTTGAACACAGCTGAATGATCAAATTCTTCCAGCCTTTGCTCACAGGTCTTACTAACCATTCCTTACTGACTAGCTTCCCGTGTCTCCCTTTCTCTGGGGACACTGACTCTAAGAACAGGCTGGGGAAAGTGGGGAAGGAGGAGAGAAAGAGAGAGGTTACCCTTTTTGACCATTTCGGCATCCTCCTCTCCTTGGTATTCACCTGGCTTTGTTCAACATTAGAGCACATGGGCAGTGAGGAGCAGCTTGTTCCCAGATGTACTCTAGATCTCCCCCCCGCCTCTGTTTTCTTTACCGAACTTACCACTTGTCTGAAAAAATCGTGTTTACCTATCCATTTGTCACTTGTTCTTTAATGTATAACTTGCATCCCCCGCTCACAAGAAGAAAAGCTTCAAGAACCTGTTTGTCTTGCTCCATGCAAGATTTCTGTGTGAATTTTACTTCTATTCTGCTACCCCAAAGTCAGCCGCCCAATATACGAGACATGGCAGCTGCTGACCCCATCTGATCACACTACAGCACTCTGGTACCAAGCCTAGTTTAACTTCTCATCCTCCTCTCAGTGTTTCCTTCCTTATGCCCTGGTTTTCTGTTCATCAATTCCTCTTATGGCTTAAACTTCAGATCCTGTTGCTTCAGTTGGATCTTTCACCGCAGGCTTTTCTGGTGATCTTACCCCTCCTGGATGGCATCTTGATAGTCCGTGAGTGGTTTGTCTTTCTACGTTACCTTTTGTGAGTGAGATCCCTTTTCTACGTTGGCTTTTTCTATCCAGTTCCCTACGGTATTTTTTCATGCCCAACTTTAATAATTCATGCAGTGTTGCTCTTTTGACAGAACTGGCTCTGTTTGTGTGGCAGCTTCCTGTCAGATTCTTACTTCATGTGATTTTTTTGTTTTTATACTTTCCAACTAGTTTTTTGGAATAGAGGGTTTTTTTGTGTGTGTTACCCTCTTTGAATCTGAGTGTTGTTTTCATACAGGATAACCCTCCTCTAGGTCTTTGTTCCTTAATGTGCTTTGTACTGCATTTCTTAGACATCTTTTTCTTGCTTGTTTTGTGTCTTGAACACAAATACAACATGGTCACAAATAGCAGTTGCTGGTGTTACTAGACTTTGCATAATGTTAACATATATCTTGATAAAAATCATTTCAGATATCAGGAGGTCATATTTTGGAAAGCTCACTTTTTAGGAAAGTAATGTATTGTGTTAAATATTTAGAAATGGATATACTTGGTATGCACTTTTGCTACTCCTTAAACAAGTGAAAGCAGGCATTTTCACAAAGAGATGTATAATTACTTTTACAGGCGGGTTGCCCAAATCTTCGTGTATTTCATACTAAGGTCTTTCAGTCTCCCTGAATATTTACATACTCTGTTCACCCTAACCCACCCCTCTTCAGAAAATGGCTTCTTCTCTGAAAATGTGCTATGTTTGTGTTTTAGGTGCCTTCCTAAAGTTATTAGTGAAACAAACAGGAAAGATCTGACATCTTCTTAAACACAAATTATACGTTTTATCAAGTGTTTGATAAATTTGAATTACTGTGTATTTCCACCCGGAACTCCTGATGAAGGGGGACATTATAATGTAGATTTGGTGATTTGTCAGTTTCATCATTGACCAAATAGTTTTGAGTCCTACTGTGCGCCCACTGCTCTTTTAAACTCTGGGAGAAAAAATAAAATGTTTACACCTATAGTTCCGTTCTACAAAAGGGCATCTTCCATTCTACCCCAAATGGTTTTTCAGCTGCTCTTTATGATGAACAGGTTCTTTATCTTTGACATTAAAATAGCACCTGTTTTTCAGATTGTTGCAAGAATTAAAACTAATATTTTTAAGGCACCTCCTGATATGCCTGGCCCCAAGGTAGAGCATAAATGGTGGCTTTTCTTTTTCCCAATTCAATTATAGGAAAAAAGAATATTCAAGCTATTTTTCCCCCTTTTACGTAACGCTGTTACTTTTCCTGCCTGAAAATTGGTGGGCAACTGATGAAACCACTCAGACCTCCTGATGCAAAAACGCATGTTGAAACTAGATCAGGAACAACCCCCTGGGTGTGAACACATGGAACTCAATTATACTTGATTCCAGCCACACTGTCCTGTGTGGTTTAGCAGTGAATGTCAATTTCACATTGGTATAAACAATGTTTTAGAATAGGAGAGGGTGGCTGTGCAATTCAGGGGGGTCTAACTGAACCCCAGCTCTTAGTTGACAGGTAGAAGCAGCCATTGGTAACTAGGTCACAGGCCACCATTGCCCTAAAATATGCCTGGTTTCAGCTGCCTGGGCATGTGACAAGGGGCTGACTTTTCCTTCACACATTTTTCTCAAAAACACTTGTTTCTTCTGTGCTTTTCCCTCAGCCTGGAGAGATGGTTATTAGATTAAAAGAATGAATATAGGGAAAGGATGTAATAGAACAATGCCTTGCTCATAATGAGTGCTATCTGGGTGTTTGCTGTTATTACTGAATGTATTATATAAATATACAGATTTTCAAGATTTCTTTTTCCCACAGGAACACAAGTTTTTGTAAAACTGATTTCCTTGAAATCTTAGATTTTAGATTCACTTAATAAACTGACAAAATGACAGCACAGCAAACCACTGAAGCTCCACAGTGACCCTTAGTCATGTCAGTGCATCTTAATTTTGAGACCCTCTTCTAAATAGACCCCTTTCTCAAATCTCCTGAAGAAATTTGAAAAGGTGATTTTTATGTTGCTATCTGAGACCTAAATGAAGTTGATGGAGCTTTTTGGTGTGGGAGCTTCCTGATGAAAAGGTAATTTGTCATTTGTTTCAAAGAGAACAGAATCAGCATCCTGTTTCCTGGGATCACTATTTAGGGAGGATAATTTATTTTTTTGGATTTGTAATACTTAGAACAATATGCCTCTTCTCTTTGTGTGTGAGGGGGCAGGGGGTAGCTAATAGGATGTTGGATCACCGTCAAGTCAATTAAACCTTTGTCAAAGGAGAAAAAGAAAAGTTCTACTGAGTAATAAA